>NC_136506.1:26956666-27024166 GCF_053919585.1 Euprymna scolopes
AATAGGGGAGGACGGTCAGAACGAATTACTACTAACTAAGCTAACTTAGCTAGTTTCTACTTTCTCTCCATTCTCACCACAATAACGCATTCATACTATACATCCATCAGCGTATACATCCTTAATCGATCACCAAAAAACAAAAAACAAAACAAAACAAAAAAACAAATAAACAAAAAAACGCTACAAACAAAAATCTGCGCCGGAAAAATAGTTCCATTATTTTACCGCTCCCCACCAAGGAACAAGCTAAGGATTTTTCAGTAAAAGATCGCAAATGAAGGAATATCCTAGTTAAACCGGAATACCTGGGTAGGAGGAGAACAACAGCCTGCTACATAGGATATAAACAACTAGGGGCCGTTTTTAGCCATTGCGGTGACGTCGATCGAGTCGGTCCTCCCAGGCGCCGTCCTCGCAACCTCATGTTGGGGGACTACAAAATCAACATGTGCGTCGACCGCACTGGATTTAATGCTATCCCGGCCCTGCTCAGGTTCGAGCAATGGACACTATCCACCATCATCGAGGGAAGGAGCAGCAGGGACATATGGTCAAGGATTGCCCTAAAAGACCCACCACCAAAACAACAACTACAAAAAACAGGAAGATGAAAAAGAGCGATCCCTTCTTTTACCGCAATCCTCTACCTGTATGGGCCAGATGCTTCCTAGGATGGAGTACTATTGCTACATTTGAGCAGAAGTTGCTCGGAGCAACGTATACTGCCTTGACAGGGTTCAAAAGCGGCTTCAGAACCGAATAGGTCATGCCCTTTATTACTTCCCTGCAAACTCTTTCTCACAGAATACACGTTGTGAGCTTGTCTCTGCTCTATCGCTATTTTCATGGCAAGTGCTCGTCTGAGCTCCAATCTATGCTCCTTCCGTGCTAAACTTTTACAAAGGAACGCTTGTCTCGTTACAACGAATAACAAATTTCCCCACTCACTATCTGTCCCTAATCTAAACGCAAATTCCATGAACAAAACTTCTTTTCTAGAACTGTACGCCCACTGATCTGCTTTCTAGCTGACTAAACAAGTTCTTGTTGGACCAGCCCTTAAATAATCCATTTTATCCCGTTTCTCATAGGCTGGTTTTCTAAGGGACTACTGTACACTCATTAACCCTAATCCTCGAGTGGCTTCCAAGCCTTGATAAGTGGTAACTTCCATGTAAACAAAAAAGTTATGTCAGGATAACATTGATAATTCAAAAAAAAAAAAAAAAAAAATTAGTAATCTGATTTTTACAAAAATTTCCCGAGGAGGGGGGGGGGGAAAAAGCTAGGCTTTAAAACCAAGAATGAATAAAAACGCCAAAATAACAAAATGAACTGCTTTTCAAAAAGTTTATTATAAACAACATCGTTTTCACAGCCAATAAAAGCATGTGAGAAAAAAAAGAATATACTTCCAATATGTAAACAAATGTATAACGAAATATAAATGGACAATACTTACAATGCATTTTCAATTAACTGGTCACGCGGCGTTATACGGTCGTACAATACGCTTAAAATGATATTTTAATTTTATCAGATTGCGTTTGTATTATTATAGAATCAATTCTCTACTGATTATTATATATTATGAGGAATAATTTGCCCAGTAAACTAATTCGCAAACACACACACACACACACACACACACACACACACACACACACACACACACACACACACACACACACACACACACACACATATATATATATATATATATATATATATATATATATATATATATATATAAGCCTGAGGAGTCCTAGAGTGGATGTAACGCCGAATATTTAGTGTAGCTTAATCGCCATGTATATATTTTATAAATTACTAACTAGCTCTACCTACGTATTGAGCACTTTTGAAGTAAATACTTAAAGTTTACGCATAAATCTATACTTTCGTATATTAATTTTATGTGATTAAATTAAGTAATTAATTATATATACATATATATATACATACATATATATATATATATATATATATATATATATATATATATATATATATATATATATATAAATAATAATGATAATGTCGCTCATCAAATTCCGTCTGTATTTGTTTACAATACCATGTTAGCTGCTATTTGGATTTGACGATGAATACCATTAAAAAGTCATTTCTGATTTATATTTAGTTTTAAAAGATGCAAATGAAGAAATGATTTTATGCCATTTTAAATGGTACCTCTACTTTTATCGTAAATTGAACTCATTAATAAGAAAAAAAAATCAAAATAAAATAGTAGAATACACCCGGGCTTGAGCAAGGAATCATTTATTTTCAGATTATAATAAATCTGTATTTATTTATTTATTTATTTTTTTTTTTAAAGAAATGATTTAATAAAATTTTATTATCTCCCTTTGCCGGTAAAATATTCCCCTTGTAAAAATGATTCTTTTTATTTATAAGAGAAAAAAGCTATTTTTAAGGTCGGATTTTTTTGATTTTCGATAATTATCGGATGAATTTCATATCTAGAACACTGCCAAACACATACATTAGTTTGTGTAAAATTTGCGAAGGATAGTTTCAATCGTTTCGGAACCTATGAGGAAGAAACGTACACATACAACGTGACTTTATATATATATATATATATATATATATATATATATATATGTATATATATTTTCACAGTGATCACAACTTATCAAGGCCCGGAAGCCACTCAGGGATAAGGGTTATTGCAAGTACATTACGTTAGTGTGGAGATTTGATGAAGTGTTTACTTAAGGGGGCGGTTCGTTAGGAATTTGTTAACGTTGTACTTGAAGACATCCAAGTTGTAGTCCGGTGGGAAGCAGGCAGACGGAACAGAATATATATATATATATATATATATATATTAAGCGAGGCCCACTATTAATTTGTTTGTAAACAAACTGAATGTTTGAGCACTGTTGCGATGGGCGGGTGTTGATTTAATACGCACTCGATGAGAAATGTCTACAGCACTGATTCGAGCCTGATGGTGAGAGCTGACGACTGTCAATTCGACGGTTATAGGTTCGATCCACGGCTGGGGAAATGTCTAGTCGCACTGATGGGTTGTGATACAGCAAAACAGTCCTGTGTATGGATGACAATATATATATTTTAGGTTGGTGCGAAAATAATGTCGTTTTTTAAACGTTTAAGTACATATATAAAAACGACATTATTTTCGTACCAACATGATAAATATATATATTCTACGAGGTCATCGTTTATCAAGGCCCAAGGACAACTCTAGAATAAGGGTTAATGAGTGCCGGTAAGTTGAAAGACAACACCTTGATGTTCGGGAATGACGAAACTTGGATAGGGTTTGATTAAATTTTAGGACGGTTCGACAAGAACTTGAAAACGATTTTGTTATAGTCAGCTGGAAAGCAGACTCGCGGTATTATATTCTACAAAAAGACAGTTCTCGAAAAGAAATTTTGCTCATAGAATTTTCGTTTAGTTTTAGGCGTTGGTAGAGAATAACGGACATTATTGATAGTTGTAGTTAGATAAGTATTTGTTGCGAATGTTTTCCAGGGGGAACAATAGATTGGAGCTCAGTCGAGCACTTGCCATGAAAATAATGATAGAGCAGAGATAGACTCGTAAAGTCGCTTCTGTGAGAAAGAAGTAGGGAGGCGAAAAGGCTATCGCCCATTAGTTTTCGAAGGGAACACTATAATGAAAGGAAAGGGTACTCTGATAGGTCCGCCTCAGCTGTGGCAACAGTACTCCTTCTTAGTGTAATATACGGTGTACGACCCCCCCCCCAGCGGTGTATGTTGTATGGAGCCGTAAAGGCTATTACTCATTAGGTTTCGAAGGGAACTCCATCTCTACAACATACACCGTCTAAATGTTCATATGCGTACTTGGGACGACAGGTTCATCCTGATGTATATACGCGTCACTAAATGGCTATTGTTGGTGATTCTTCACTATTTGAACCCAAGTTTATATTGTTGCTGTCTATTTATGATATATTCATATCTAATTGTTCATATAAGTGTGTGTGTGCGTGCGTGTGCGCGAGTGCGCGCGCGCGTGTGTGCTTGATAGATGTTTTTTTTGACATATCTTCATGCGTCGTTGATCTGTTTGGACGAAACACATTGACGATGATTGGTTTTATATAGTTTTTATTCACTTTCCAGGTGTCGATTGCAGAAGAATGTAAAGTGAATATCTTTGCTTGCGTGGTTAATTCTAAGTCGCCATTCTGAGACACGTCAGCCTTCTCCTCAGTGAAGGGGTGACGACCTGTTAAACCGTCCGTTCTGCTCAACGTCCAAACTTAAACTCTCAATGATCTCCAGCTAACCTGATCTACGAAAAATATACAATTGCGAATTACTTAGGATCTCTATCCAGTCATGGCTGGCGGAACAAGAGCATGCTACCCCCATGAAGTAAATAAAGGGTTCCGTTCAAATTTCTGTCCAAATTCCCGAGTTCGACAGAAACATTCCCGAGTTCGACAAGATACACCTGAAGAAGGTTGGAGGCTACATCGACCGAAACGTTGTGAAAATCACACTGAAGATAAGAACAGTAGTCTGATGAATCCAAATGATATGAAAAAATAATAATAAAAAGTCCATTAACATTGATTCGACCTTGGCGTTTGTAATCAGTTTAAAGACAATATACTTTTTGTTAAATATTAAAAAAAAAAAAAATAAATAAAAAACCGAAAAGGGTTGATATACCATAAAACAAAACTATTAAACGAAACGAAACCAAAACAGAAATTTCCCTTAACCATGATTCGACCTTGGCATTTGTATTAAGTTTAAAGACAATATTCTTTTTTAAAAATATTATTTCAAATGTTTGTCTCTAAACAATAGTCAGATCTATTTAAGAACGACGATAAATAAATCCCATATTCCTAATTGGCTATAATTATCTCCTAAGAAAAACAAGTGTTTGCTCTAGATAAAGACAATCGCTTACAATTCATTTTTACAATCATACACTTGTTCTTTTATTTGTTGCATACAGCTTCGTATGAATTCATATTTAGTCCGGATAATTACTACGAAAATCAAACCTTGTTAAGTGAAAAAAAATGCCAACGTTTCAAACGTTAAAAGAACATCTTACAACTGTGTATTTTTGTCTATGGGTTACATACGATCACAAACTACAGATTTACACGAAATTTATATTCATAATATTCTATATATTAGTACCATAGCGTGTGTGTTAGTGTGTCATGCTTACATCCGGGTCGTTTAATTGTTGTATACTTCCAGTTTTTTGTAATAAATGATTTTACCAAAAATTCTTTATGAATTTTTGTTTCGGTTTCGATTATAGCTGATGGCACTCAAGTCATTTATTTTTTTTTATAAATAATTTCATCAAGAATTCTTCATGAGTTTTGGTTTCGGTTTCGATTATAGCTGAAGGAATTCAAGTTATATATATATATATATATATATATATATATATATATATATATATATTTCATAAGTTTTGGTTTCGATTCAAGCTGATGCACCCAAATCATATGCATATATTTTTATTTTCATTTTTGAAATCACAACTTTATAATATATAAGAATCGATAGAAAATTGACTATATATGAAGTATATATGCGAAATATGAATAAATTAAAATATCATACTTAAGCGTATTTTATGACCGGGGATGAAGTGTTTACTTAAGGGGGCGGTTCATTAGGAATTTGTTAACATTGGACTTAAAGACATCCAAGTTGTAGTCCGGAGGGAAGCAGGCAGACGGAACAGAGTTCCACAGGCGTGCAGTTCTAAGAAAGAAGCTTTGTTCATGGAATCCGCGTTTTGATTTAGGCACAGATATAGAGTGGGGGAAATTTTTCACAGTGGATTCAGCTAGACAGGTGTTTTTCGTGAAAGATTGGCGAGGGGGGGGCCAGAAGAAAGTTTCAATTTAAATTCTCAGATGCCAAAATTAGCCTGACGTATTTACATTAAATATTTTAAAATGATCTTATTCGTTTAACATATATAGTTATTCATTGAGGAGGGGTTGCTAGGTTTTAATTAAGGGAATATTAAAGCATCGAGTATTTAAAAAAAATGTTTAGTTAGTTTCAGAATGTAAGATTTTTCTGTTATTGAGGTTGCATTCCTTTCATTCTTTTATTCACAGTGTAAACAAGTTTGTATGAAGTCAGATTTCGTCCGGATCTTTTATTATTATTATTATTATTATTATTATTATTATTATTATTATTAGTATTATTATTAGTATTATTATTATTGTTGTTGTTAATATTATTATTAATATTATTATTATTATTATTATTATTATCATTATTATTATTAATATTATTATTATTAATATTATTATTATTAATATTATTATTATTATTAATATTATTATTATTATTTATATTATTATTATTATTATTATTAATATTAGTATTATTATTATTATTATTATTGTTGTTATTATTATTAATATTATTATTATTATCATTATTATTATTAATATTATTATTATTATCATTATTATTATTAATATTATTATTATTATTATTAATATTATCATTATTATTATTATTATTAATATTATTATTATTGTTGTTATTATTATTATTAATTATTATTATTATTATCATTATTATTATTAATATTATTATTATTAATATTATTATTATTATTATTATTATTATTATTATTGTTGTTGTTGTTGTTGTTGGTGTTGTTGTTGTTTGTTGTTGTCGTTGTTATTCAGGACGCAAAGAAGAAGAGGAATCTGAGCGTAGCATGTTTCGATTACAGAGAGGCTTACGACGTGGTTCCTTATTAATGGATCCGTGAAACACCATTGATGATGAAGGTGGCTGGGAATGTGATAGGGCTTTTGGAGACAAGTATGGCTCAATGGAAAACGGTGCTAACAGCAAACAGAGAGGAGATGGGACAGGTTGGCATAAAACGTGGAATATTCCAATGGGATTCGTCATCTCCACTTCTTTTTTTAATGATAATGACGTCACTGAAATCCTCTTGAAGAGAGAGAAGCTGAGGTATAACTTTTTATCTGGTGGCAGACGCCTCAGCCATCTATTGTTTATGGATGATTTGAAGATATTCGGTAGAAATGAGAAGGAAATGGAGAGACTGGTAGAGCTCATAGGGTCATACTCGGAAGACATCAGGATGGAGTTTGGGATTAGTAAATGTGCGTAGCTAGTGATGAAAAGGGGAGTAAAGGTTCATTCGAATGGAATAGTGCTGCCAAATGGAGAAATCATAAAAGAAATAGAAGATACAGGATATAAGTATTTGGGAGTATCGGAGGGTGTAGGCATCATGAACAGAGAGATGAAGAAGAAAATCAGGAAGGAGTATCTTAGTGAAACTAATTGCAAAGTCGAAATTGTATGGAGGAAACCTAATGAAAGCAGTGAATGCATGCGCAGTCAGTGTTTTTATATACAGTGCGGGAATTTTGGAATAGTTTAATAAGGGGTTGCATGCCATGGATATCAAAACAAGAAGAGTTTTAGCAATATTTAGTGTATTCCACATTCGAAGTAGCGTAGTGAGGCTGTATCAAAAGAGGAAAGACGGTGGGAGATGATTGAAAAGTGCAAAAGATTGTGTTAGAACTGAGAAGATGTTATTGAAGTGAGGAGTGGATGCTTTAGGTTGTGGCCAATGAATGGAGGTATGTGAGACCGAGGCTGATTATGTGACACGTATGGATAGAGAAAGGACAGAGAAGCTGGCTAGGAAGAAAATGCACGGAAAGTTCTTCCAGGATATAGCAGAAGTGGCTGATGAAAGATCATGGCAATGACTTAGAGCTGGGTATCTGGCTAAGAGTACTGAAGCTTTTGTTTGTGGTTCTACGAGAGGAAGTTGCTGCCGGATTTGTGGTAAGACCTCAGAGTCAATTGCGCACCTCGCAGCAACGAAATTATTATTATTATTATTATTATTATTATTATTATTATTTACTAGCCATAATCAGTTTTCTCTGTCAACAACCTGTGGTGTTCCCTGTAGTCTTGTTGCAACAAAGATTTCTAGTATTCTCCAACTCTTTCGATAACCTTTACAAATAAATTATGGGTTATCGCAACAGCAGTTTACCATGATTTTCTTGTTAGCAACGACCATTGCTCTTTACTGACGTTTGTGTTGCAATAAGCTGCTCTGCACACTCATCCAGCGGAGTTCTGGTTAGTGCTTTCACCCGTTGGTCTTTTCATTCTTGTGACCCTTATTTAGAGAGGTACCGCTTGGTGCCAACACTAAAATTATTAAAAAAATTAAAGGGCGGGTAATTTACAATTATACGGTTTCAGTTTTCATATGGTATTTCTCTCTCTTTTTGTTTTAGTTTCGTTGCTGTTTCTATATGTCCGGTTAACGTTTGTAGCTTATATGTATTCGTCTCTACATTCAAGGGGTTTCCATAATATTTCAGCTGCTTTCATTATTGTTATCCGTTGTATCTTCTCACCCACTGCCCCAATTCCATGCATCGCATTCACTTTTCTAAGGTTTTCGAGATTGTTTCTAGTGCCTCTACTATTATTGGTGTTATCTTATTTTTCTTCATCTTCCATATTATTTTCAGAGTAAGTTACCATACTACTACATCTAAGAATGCAAATGGGAGAGTAAAACTGAGCGGAGAAATTGTAGCAATTTACGAACTATTATGAAACCGATTAATTATTAGCGCAAATCATACATGAGATGCATGCATGTATCGTGACTATTTTGGATTAATGTCTAGCATCGGTGTTTCGTTTGCTAACTGTTTTTATTATGGTCAGGAATAATTGTTTCCATTTTATTAATATAGAGAAAATAAGTAGTAGTTTAGAAAACTAGTAATAATAGATGCATATAGTTGATTATTACTTGAGCAATAGCAGATTATAAAAAGAAGAAAATAATTCGAGCAATAGTAAGTTATACATAATGGATAAGGACAGTAGCAATAGGAGATTTGGTACAAACATTTGAAATTTTACATAAAGTTTATTCAGACATAACACAAGCTTTTTAATCGTTTTTTTTTTGGCTGCCAAGGGGTCAAAGTTCGACAGATTTGACCGTTGCTGTCTCTACCAAACTATTCAGCCAATTTTGGGTCTAAACATTTAAAATTTTACATAAAGGGTATACAGACACGCAGCAAGCTTTTGAATCAGTTTTGGGGCAAAAAGTTGTCTGCTATAAGGTAAACTTGAAAACGTTCACCCTTGCAGACTCTACTAAACTCCTCCGCCAATTTTGGGTCTAAACACTTAAAATCTTAGATGTAGACATGAGTCAAACTTTTTTAATATACACTGCGTATCAAATTATTAACGATTTTACATTTTTCTTAATATTTAAGAAACAAGTAAATAGAAATTCATGAAACTTTGAGAAAGTGCTTACAATACTATTCAGCTACTTCAGTCAAAAAATAAAAGTATTTACAGTAGTATTAGCGAAACTATGGCGGAAGATAGAAATATCTGTTGATTTCAGTGTGTCAAGTTATTAACGAAGTTGAGAAAAAAAAAACACATATACCCATAACTAATAAAATAATTTTCAAACATTAAATTAACTAGGAAAAATGCTTAGAACACAATAATTACATAGAAATTTCTATCTTGACATAATTAATATGGGATATGTGATCTTTTTTTTATCAATGTCGTGTGAAAGACGTTGCGACTTTTATGAAAGACGTTGGTCCATAGAATTAGTCAAATATGTGATTTCGTCAACAGTTATTCCTCGCTATACCTCTTGGAGAGCATCCCACAACTCATCTTTGCTCTTAAATTGGCGTCCACTTGCATAGAGGCGTCGCTTCATGATATTCCAAATGTTCTCAATTGGGTTAAAATCTGGCAAATTTACAGGCCACTCCATCTTTCGTAGGTTAGAGAACCCCATTTGTTGCAAATACTATTTGCTTTTGTTTGCGAAAGAAGCATTATCATGCATAAAAATAATAGTTTTTCTGAACGTCAATCTTTGCTTCTTCAGCCATGGTTCGAAGTGCTCACTCAGAAAAGCTATGTAAGCATTTGACGTCATTTTTACGCCTTCTGGGACTTTCCATGTACCAACTAAAGTACCTCCGATAATCCAAGCCCAAATCATTATCTCACCACCACCATATTGACGCCTTAAACGCTAATGGCGATGTCGTCCATCTAGGACCCACACCTTGCTCCAGCCATCTGGGCCATCAAGAGTGACACGCACTTCATCCGTGAACAAAACTTTGGAAAAATCCGTTTTCATGTTGTCCTCTGCTCATTTCAATCGGTTTTGTATGTGTTGTTGCTTTAATCGAGGCTTTGTCACAGGCTTAACAAACTTTGCCACTTTTTTCAGAAGGCCTCATCGAGTACTTTTTGAGACATTCTTCAATCCGGCGTGGTCCAAGATTACTCGACGTGTCTGCCTAGGGTCCTTAACAACTTCACGTTTTATTTGGAGTAGAGAACGGCGTGAAACAACTCTAGATTTACCTTTATCAGCTCTCTTACGTACCTTTGTAAGGTTCTTGACAAAGTTCTTCACAGTGTGATGGTACCTTCCTATCATTTTCGATATTTCGAGGGTAGTTTAACATTTTGCTAGCTGTTCTGTAATAGTACTCTTTTCAGAACTACTCAAACCATCTTAACGACCAATTTTATTGACGAAACAAACTGCCTTGTTAATAATTTGACACACCTCAAATACGGTGGATTCAGCAATTACGATGGCAAGTTGTTTACATTGCGCAGAACAGTACAAAAATTTCACAGTGCGCGCAGCTCTAGCAGTATCAGAATTTTGGGAACATTCGCAGGCGAAGTCGCCATTTTGAATATACACCTATCTTTCTATCAGATTTTAATAATAGTAAAACGTAATTTAAACCCGTAAATTTTATTTCAATAAAACGAGCAAAGACCAAATTTTAATATCATAAAAGCTTTAATAGAGAAATAAACAATTTTATTTATTTTTCCGTCGATTTCTTCACTTAAGTGACACTTAACATTCGAACAATAACATTACTTGAATCTTACGATAATTATTTTAACGGCAAAATAAAGAACTTACCTGGTTAATGAGTAAGATATGCTTCCTTTTAATCTTCCTGTATGAGAATTTATTCATATTTATGTATTATAATCCATGTATTTTTAAATGGAAGGATTTTTCCAACACACGGCGACGACGGCGTGTCTTTAAAGCAAGTTGTAACGACACAGGAAGTGAAAAATTATCTCTTACTTGTGTACGGAGGCCTATAAGTGTAAAAAAACCCACTAATTCAGAAACCTTAATAATCTCGATATTGGATTATATTCCTTCAAATTTTCCACTTTTAAAGGTTTTCGGAGGCGCTGAAAACATAAATAAACATTTATATATACGGCAAACGAAACTAATAGTTTCCAAGATAAAAAATTTTACAAATGGTCACAAAGTGGGGGGGGGGGTCACTTTTCTATAATGATGTGACGTCAAATGGGCACCCACTTTATGGCCACATTGCAATGAACAGATTGACGGTAGCAGTACGTTTTTGCCTGACTTAAGGGAGATAACTTGTCCGGTTTTTTTTTTATTTTTGTGCCTTGACGCTATCGTAGACAAAATCTGATAGTTTTCATTTTTTCATTAACACGGATTACTATATGACGCAGATGTTCAATGGTATTTTTCTTTTTTTAATATCTTAAAGAAATACCTGAATATTTTTTTTATTCTACTATAAATCTGCATTATCCGAATTCGTCTTTGTTTTTTTATATATCGAAAAAAAAGGAAACCAGGAATTAAATATAGTTATATAAACTGATGGACTATTAATTACTGGAACATTCTAAACAAAACTTAAGCTTCCACGTAAAAAAAAAACAAAACAAAAAAAAACACGTGGTTATCGAAAAAAGAAGGATTTAAATTTTGGACTTTACCGGTAAATTACCAGATAAGTGATATTTTTTTGTTGTTTTAAATTTGAGTATTTTATTTATTCATGTTTTATCTTCAATTTGTGATATATAAAACGTTTCAAGCAAAATTAATTATTAAATTTCTTATAGACATTCCAAAATGGGGGGGTGAATTTATAAAACAACGTTTGTCTAAAATATTATATTTAGTTTATCGGAAAGAGCATAAAATTTTACATTCACCCTGAAAAAAATGTAACAATTGAACGAATAGGAAAATTTTGATAGATTTTTAAAGTTTAAAAATTCAAAAATATTCATCTCATAAAAATCAATTGATTTCACTACGTAACAAAATGGCTTCCCAGAACGCACGCACGCACTTTGTAAACAATGTTTTTTAAACAATGAAAAATAATATTTCTATTATTTTTTAAACAACTTAAATAGTTTATTTTGGAAGCATATTCTATAAAGAAAATAAATAACCCACTTTAGAAAGAGAAATTACGAGTTTTCTATATTTTAATCGCAGTTTTCTGTTAGGGGTGTCAAAAATTCCCCCAAAATTCTGATACTGCTAGCGCAGCTCAGCATTGCTAACGTTTCTGAAGCCTTTGATACGAAACTACTGGTAAGTTTCTGAAACTGCTAGAAAAATAGTATGTCGTTAATAATTTGACACGCAGTGTATGTATACATATGCACATAAAGTTATGAACAGTGTATATCAGGCCCGAGAAAAAACGGGCTGAACTGATAGTTATATATGTTTGTGCGATTATCGAGTTTTAAAAGACATGTACATATTTTTTCTACTTACGCATGTATGTTAGCATACTGAATTGTAAAAATAAAAATAAGTTGAAACATAAGGATAATTTTAAGGTTACCAGTATTTAATTTTCTATTTTTGAGCGATTATTTTGTTTATATTTGTTCTTTTTGTGGCCTCCTTTAGGGAATAGTTGCAAAACATTAGTCCCGTATGTTGTTTACATTCTGACGGCGACGATAACCACAAATAAAGAAAGAAATAAAAAAGGAGGCAAAAAGAAAGAAAGAAGGATCTAGAAGATCACAAAGTAAGAAAAAAAGAAAGAGAAAGAAAGAGATAGAAGATACATATTGTATCTTACAGTAAATGCATGTTTTGCACAGTCAATATTTACTTTAAAGGAGTGGACGCTCCGGTCGATGTTGTTCTATCGTGAAAAGTAAGTGTCTAATTACTAAAATTGACGCCGTACGAATTGTCCTGGCGACGCCATATTGTAATGCTTTAAAGCGTTCTTTTATATGTAATTCCGGAATAAGAGAATTAGCGGGAAACCAATCAGATCCAGCGGACTTTCCCGAGCGAGACTTTATTATTTCTAATCTACTAATATCTCCGTGTACGTCTGGCCCAGTTTTGGGCGGTGTAAGCGTAGAATCTGTGGAAGTGTAGGAAACCAACCAATTATATATATATATATATATATATATATATATATATATATATATATATATATATATATATATATATATATATATATATGCAAAGATGAACCTCAAACACAGCCCGTTTACTATAGGCACAATGCATAAAGCAAACTACAAAATACTACTTATCTATCTATCTATCTATATGTTATATATATATATATATATATATATATATATATATATATATTAAAAACCGATCATTATAAATTTTTAGGCAGTTTGGTATTCCCCCTTACCCCAACCTAAAAACCGTTAAAAGAATTTATATACAAACCGTTTAGTGAAGAAAATAATTTTGAACTACACCAAATGTTATATCCAGTAATATATTTTAAAATGATCAGTGTACGCACGTGAGAGTCAATATTATGTATGTATTTGGTAAAACCGTCAAATATTCAACTGAGTCAGGTTAGTGCATTATTTTCTTTGTAAACATTATGAATTATGAGTTGCAACCAAAAACCGTACCAATATTCTCTTAAAATTGCAAACTAATCCTATATCTGTTGCATTGAAATAATAATAATATCCCTTTGGCTTTCTTAAATTTCTAAATGATATCCTGTTTGCACTTTATTTACAAACAATGTTTTGTCCATTTTGTAACTATATACGTTTATTGCATACAACTCTAACCAGACAATCACGTATAGGTTTTATCAACGTATAGCGAGAATGAAAATAACTGTAACGAATGAAAAACAACTTAATTATGAATTTTAATCGTTTTATATACACACCAAAATTGAAATACATCTTTAAACTAGTATATATATATATATACACACACACAGATATATATATATATATATATATATATATATATATATATATATATATATATATATATAACTCGTATTTAGGTAAAATGCACTTTCGTAAATAATTGAATTCATTCAAAACCAATCACTAAAACCAGATTAATCAGCCACTCCGATGAGTCATAGACGACGAAACACGTGTCAGTGGATAATTATATTTTAAAAATAATATATATACCGCTCCCCATGTGGTGGTACCAAATTGGTTAAAAGGTAAATTATTCCCAACTCGCATTTAGGTAAAAATTCACTTTCTTAAATAATTGAATTCATTCAAAACATATCGTTAAAACCAAAACAAAACAACATCTAAGTAAATCGCGATATATCCAGACAGTCGTGCGAGATGGTTCAGCGGTAAGGGGTTTAGGCTCATTACCGTGGGGTCCCGATTTCGAATTTCGCGAGATTCAGCCACTCTAATGAGTCGTAGACGACGAAACACGTGTCCGTGGATAATTATATTTTAAAAATTATATATATATATAAATGCAACTTTGTCTCTGTGTGTAAGTGAGTGAGTTCCTTATAGACTCTGAAGATGCTGAACAGATTTTCTTTAAAATTTACAAAACTTTAGTGTATTAGTCTGGAAGTGATCTTAGTAAAGTTTTGTGTCAGATTACCCCCCCCCGATAATTATCGATAATCGGAACCGTTATTTTAATTCATCTATCATCAGTAAGGCCATTTTTTCCATGTCGTCGCTTAGCAACAAATGATAGAACAATGGGCCGTGAAAATTCTATTGTGAGTAAGTTGATTGCGTGTTTTTTTGTTTTCTTTTTGCATAACGTAGTCTGTACGTTCAAACCCTCCATGTAAATTTCTTAATGTTTTTTTCGTTAATTGGAAAGAAGTTTATATTAAATAATTTTATAAAAGTAACAGTAGGTTCTCTAGAGTGCAATGTAGAATAATATGGTTTTTGGACTAAGTTATGCATGGAGGCACGTGAAGCGATTTCTCGGATTTTGATGACAATAAAAATATAGGAGTATGAAATATTCGTTGATCATCATTCAATCCCGGGCCACGTTGGGTCTCCCTGCTAGTATATATATATATATCTATATCTATATATATATATATATATATATATATATATATATATATATATATATATAGTCATCCACATACAGTACTGTTTCGCTGTTTTACGGCTCATCAGTACAGCTAGACTTCTGTGGTCGTTCTTGGAAGTATATATATATATATATATATATATATATATATATATATATATATATATATATATATATATACTTCCAAGAACGACCACAGAAGTCCATCTATGAATTCTGATGATGCTAGTTGGATTTTTCCTCTCTTTGAGGATTTTCCTCTAGTTGAAACAATTTGTAAACTCATTCTGGACTCAAAGTAATAAATTTCCTATATATATATATATATATATATATATATATATATATATATATATATATATATATAAACTTCCAAGACCAACCAGAGAAAATAAGCGGATTAATTGGTTCAATTCGATAACTTGTTAGGAATGATGCCAGTGAAGAAGATACGATTAACATTACGCAAGGGAAATAACTCTGTCTAAAATTTGTCACATGGGAGATGAGAGGTGGAAGCAGTTAAGTAGTTAACGACACAGACTGACAGTCTGTTTGTTCCAAGTTCGAATTGCCATAAAACTCACCTTCACTTAAGATGCTGCCAACCTCTACGCGGTCCCTTTCGTAAGTGTCTGATATATATATATATATATATATATATATATATATATATATATATATATATATATATATATATATATATGTGTGTGTGTTGTGTGTGTGTGTTTAAAGGAGTGGACGCGTCGGTCGATGTTGTTCCATCGTGAAAAGTAAGTGTCTAATAACTAAAATTGACGCCGTACGAATTGTCCTAGCGACGCCATATTGTAATGTTTTAAAGCGTTCTTTTATATGTAATTCCGGAATAAGAGAATTAGCGGGAAACCATCAGAGTCAGCGGACTTTCCCGAGTGAGACTTTATTATTTCTAATCTACTAATATCTCCGTGTATGTATGGGCCAGTTTTGGGCTGTGTAAGCGTAGAATCTGTGGAAGTGTAGGAAACCAACCAATTATATATATATATATATATATATATATATATATATATATATATATATGCAAGGGTGAACCTCAAACACAACCCTTTTATTATAGGCACAATGCTTCAAGCAAACTACAAAATACTACTTATCTATCTAGCTATGTGTTATATATATATATATATATATATATATATATATATATATAAATATATATATATATATATTTGTGTGTGTATGTGCGCGCTTAGTTTCTTTAATTGGAATGTGAAATAACATTATTGATTAGCATAACAGATGCCAATGTTGGCATAAATAATAGATAAATACACAAACCCCACAATTGAGCTCTGAAAATCAATTTTAAGGCTTTTATATTCAACTTATTCTCCTCGAAACTTCCGGTGTAACTAATTGATACTAATCAGTTTATGCAATACACGCAGCTAACAGACGAAATCCAATTCAATTACATTAATTATAATTGGACTCGTTGAATAGAAGAAGAAGAAGAAGAAGAAGAAGAAGAAGAAGAAAAATAGTAAAAGAAAACGTATAAAATTTCTTTAACCGGAAAATTAGAAAATTAGAAATAGTCGAAACGTAACAAGAATATCCGTATTGAGTTAAAAGGGGTAAAAAAAAACATTGCTTGATATAATCTGCAGAACGAAGTAATAAACGGAGGGTAATATTCTCATCATATCCCTTGCACGTTAAACCTGACCAATTTTCAGTATTTTTCTCAGCAGTGCTCAAGGCGTAGGTAGTGGCAGGTAGTAAGTTATAAAAATGTATGGCAGTTAAGCTACAAAAAATCCCCCGTGATTCATCCACATAGGGAACCGTTTCGCTAGAATGCATTTTAGTCTGACGATTCCTTTACAGTGAGTAAAAGCAAGATTGTGTGAAGCTTAATTTTCATATATTTTATTAACTTACTATATATATATATATATATATATATATATATATATAGAGAGAGAGAGAGAGAGCGAGAGAGCGAGAGAGAGTCATCC
Organism: Euprymna scolopes; assembly: GCF_053919585.1. NCBI lineage: Eukaryota > Metazoa > Mollusca > Cephalopoda > Sepiida > Sepiolidae > Euprymna > Euprymna scolopes. The sequence goes on from NC_136506.1 coordinate 26,973,991, forward strand.
ACATGCAGTACTGTTTCGCTGTTTCACATTTTATTAACTTACTATATATATATATATATATATATATATATATATATATATATATATATATATAGAGAGAGAGAGAGAGAGAGAGAGTCATCCACATGCAGTACTGTTTCGCTATTTCACAGCTCATCAGTGCGGCTAGACAGGAAACTGCCTAAAGCCAGGATAGAAACCCGACTGCCCAAATGACACTCAAGGCTTCTCACCATTATGCTATATGACTGCTGCTGTGAGAGTAATGAATTAACGATGTTTTGATATCGTCCAAATGCCTTCGCTCGATTTTTTTTACACAAAGAGCGTCGCTTAATAAGCTAATGGCAGTTTGTATATCATTTCCTAATCGCCAGGTTCGAATATATCGACTGGTGTTAATCGTGACACCCTGCACTGATGATTCCCGAGAGGATGAAACACGAGTGTCTGAAGGTATCTAATAATTATTATGGTAAATTATTATGTCAACCATTTTAAGAAACTCGTTCCTTATCGTTGAGCACTTTCAGTTGAATTAAGTCGGTCAATTTAGCTCTTATGCGCAGATCATCATATAATGATTAGATCACTCTGACAGATGTTAAAAAGTATTTAACAAATAAATGTTTAAAATTCAACAACATTTGTTGCGGTTAACGGTAGCAAAATAGATTAGGTCTTTGCTAATGAATCCATGGATTACTTCTGTCGCTGATTTCGAATCTATCGACTGGTGTTAATCGTGACACCCTGCACAGATAATTCCTGAAAGGATGAAACACTAGTGTCTGTAGCTATTTAATAATTATTTTACTAAAAAAATTATATATATATATATGTATAAGGAATGAAAAAATATACCAGCGGTGGTTGACGTTATGTTTAAAGAAAAAATAGAAAAAACCGAATGAAATTATTAAAAAATCAACGTTTCGTCCTTGTTTCCGAGGACATCTTCAGGATAATTGAAATAAAAATGTGATAAAAGAAAAAGTCATAGATCGTGCGAAAAAAGACAGTTTTTTAAAATCCAACCCATGTCGGGAAAGGACGAATATGTGTGCGTATGGGAAGGTTGTTTGATGTCTATATATATACACTTTTAAAATGCATTTAAAATAAATATGTACATTATTTTTTTTTTTTTTTTGTCTGCGAAACTACTCATTTTCCTGAAACATTCAAAGAAAAACGGCTAGCCAGGATCCACCCTGATACCTTGTTCTTTGATTATTATTTTCCCTATGCTAGGGGTTAAATGGTAGAAGCCTTTTCTTTGCGTAATAGTATTAGTATTCAAAATTAGTGCTGATTCTAAAAGTCTTCTTTTAGCTCTATCTATCACGTATTTAATAATTTTCGCTTGATCTAAATTAAATGAGTGATAGTGTTCTGCACAATGGCAAAAGAGTGCATTTAGGGCGTTACCATTCCTTATATCTCTTCTGTGCTCGTTAAGTCTTAATTTCAATTTTCGTTGTGTTTCACCTATGTACGCTTGTTGACAGTTGTTACATGGGATGGAATATATACCGGCATCGGATGTGAGGGTTTTGGGAGAGTGCTTGGTAGTTTTTAATGTCTGTTTTATGGTTGAGGAAGTTGTTTGTATCAGGTGAAAACCAAGTCTATTAAGAGTGTCGTAGATTTTTGTATTTTTGGTGTGGGTGGGAATGAAAAGATGTCTGTTTAATAGTGAGGTATCTGTTTTATTTTTCTGTGTGTTTATGTTATAGTGTATTTTCGTAGCTTTTTTCTTTGCGTAAGAAATGAAATAGGATGGATACTGTAGTTTTCTTAAAACATTCGTAATATATTGAAATTCATCATTAAGATATTGGGGACTGCATATTCTAAAGGCACGTAAGAAAAAACCTATAATCATGCCCGTCTTTATTTTATCATTGTGGTGTGAGTAGTAATGAATATAGTCGTTTTTGTGTGTGGTCTTTCTATGTACTTTGAAACTCAGATCAGTTTCTGATCTGATGAGGAATATGTCTAGAAAAGCTAGGGAGTGGTCTTGTTCGGATTCATGTGTAAAATTTATAGATGGTTCAACTGAATTTAATTTATTTCTAATTTGTTCTATTTGTGTGTTTTTAGGGAGAAAAATAAGAATGTCATCTATATATCTAAAATATGTGGAGTTTTTAGGAAGTCTGTGTTTAAAAGAGTTGGTTTCTAAGAATTCTAAGAATAAGCAGGCTAGTACACCACTAAGGGGGTTACCCATAGGGAGTCCAAATTTCTGTCTATAGTAAGAATTATTAAATTGAAAGTACGTTCTATCAGTGATGAGTTTTATAATCTGTATTAGTGTATCTGAGGAAAAAGGTAGGTCGGCTTTAATTTTGATTAAGTGCTTGTGGAGTAGATTAAGGAATTTTTTGATTGGAATATTGGTGTAGAGGGAAATTATGTCTAAACTATGCATGGTTTTATTTTGCATGTCCATATTTTTTATTCTATACGCTAGCAGTATCAGAATTCTTTCTTAAATTTCTAAATGATATCCTGTTTGCACTTTATTTACAAACAATGTTTTGTCCATTTTGTAACTATATACGTTTATTGCATACAACTCTAACCAGACAATCACGTATAGGTTTTATCAACGTATAGCGAGAATGAAAATAACTGTAACGAATGAAAAACAACTTAATTATGAATTTTAATCGTTTTATATACACACCAAAATTGAAATACATCTTTAAACTAGTATATATATATATATACACACACACAGATATATATATATATATATATATATATATATATATATATATATATATATATATATATATATAACTCGTATTTAGGTAAAATGCACTTTCGTAAATAATTGAATTCATTCAAAACCAATCACTAAAACCAGATTAATCAGCCACTCCGATGAGTCATAGACGACGAAACACGTGTCAGTGGATAATTATATTTTAAAAATAATATATATACCGCTCCCCATGTGGTGGTACCAAATTGGTTAAAAGGTAAATTATTCCCAACTCGCATTTAGGTAAAAATTCACTTTCTTAAATAATTGAATTCATTCAAAACATATCGTTAAAACCAAAACAAAACAACATCTAAGTAAATCGCGATATATCCAGACAGTCGTGCGAGATGGTTCAGCGGTAAGGGGTTTAGGCTCATTACCGTGGGGTCCCGATTTCGAATTTCGCGAGATTCAGCCACTCTAATGAGTCGTAGACGACGAAACACGTGTCCGTGGATAATTATATTTTAAAAATTATATATATATATAAATGCAACTTTGTCTCTGTGTGTAAGTGAGTGAGTTCCTTATAGACTCTGAAGATGCTGAACAGATTTTCTTTAAAATTTACAAAACTTTAGTGTATTAGTCTGGAAGTGATCTTAGTAAAGTTTTGTGTCAGATTACCCCCCCCCCGATAATTATCGATAATCGGAACCGTTATTTTAATTCATCTATCATCAGTAAGGCCATTTTTTCCATGTCGTCGCTTAGCAACAAATGATAGAACAATGGGCCGTGAAAATTCTATTGTGAGTAAGTTGATTGCGTGTTTTTTTGTTTTCTTTTTGCATAACGTAGTCTGTACGTTCAAACCCTCCATGTAAATTTCTTAATGTTTTTTTCGTTAATTGGAAAGAAGTTTATATTAAATAATTTTATAAAAGTAACAGTAGGTTCTCTAGAGTGCAATGTAGAATAATATGGTTTTTGGACTAAGTTATGCATGGAGGCACGTGAAGCGATTTCTCGGATTTTGATGACAATAAAAATATAGGAGTATGAAATATTCGTTGATCATCATTCAATCCCGGGCCACGTTGGGTCTCCCTGCTAGTATATATATATATATCTATATCTATATATATATATATATATATATATATATATATATATATATATATATATATAGTCATCCACATACAGTACTGTTTCGCTGTTTTACGGCTCATCAGTACAGCTAGACTTCTGTGGTCGTTCTTGGAAGTATATATATATATATATATATATATATATATATATATATATATATATATATATATATATATATATACTTCCAAGAACGACCACAGAAGTCCATCTATGAATTCTGATGATGCTAGTTGGATTTTTCCTCTCTTTGAGGATTTTCCTCTAGTTGAAACAATTTGTAAACTCATTCTGGACTCAAAGTAATAAATTTCCTATATATATATATATATATATATATATATATATATATATATATATATATATATATATATATATAAACTTCCAAGACCAACCAGAGAAAATAAGCGGATTAATTGGTTCAATTCGATAACTTGTTAGGAATGATGCCAGTGAAGAAGATACGATTAACATTACGCAAGGGAAATAACTCTGTCTAAAATTTGTCACATGGGAGATGAGAGGTGGAAGCAGTTAAGTAGTTAACGACACAGACTGACAGTCTGTTTGTTCCAAGTTCGAATTGCCATAAAACTCACCTTCACTTAAGATGCTGCCAACCTCTACGCGGTCCCTTTCGTAAGTGTCTGATATATATATATATATATATATATATATATATATATATATATATATATATATATATATATATATGTGTGTGTGTTGTGTGTGTGTGTTTAAAGGAGTGGACGCGTCGGTCGATGTTGTTCCATCGTGAAAAGTAAGTGTCTAATAACTAAAATTGACGCCGTACGAATTGTCCTAGCGACGCCATATTGTAATGTTTTAAAGCGTTCTTTTATATGTAATTCCGGAATAAGAGAATTAGCGGGAAACCATCAGAGTCAGCGGACTTTCCCGAGTGAGACTTTATTATTTCTAATCTACTAATATCTCCGTGTATGTATGGGCCAGTTTTGGGCTGTGTAAGCGTAGAATCTGTGGAAGTGTAGGAAACCAACCAATTATATATATATATATATATATATATATATATATATATATATATATGCAAGGGTGAACCTCAAACACAACCCTTTTATTATAGGCACAATGCTTCAAGCAAACTACAAAATACTACTTATCTATCTAGCTATGTGTTATATATATATATATATATATATATATATATATATATATAAATATATATATATATATATTTGTGTGTGTATGTGCGCGCTTAGTTTCTTTAATTGGAATGTGAAATAACATTATTGATTAGCATAACAGATGCCAATGTTGGCATAAATAATAGATAAATACACAAACCCCACAATTGAGCTCTGAAAATCAATTTTAAGGCTTTTATATTCAACTTATTCTCCTCGAAACTTCCGGTGTAACTAATTGATACTAATCAGTTTATGCAATACACGCAGCTAACAGACGAAATCCAATTCAATTACATTAATTATAATTGGACTCGTTGAATAGAAGAAGAAGAAGAAGAAGAAGAAGAAGAAGAAGAAAAATAGTAAAAGAAAACGTATAAAATTTCTTTAACCGGAAAATTAGAAAATTAGAAATAGTCGAAACGTAACAAGAATATCCGTATTGAGTTAAAAGGGGTAAAAAAAAACATTGCTTGATATAATCTGCAGAACGAAGTAATAAACGGAGGGTAATATTCTCATCATATCCCTTGCACGTTAAACCTGACCAATTTTCAGTATTTTTCTCAGCAGTGCTCAAGGCGTAGGTAGTGGCAGGTAGTAAGTTATAAAAATGTATGGCAGTTAAGCTACAAAAAATCCCCCGTGATTCATCCACATAGGGAACCGTTTCGCTAGAATGCATTTTAGTCTGACGATTCCTTTACAGTGAGTAAAAGCAAGATTGTGTGAAGCTTAATTTTCATATATTTTATTAACTTACTATATATATATATATATATATATATATATATATATAGAGAGAGAGAGAGAGAGCGAGAGAGCGAGAGAGAGTCATCCACATGCAGTACTGTTTCGCTGTTTCACATTTTATTAACTTACTATATATATATATATATATATATATATATATATATATATATATATATAGAGAGAGAGAGAGAGAGAGAGAGAGAGTCATCCACATGCAGTACTGTTTCGCTATTTCACAGCTCATCAGTGCGGCTAGACAGGAAACTGCCTAAAGCCAGGATAGAAACCCGACTGCCCAAATGACACTCAAGGCTTCTCACCATTATGCTATATGACTGCTGCTGTGAGAGTAATGAATTAACGATGTTTTGATATCGTCCAAATGCCTTCGCTCGATTTTTTTTACACAAAGAGCGTCGCTTAATAAGCTAATGGCAGTTTGTATATCATTTCCTAATCGCCAGGTTCGAATATATCGACTGGTGTTAATCGTGACACCCTGCACTGATGATTCCCGAGAGGATGAAACACGAGTGTCTGAAGGTATCTAATAATTATTATGGTAAATTATTATGTCAACCATTTTAAGAAACTCGTTCCTTATCGTTGAGCACTTTCAGTTGAATTAAGTCGGTCAATTTAGCTCTTATGCGCAGATCATCATATAATGATTAGATCACTCTGACAGATGTTAAAAAGTATTTAACAAATAAATGTTTAAAATTCAACAACATTTGTTGCGGTTAACGGTAGCAAAATAGATTAGGTCTTTGCTAATGAATCCATGGATTACTTCTGTCGCTGATTTCGAATCTATCGACTGGTGTTAATCGTGACACCCTGCACAGATAATTCCTGAAAGGATGAAACACTAGTGTCTGTAGCTATTTAATAATTATTTTACTAAAAAAATTATATATATATATATGTATAAGGAATGAAAAAATATACCAGCGGTGGTTGACGTTATGTTTAAAGAAAAAATAGAAAAAACCGAATGAAATTATTAAAAAATCAACGTTTCGTCCTTGTTTCCGAGGACATCTTCAGGATAATTGAAATAAAAATGTGATAAAAGAAAAAGTCATAGATCGTGCGAAAAAAGACAGTTTTTTAAAATCCAACCCATGTCGGGAAAGGACGAATATGTGTGCGTATGGGAAGGTTGTTTGATGTCTATATATATACACTTTTAAAATGCATTTAAAATAAATATGTACATTATTTTTTTTTTTTTTTTGTCTGCGAAACTACTCATTTTCCTGAAACATTCAAAGAAAAACGGCTAGCCAGGATCCACCCTGATACCTTGTTCTTTGATTATTATTTTCCCTATGCTAGGGGTTAAATGGTAGAAGCCTTTTCTTTGCGTAATAGTATTAGTATTCAAAATTAGTGCTGATTCTAAAAGTCTTCTTTTAGCTCTATCTATCACGTATTTAATAATTTTCGCTTGATCTAAATTAAATGAGTGATAGTGTTCTGCACAATGGCAAAAGAGTGCATTTAGGGCGTTACCATTCCTTATATCTCTTCTGTGCTCGTTAAGTCTTAATTTCAATTTTCGTTGTGTTTCACCTATGTACGCTTGTTGACAGTTGTTACATGGGATGGAATATATACCGGCATCGGATGTGAGGGTTTTGGGAGAGTGCTTGGTAGTTTTTAATGTCTGTTTTATGGTTGAGGAAGTTGTTTGTATCAGGTGAAAACCAAGTCTATTAAGAGTGTCGTAGATTTTTGTATTTTTGGTGTGGGTGGGAATGAAAAGATGTCTGTTTAATAGTGAGGTATCTGTTTTATTTTTCTGTGTGTTTATGTTATAGTGTATTTTCGTAGCTTTTTTCTTTGCGTAAGAAATGAAATAGGATGGATACTGTAGTTTTCTTAAAACATTCGTAATATATTGAAATTCATCATTAAGATATTGGGGACTGCATATTCTAAAGGCACGTAAGAAAAAACCTATAATCATGCCCGTCTTTATTTTATCATTGTGGTGTGAGTAGTAATGAATATAGTCGTTTTTGTGTGTGGTCTTTCTATGTACTTTGAAACTCAGATCAGTTTCTGATCTGATGAGGAATATGTCTAGAAAAGCTAGGGAGTGGTCTTGTTCGGATTCATGTGTAAAATTTATAGATGGTTCAACTGAATTTAATTTATTTCTAATTTGTTCTATTTGTGTGTTTTTAGGGAGAAAAATAAGAATGTCATCTATATATCTAAAATATGTGGAGTTTTTAGGAAGTCTGTGTTTAAAAGAGTTGGTTTCTAAGAATTCTAAGAATAAGCAGGCTAGTACACCACTAAGGGGGTTACCCATAGGGAGTCCAAATTTCTGTCTATAGTAAGAATTATTAAATTGAAAGTACGTTCTATCAGTGATGAGTTTTATAATCTGTATTAGTGTATCTGAGGAAAAAGGTAGGTCGGCTTTAATTTTGATTAAGTGCTTGTGGAGTAGATTAAGGAATTTTTTGATTGGAATATTGGTGTAGAGGGAAATTATGTCTAAACTATGCATGGTTTTATTTTGCATGTCCATATTTTTTATTCTATTTAGGAGGTCACCAGAGTTTTTTATATGTGAAGTGCTGATGGTGCCCATTAGTGGAGTTAAAATTTGGGCAATAGCTCGTGCTAATTTATGGGTGACGCTTCCAATGTTTGATATTATAGGTCTCATAGGGACGTTCTCTTTATGTATTTTTGGGAGGCCGTATAATATAGGAATAGTGGGGTGGTATTCTATGTTATTTATCCATTTTTTATCATTTCCGATAAGTTTCTTTACGGATTTATTAAAAGTATCGAAATCTTTTTCTATTGATTTTAAATCTATCGGAGTGTATATATCTCCGTCTGCCAATAGTGTGTGCATTTTCTTTAGATATAGGTCTTTATCTATTATAACTATACCACCTCCTTTATCGGCTTGTGAAATAATAATGTCTTTATTTTTTGTTAAAAGTTTTAAGGCATCAATGTATCTTTTTGGTAGTGCTAATTCTTGAGGTTGGGTAGTTGTTCACATATAAAAAACTCTGGTGACCTCCTAAATAGAATAAAAAATATGGACATGCAAAATAAAACCATGCATAGTTTAGACATAATTTCCCTCTACACCAATATTCCAATCAAAAAATTCCTTAATCTACTCCACAAGCACTTAATCAAAATTAAAGCCGACCTACCTTTTTCCTCAGATACACTAATACAGATTATAAAACTCATCACTGATAGAACGTACTTTCAATTTAATAATTCTTACTATAGACAGAAATTTGGACTCCCTATGGGTAACCCCCTTAGTGGTGTACTAGCCTGCTTATTCTTAGAATTCTTAGAAACCAACTCTTTTAAACACAGACTTCCTAAAAACTCCACATATTTTAGATATATAGATGACATTCTTATTTTTCTCCCTAAAAACACACAAATAGAACAAATTAGAAATAAATTAAATTCAGTTGAACCATCTATAAATTTTACACATGAATCCGAACAAGACCACTCCCTAGCTTTTCTAGACATATTCCTCATCAGATCAGAAACTGATCTGAGTTTCAAAGTACATAGAAAGACCACACACAAAAACGACTATATTCATTACTACTCACACCACAATGATAAAATAAAGACGGGCATGATTATAGGTTTTTTCTTACGTGCCTTTAGAATATGCAGTCCCCAATATCTTAATGATGAATTTCAATATATTACGAATGTTTTAAGAAAACTACAGTATCCATCCTATTTCATTTCTTACGCAAAGAAAAAAGCTACGAAAATACACTATAACATAAACACACAGAAAAATAAAACAGATACCTCACTATTAAACAGACATCTTTTCATTCCCACCCACACCAAAAATACAAAAATCTACGACACTCTTAATAGACTTGGTTTTCACCTGATACAAACAACTTCCTCAACCATAAAACAGACATTAAAAACTACCAAGCACTCTCCCAAAACCCTCACATCCGATGCCGGTATATATTCCATCCCATGTAACAACTGTCAACAAGCGTACATAGGTGAAACACAACGAAAATTGAAATTAAGACTTAACGAGCACAGAAGAGATATAAGGAATGGTAACGCCCTAAATGCACTCTTTTGCCATTGTGCAGAACACTATCACTCATTTAATTTAGATCAAGCGAAAATTATTAAATACGTGATAGATAGAGCTAAAAGAAGACTTTTAGAATCAGCACTAATTTTGAATACTAATACTATTACGCAAAGAAAAGGCTTCTACCATTTAACCCCTAGCATAGGGAAAATAATAATCAAAGAGCAAGGTATCAGGGTGGATCCTGGCTAGCCGTTTTTCTTTGAATGTTTCAGGAAAATGAGTAGTTTCGCAGAAAAAAAAAATGTACATATTTATTTTAAATGCATTTTAAAAGTGTATATATATAGACATCAAACAACCTTCCCATACGCACACATATTCGTCCTTTCCCGACATGGGTTGGATTTTAAAAAACTGTCTTTTTTCGCACGATCTATGACTTTTTCTTTTATCACATTTTTATTTCAATTATCCTGAAGATGTCCTCGGAAACAAGGACGAAACGTTGATTTTTTAATAATTTCTTTCGGTTTTTTCTATTTTTTCTTTAAACATATATATATATATATATATATATATATATATATATATATATATATATATATATATATATATATTGTTACGACGTATCCCAATCCTACTGGGGACGGTAGAGATGGGTGACGTAACGAAATATATTAAAAAATAAAGTTTCCCAGGTTCCTTGATAATGCGTTGTTATGGGAATGGGACAACCGTCCCGAAGACAACAATAAAATGAAATGTACTGGACAAAAAAACCACATAAGAAATAACGAGGACAAATATCGTCAAAAAATTAACAAACTTTTATTTATATAAAAAAATAAAATATAATTCATTCAAGAAAAGAAAATTAAATATGCCTAACTAAATGAAATAATTTAATGAATTCGAATTCTACCGAGAGAAAAATATATTAACAGTCAATATTCACATAAAACAAGAAATCGTCTGCTCAATTATATACAGGTTCTAGAGTGAGAGAGAGATGTTGGAGAAATGAAAGTTTTGATTGAAAAACTCACTTAATGTCCTTGGAAATGCGACCTTTCTTTCGTCTCCTTTTTTATATATAGATTTCTTTCATGTAACTTGTTTATGTTTGATTACGCGCGCGCAGGTTAATTTTCATATTTTTGTCTTGCGTGCGTGTTAATTACTCCAAGTATTTGTTTTCCGAAGCTCATCGAAGTCCTTGATTTACAGTAACAGTTTCACTGATCTATGATTCCTTCCTTCGCTGGGTTCATTCTTTTATTCTGTCAATATTCTGACTTTGCCCGCTGATTATCGGTTGACGTCGTTGATATTTACCTCCGCGACCCGCTACCACGTCGTCGCCTTTCGCCGTCTTCGCCAACTCTACCTTCGCTGACTTACGTCTTACCGCTTTGAAGCGCGAGGCTTCACTGCCTGTTGACAACTGTTTGCAGGCCTCTCTCTATATATATACGATCTACCTCTCTCTTTCTCTACACAGTTTCTCTCTCTTATTTCTCTTATTTCTCTCTATCTTTCTTTTCTCTTTCCTTTTACACTCTTCGTTCACAGCATCTCTGTCTCTCCCTTATCCCCCTGTTCGCAGGCCTCCTCCTCCAGTTTTTTTTCTTCTGTTTTGTTTACAAAATGTGACCGAGCAGACGTGAATTAAATCCTCGGCGCGAAAAAAAAAAGGATACAGTGAATAAAATATACTGAAAATATATCTCCTCTCGGCTTAAAATCAATAAAATTATTTATTATACTTTTTAATAAATGTATCACGTCCCCCTAACAATTTTAGAAAAGTTCTTGAAGAAGGACTTTTCCATACAGGTCGGTCATTTCGGCTATCTATGTCATCCAACTTCACATAATGTAATCTGACATCGAAATTTACCAACTGAACCTCTTTTTTTTTATAACAAAAATGCTTAACTATGATCAAATCTTTTAAACGATGCTGTCTGTAGGTTCTCAGTTTATTAGAAATGGATTTCCTGACTGTTTTGTTGCATATCACTTGAACATGTTTATTTCGGTAACACTTCTTGGTGTGTAATGTCGGATTTCTAAACTTTGGTGCTGTATTTAAATTAAGGTTCTTTGCAGGATTCATGGGAATTTCTAAGTTTTCACTATGCTTATTGCCTTCTTTTAAATTTGTCGGTGGGGTATCTAGTTCTAATTCAGCTTTTAACAATGGTTGGGGTAAGTCAATTTTCTCGTTACTTCGTATATGGATTAACCTTCCTTCCTCTTCTTTATCTCTGTCGATTTTATTAGCATCTATCTCAGTTACAATTCTCGGTTTTGATATAACCTTTTAACCGGTCAAGTCATTCCCTAACAATAATGAAATGCCTTTTATTGGTAAATTTTCCACAACTCCTACTTCGACCGGACCGCTTACTATGGTCGAATCGAGGGAGATTCGGTGGAGTGGGACATCAAGCAAATTTCCACTAATTCCCTGAATGGTGACAGATTCACCGGTGGCTGTTTTCGGTCCATCCGGCATCTCACTTTTTAAAATTAGAGATTGGGTTGCCCCCGTATCTCTCAGGATTTTTACTGGTCGTTGGTTTTGGTGGTTATTTACTGTATAAACCAGACCCTCTGATATAAATGGTTGGTATCCTTTTCTAATACTGTCCTCATTGTCTCTTGTAGAGATCTTGCACGAGGTAATGAAGCCTTGAGGTTTATAATCTACCCCCTTTTTACGTTCGGTATCTTTCTTTACCGGGCAGTCTATCATGTGTCCTACATTCTTACAGTAGTGGCACGTCATGGGTTTCCATCTGTCGATCCGTTAATAGGTGGGTGGTCGATTTGCTTTCGGGGATCTATTTCTTGGGCTGGGAGGTCGATATACAGTACTTTCTGGACCTGTATTCCAACTAGAGTCCGTGACAGACATTCTCCGAAGGTTTGTGTTAATTTCACCCTCGAATGGATCAAATCTATTTCTACCCGTCTTGTGTGTAAAAGCATACTCGTCGGCTAGAATCGCCATTTCATAGGCTGTAGCGATCTGGCGTTCGTTCAAAAACACTTTTAGGTCGTCAGGGACACAACGTTTAAATTCTTCCATTAGGATCATCTGCTGGAGTCTATTATAATCGGACTGTGCATCTTTAGCAGAAATCCACCTATTAAACTGGGTTTCTTTCTGTCGAAATCATTTATTGACAGGTATGTCATGGACTGTCCCATAAGCAATCGAACGAAGTTCATACCATTAATGAATCAGTACTCCCATAATATTTCTCATCTTTCGGCGGACAATGGTTCGCGATACAATAAATCCTTATATTCCCTTGGCATTTCGTTTGGATAAGTGGTGGCCCCAATAGTATAAAAATAAAAACAAAAAGTCATATCTTTTGTTAATCTTTCTTAGTTGTTGCGCAAACACACCTATGATGTCATAATCCTATTCGTGATCAGATCACTGCCAGTGATGACGTCATAGTTCTAGCCGTTACGTCAAGTATAACGCAACGGCAGAGAGAGAGAGAGAGAGAGAGAGAGAGAGAGAGAGAGAGAGAGAGAGAGAGAGAGGTGAGGGAGGCTACTTTGTTTCTGTTTGATATCAAGTTTCGAATAATTAATATTTCTCTTAATTAGATAATTATTCAAGTTCTAAATAATAATAATAATAATAATAATAATAATAATAATAATAATAAAAAAAGATAACAAAAACAGAATAAAACGTCCTAACATGAACGAAGAAGGGAGGGATAAATGTCTGGAAGGATAGAAAGAAAGAAAAAAAAAGAAAGAAAGAAATAATGAAAGAATGAGATAATGAGAGAGTCTGCAGGGATGGAAAAAGTGAGATAAATTAAAAGCAACAAACGGAAAAGCTAAAGAGAAACCAAGGCGGAAGGGCGGGGGGTGATAGAGGAAAATAAAATATGAAATCATGAGAATAAATTAGAATTTTCTATAATCAAAATAACGCAAGAAGTTTTGTTCAAAATTAAAATAGGATTCTAGACATACGGTTTAGTATAATTATACATTGATTTCACTTTTTGTAAGAAACATAAAAGTGACGCAAAACTATTATTTACTTTTATTTATTTATTTTACCCGTTCTCGGACGGGTATACATCTAGAATATATATATATATATATATATATATATATACTTGCAGGTCGCTCAATATTGCCAGGTCGTAAAATACGCTTAAATATGATATTTTAATTCATGCAGATTTTGTATTTATTATTATGGTATCAATTCTCTATTGGTTATTATATTGTGCCCAACATATAGTAGTGCCCCCCCCCCCCGCGTGGCTCGTCGTAACATATGTATAAATATATTTTAATTCATGCAGATTTCGTATTTTTTTATTATAGAGTTAATTCGCTTTTGATTATAATATTGTACCCAATATATAGTAAAGATTTGAAAAGTTTAAAAGAAAATTATGGGGTTCCATTGGCTAGAATCGAAACTAAAACATATAGCTCTCCAATCTTAGTCGTTACCGTTTGAACTATTGTCAGGTAAATTAGAAAATGTTAAAATTTAATTGACGTTAGCATTTAAAATCTACATTTGCGCATGCGTAGAAAATCAGTTAAAGTCGACTTACAATAGTAATTTTCAGTTTTTTCTTCAGTTTTGAATCCTTAGCAGCTATTTTTACTGGCTAAAAACCAAATCGAATGTGTTTCATAGTTTCAAACTCCTATATATTACTTTTAAAATCTGTAGACCAAAACTTGTTAGTAGAGACCTTTGTCAGACAGACAGACAATGTCACTTATATACATATGTGTGTGTGTGTGCATATGTGCATGTGTTTGTGTGTGTTCATATAAATGGATATTCTGAATTAAATTATTTAGAATTAAAACAAATTATTACAAAGGAGTACAAATAATTTTAAAAGATTTTCCCTTGATCCATGGATTTTCAATAGATGGCTCATCTCATCAGAGAAAATGGACTTTACAACTGTTCTCATATCATCATTCATTCAACCATTCATTTTATATGCCAATAAACAAAATTTATAATTACCCATATCCATTTTGCTAATAACATTTCCTATATAGTAGTGCGAGTGGGGAGCGTCCTGTTTTGGCCGCTCATAAAATACGCTTAAATATGATATTTTAATTTGTCAAGATTTCGTATATATTATTATAGAGTCGTGATTTCAAAAGTAAAAATAAGTATGTGGGTGCCATTAGATAAAATTGAACCTGACGGCTAAACTGTAATATTCAAAGATGGTAACGTTACCACTGTATCAATATGGATTGATAAAAAATTAAAAATAAACTAAGATGAATGTACAAATGTACAGCGATTTTTAATATTTTGACCCATTTTTGACCCCTTAAAAAAAATTTTAACCGACTAAAGAACCATAAAAAATCCAATCATTTGAGTCCCCTAGCGCCGGTCTCTCAATTTTTAGCTTCAGAGGATGTAGAGTTTGGTTATATGGTGACAGACAGACAGACAGACAGACAGGGATATAGCTATTTATATATTAGATTATATGTATATTTTAAATGGATAGTACCAGTCAAGGATCCGTCACTTGACACTCAGCCCAACAGGTGAGGGGCCGGAGACCGGCCCAGCACCAGTTGGACTGAGGTACACCGCCTGGGTAATACCTAGGAGGTCCACCATCCCAGGCCTTGCCACCGGGCTTTCCGGTGGGGCAAGTTTATTGCTTGCTGCCTGAGGCGCCCCGACTGGGGAATGCCGACGGGGTTACTCAGGCAATTTTTAAAATTGCAGGAGTGCCCCTCCTTTAGGGGAGCCTGCTGGGTTACCACTTTCCGGCCTTGTGCCACATTTTGCTGAGTGGACAGCAAATAAAAATAAAAAATATATCTAATCTAATCTAATCTCTCTCTCTCTCTCTCTCTCTCTCTCTCTCTCTCTATATATATATATATATATATATATATATATATATATATATATATATACTCAGAATTAAAACTTTAAAATTTTCACAATAGTGATTAATACTAATATTTATAGATTAATCTTACTAAGATCAAAATGCTTAATATTCGAGATATATTATATACTTACAATATTGTAATGATTGACAACTGCTGCTTTGCACTTCCGCCGGTGCGGAGTGGACATAAACTTCTTCAAATTTATTTCTTTGAAAATAACAGGCAAGATAACTTGCTTATGTTTGAATGATTGCTTTCGTGCCAACTTTTCATTGGTTAATTTGAGTCTTTCGGGATTGTTAACATTTGCAGACAACAATTCGAGGATTTTAGCGGATTTTCGTCAGAGAAAGTTTTGATGGTGAATATATTTTTTTGTTTTTTGTTTTTTGAAAATTGTATTCACGGAAATTTAATCTCCTCCTTTCATGATATCTGGATGTGACATGTCTTATTTTTATGATATCTGGATGTGACGTGTTTTATTTTTATGATATCTGGATGTGACATGTTTTATTTTTATGATATCTGGATGTGACGTGTTTTATTTTTATGATATCTGGATGTGACGTGTTTTATTTTTATGATATTTGGATGTAACGTGTTTTATTTTTATGATATCTGAATGTGACGTGTTTTATTTTTATGATATCTGGATGTGACATGTATTATTTTTATAATATCTGGATGTGACGTGTTTTATTTTTATGATATCTGGATGTGACGTGTTTTATTATTAAAATATGAAATGCATGAAGCAATTGATTTGTTTAGGTATGAAATTTTAACTTTAAATTTATACTAGCGAGGGGTACCCGGCGTTGCCCGGGTGTTTGTAAGTGTGTGTGAAAAAAAACAGGTGCCCGTGAAAAAAAAAAAAACAAAGCCTTGACGACGCGCAGTTGGAAAATAGTAAAGTGTGAAAAAAAAAACAGGTGCTCGTTTTTGATTGACGTGACGGCGATAGGTATTCAGCAGTCAGCATTTTGTGCGGGACAGCTTTTAATGAGGTCAATAAATCGGTTTGTTTGTTTTCAAAAACCCGCTCCCCCGTCTGATATGACGAAGTCGACAAACGTTCACTGGCTCTGGGCCTGTGGGTATTTATTTGCTCCCCCACCGAGCAAATTAGGCACAAGGCCGATTTTTATTGTGAGGAGTCAAGGGAGGGGGAAGGGAAAAAGGGGACCAGCTCCCGAGAGGAGGGAAATGGGAGCTGGTTAAAGGTCAAGCATGTGGGGTTGCCCCCACATCTGGTCTTTGCTAGTCATAGCTAGTCCTAGCTAGTCATAGCTTGCAGCATCTGCCGGAACAGATAGCACACCCTGATCTTGTCCCCCCCGTGCCGCCGAAGCGGGGGGGGGCTGGCTTTTGGCCTGTGATTAGAGTCAAGTTTCGCCTTTTGTTTACACCGAAAGCCGAATGTAACGCGTGCCGATGCGGGAAATCTGAAATATTTAACGTTTGAAAGTCAATAAAATTAAATAGACAGGCGAGCTCCGTGGGTAATTCTGAGATATCACAATTTATAGATGATATAAAAAGTTTTAAGAAGTTGTGAACCGAGCGAGCGCTTCTCTGAAAGAAACCTTTTGTGGACATCGAGGAAAAGCGTACATACATACATACATACATACATACATACATACATACATACATTTTCGCTTATATATATATAGATTAGGGGGGAACAAAAAACGGAATCCAAATGTATACAACATTTGTGAAAATATGGAATAATTATCTTTAAAAAATTGTATTTTAATCATAGAGACAAATTCTTAAAAAAAAATGTCATTAAAATTATTATTCGCTCATCTAATCCAATGGTTCTTAACCTTTTTTTAATCATGACTTTCTCTTCTTTTTAATGTATTTTGGTTAACCCCTATAGCTTATTTTATTTTTCAGTAATTTAAAGAAAACCAAAGAACATATATCAACAGTTTATCTTGAAGGAAAACTGAACCGATATTAACGTAACATGTACTATGGGGGTCCACATGGACCTCGGTTGAGAACCATTGAAATCGATAAATGAATTTTAAAAAGATTGGGTATGTCTTCGTATATTTAATATTTTATTCGGAGGCCATGAATTCTTATTTTTTTAGAGAGCGAGAGAGAGAGAGAGAGAGAGAGGGAGAGAGAGAGAGAGAGAAAGAAAAGTATTTAAAGAAAAACATAGAAGTTATTTAAAGTAAACGAAAGCTTAGGATTAGGGTTATAGAAGTTATTTAAAATAAACGAAAGGTTATTTTGAGAAAAGAAACTTATCTAAAGGGAAAGGGAGGTAATTTAAAAGAAAAATAACAGATTATTAAGATTAAGGAGAGACAAATATTTACATCTTCTGAATCTTGAGCAATATTTATGTATTACTTGAAAAAAAGAAGAAAGAAACGTAAGTAAATCAAAACCTGTACTTATAATTTGTCCTCTGTTGTGCAAGATTTCCTTTAGAAGAGTACAAACTTTATTCATTCAATTTTGTCTTCGGTCGTGAGGGATTTCATCCATTCATTCATTACAAACAATAAAATTTTTTACTTTGTTACGAAAATTGCAAAAATTAAAAAGAAAAATAGTCTTCTCAGAATTGATTATTTGTATTTTACTAGCATAGATACTCGGCGTTGCCCAGGGCGACATGAATTTCCGTTTGGAGACACCTGCTATACTAAGGATATTGAACACTTTTTCATTATTATATGTGCACCGCCATCGTGAGCAACGTGGATACCCCCACAATAATTAAAAAATTAAAGGTACAGTGATCCTGCTTAAAAACGGATAAATACACGAAAGTGTAATCGCCCAAAAAGAAGAAGTAGGTGACAACCTCCCCACCAGTTATTTCGTCAGAAGCGATACGAAGAGAAGAAGCTATTCCCCGGATATTGAGCAATTTTTAATAACTATATACCATCATAAGCGAATTTCTTTAATGCTGCTCAGTCTAGAAAGATTTTTGTTACGGTCTGTTGCAACAAAAACAAGCTCAAAATAATTCAGTTTCAAAAATAACAAGTAAATTTTGTTTTAACCGAAAAAACGTCTTTATGTTAGAAAAATGATTAGTTATATAAAAAAATATGATAGTTATGACTTATTGTGTTATTAAAAGAAAAAATAGCAGTTACGATGTAAAAAAATGTGATAGTTATGACTTATTGTGTAATCAAAAGAAAAAAATTAGGCGTTACGATGTCAAAATGTGATAGTTATGATCATTGTGTTATTAAAAGAAAAAATTAGCAGTTACGATGTCAAAAAATGTTATAGTTATGACTTATTGTGTTATTAAAAGAAAAAGAATTAGCAGTTACGAAGTTAAAAATATATAATAGTTATGACTTATTGTGTAACCAAAAGAAAAAAATTAGCAGTTACGATGTCAAAAAATGTAATAGTCATGACTTATTGTGTTATTAAAAGAAAAAAAAATTAGCAGTTACGATGTCAAAAAATATGATAGTTATGACTTATTGTGTTATTAAAAGAACAAAATTAGCAGTTATGATTTAAAAAATATGATAGCTATGACTTATTGTGTAATCACAAGAAAAAATTAGCCATTACGATGTAAAATAAATGGTATAGTTAAGACTTATTGTGTTATTAAAATTACGATGTCAAAAATGTGATAGTTATGACTTACTTTGTAATTCAAAGAAAAAGAATTAGAATTTACGATGTTAAAAAATGTAATAGTTATGACTTATTGTGTAACCAAAAGAAGAAAATTAGCAGTTACGATGTCAAAAAATGTGATAGTTATGACTTATTGTGCTATTAAAAGGAAGAAATTAGCAGTTACGAGGTAAAAAAACTGTGATAGTTATGACTTATTGTATTATTAAAAGAAAAAAATTCGCACTTATAATGTCAAAAATGTTATAGTTATTACTTATTCTGTTATTAAAAAACTGAGCAGTTACGATGTAAAAAAAAATGTTATGGTTATGACTTATTGTGTTATCAAAAGAAAAAAATTAGCAGTTACGATGCCAAAAAATGTGATAGTTATGACTTATTGTGTAATCAAAAGGAAGAAAATAACAGTTACGATGTCAAAATTGTGATTTCCGTAACCCTCGAAATTACGTAACCGTCGAAATAAGAAAAAGGTTTGGTTTTAATTAAATTAACCGTCGATAAAAATGCCAAATAAATAATACAAAGTCTAAAAATCTTTTAACTCTGTTTAAATGCAAAAAAAAAAAAATCTGTTAAAAAATTGTTAATGAAAGAAAATTCTTTTTTGTTTAATTTAAGAATCGTAATTGGTTTGGAATTTTTGTAGTTTTAGAATAAAATTTATCCTCAGTTGATTTAAACCTCTGATAAAAAAAAACATCGAAATAAGGAAATTGTTTTTATTGTTTTAATAATAATTCGCAAAACAGATCACCGATAGATGTACGCGAACCTGAAAACTAATGATTATAAGCCAACCGCCTAATTTACTGGGCTACATCGATGAATACGAAATGACGCTGAAAATTCTTGTAGTTAAACAAATTCAGAGGAGACTTCTTGATGCATGCGCAATTATTGAAATCGTGTAGAAAGAGACGATTTTAACCTGTCCCCGTATCATTTAAAACTCTATTTCTATACGAAATAATTAACTATTTTTTCCTATTTTTACATATTTTGCGTGCGAGGCATGACTCTTTCAGATGGTACCAATTCCAACCCGGTCGGATGCGGCTGACAAAAGCTTTTAGCAGACATACAAACACACACATACTAACACACAAACATTTTTCTTTTATATAATAGACTAGCGGAGGTCCCCGGCGTTGCCCGGGTTTGTAGAGGTTGTGTAGTAAGGAACCCCGGGAGGGAATGGAGAGGTGTTAAAAAAGTGGTAGTAGCGGGGAAGGGATTAAAATAACAATAGGCAGTTTGGGTGGAGATAAGTGTTTAAAAAAAGTGGTAGTAGGCGGGCATGCAGGCTCGAACCCGTAAAGCGAAGGAGGAAAAGAAGGTGAAAAAAACTAACGTCTTAGCTGATACGTCCAGCACACAACCGAAAATCGCGAGCGTTGGAATTAAGGTTGGTCGATCCAACGGAGACGATGACTTGCGAAAATGTAAACGAAAAAAACAACCCCTTCCTTGTAGAAAACTGCCCAGTATAGGGTGAAAGAATGAATGTTTTTGGCCATTTTTTCGATATTTATCGTCTAAGAGAACGAGCTTTAAAACGATACCGATTTCGTTAGGATCCGTCGAAAGCGGTTGGCAGACATACAAACATACACACATTTTGCCCTTTATATCATAGATTAGTTACGTAAATTTATGTTTGCATTTTATATAAAATAAACTTTTTTGTTATCACAATTTTCTTACATTTATTTGATTTCAGTAAATGTGTAAAGAAAACTTAATAAAAAAACGTAAAAAACAAAACATTTGAAAACGTTAGAATTTATTTGAAATTAATGTTTTGTCTAATCGAAAAATGAATAAAAAAGAAACGGTGCATAGGCATGTCTTCGTATATTTAATTTAACGTCTGCAGTTCAGAAATTTCTATTTCGTTACAAAAATGAAAAGGAGAAATGTTTTTAAGAAAAAGAGAGAAGTTATTTGAAGTAAAGGAAAAGTGATTTAGAGAAAATAAAATTATTGAAAAGGGAACAGGAGGAAAAATTTCAAGAAACGTAACGTAAATATTTTCAATTTCAGAATCTCAAGGAATATTAACGTATTACTTGCAAAAAAAAGAAGAAAAGAAACGCATTAGCCAACGTAAGCTTTTATATCATAACCTGTAATTAGAATTTGTCTTTTGTCGTGTAAGATTTTTTAAAGAAAAGTATGAAGTTTTAAAATAGAATTTGTCTTCAGTCGTGTAGAATTTCCGGCAAAAAAAATAATTGTTATAAAAAATATTTATCATCATAAAAGAATGTAAAAATAATCTGTAAGAAATTAAAAAAAATATTATGCTAGCCTCTAAATAAACATTTTACATTTCCGCATGCTCTAAAATACGTTTAAATATATTTATATTCATGCAGATTTCGTATTTATTAATACAAACACATGATTTCAAAAGTTAAACAAATAAATGAGTTGGTGATATTAGTTAGAATCAAAACCAGAACATTTAGCGTTCCAGTCGCGTTCTCTGCCGATATTGCTATCGAGAGAAAGATGAGAAGGTCTTAATATTTAACGACTTGAAGAAATGAATTAAATTTGAACATGCACAGAAAGCAATAAAAACGTGTCAGCAAGTTGAAATGAACATTTCGCATTTCAACTTGTCGATATATGTTTGTACGCGTTATTTATCCATATTAACAAAGATTATGCTCGTTATATACCATTCTTCTTTGCGTATGAGAGACTTTTTTGGCCTTCGGGCTAAGATCAAAGTGTAGTATATGTTCCGGCAGATGCTGCAATCAAATACCATTGCCCTTGTGCCCTAATTTGCTCAGTGGCGAAGCAAATAAATACAACCCTTGTGGCAATGAGTATCTTGTTCATGTAGGGGCAACCCTATATATCAAGAGACTCTCACGATCCAGCTCCCATTTCCCACCTCTCGGGAGCTGGTCTCTATTCTCCTTCCCCTTCCCCCCTCTCCACATTAAAAATCGGCCTCATGCCTAATTTGCTCTCGTGGGAAAGCAAATAGTCACAGACCATCCTTTGTGTATGGTTAATATTTTCTGTTAATTTCAGTGGTAAGTGACCAGTAGTTTAAGAGTTCATCTTTTATTTATAATATAATTTAATTTCTCCTCTTAACAGTGTTGAGCTTCCTCACTCTTGATAAATTTGCTCTCTAGCCGCACTGATGAGTTGTGATACAACGAAGCAGTAGTGTATGTGGATGAGTATAAATATATTTTAAGCCTCCCCCCTTTGGATAGAGCACTGTCGTAAATAATCTCACCCGCTACTTAATTGGCTGAAAAAAATGCGTGGCTCGCTGTTTGTTTGTGAACAAGCGGTTTGAGCACTAGAAAATGGGTAAACGAATGTTTGATTGAAATAGACATTTGTTGAGATCATTTATGGACGTTGCTCCCATGGGTCGATGGGTAGAACTGCCGGCTATCAACGCGATGGTTCTAGGTTCAATCCTTAGCTAGAGAAAGGTGTTAGTTTAGCCGCACTGATGAGTTGTGATACAACGAAACAGTTCTGTATGTGGATGCCTATATATATATATATATATATATATATATATACACATACATACATACAAAGAAAGAGAAAAATAAATAGAGAAAGAAAGAATATTAGTAACGGTTATCAACTCTGTAGTGAAGATTGCTGTATTTTAATTAATTAAATTAATACATTTTTCTTTGAAAAATCAGTTATCAATTATCACTAAAGTCCTAAATAAGGTTTTAGCAAGCTAATTACAATAATTAAATTAATATTAATTGATTAAAATGCTTACTTCTGCCAATCTTTACATGGGGAAATAAATACACTAATTGAAATTTAATGAAAAAACGACAAACAGATTAAATCAAATCGGTTAATTAGCAGCGATATTTATCCCCATGGTATTTTTTCTTTATTAAAACTAAATTTATAAGCGACACAGAAAGTGTCCGTTAAGTTAGCTAGTAGTAGTACTATCAATATTGCTAGTACTAATTATTGTACGAGAATGACAAAGACGGTTCACAAAGCGGTTTTGTTTCGATCTCAGCTGGAGGCACTTTCATGTCAGTACAGCTAAGGAAGCAAGTAACAGGGAAGGAATTCCAATGTCTAGCAGTCTGAATGAAGAAGCCATAAGAGAAGACGGCTTTCCGGCATTTAGGGACCTCTACAGTGAAAGGGTTGGATGTTTTTGTTAGACTCGTTTGTCAGGTTTTCTGAGATGGGTATATTTGCCGATGATGCAACGCTCTAGAATAGACGTAAGGGTAAAAGGAATATACACATACCTAAAGCATTGATAGGATCGGTGGAAGTTGCCCCCCTTTGTTCAACGTTTTATAATGTAAACTCTCGGACATAAACGTGAATAAACGAGACTTGGTCAGTCGGCCATATTGGTCTGAACAATGATATATCCTGGTCATGTTGTTATTAATAGCGTCTCCAGACTACATGTCTGGAGACGACACGCTCAACGAGTTCAAAGCACATTCGATTAATATACTTGCAAAACAGACACAGGGATGCAGCGTTGTGGCGATGAGATAAGGTTGGGTACAGTTGACAGAGAGGAACCTAACATAAAGTTGATGCACAAATAATATCGTTTATATATATATATATATATATATATCAGATAATTGATTTTGTTATTGTTCCTTCTTATGAAACGGATTTTTAATTTAATTATAATTTGATTTTTAAATTTTAAATTATCAATCACATTGCTTAATATTATTCATATATATATATATATATATATATATATATATATATATATATATATATATATATATATATATATATATATATGTATCTGACTAGCGGAGCGTACCCGGCGTTTCCCGGGTTTTTAGAGGCGTGTGTGGTTGGGGGGGGAGAAGGAAACAAAGCGAAGTCATAACCCTGTTTTAATATTATAAAAACAAAAAATGTTAAAACTATTTAAAAAATCGCGAATAAACAAAAAACAATTAAAAAAATGAACGTGATGAAATACGAACGGTCCGGCGGTGCCCGGGTGTTTGAAAAATCCCAAAAAAGTTCGAGGGGGGGGGGGCTCGAACTGGAATCATTGAGGCGAAAGCGAAAAAAAAAACAAAAAAAAAAAAAACGTGATGAATTAACTACAAAGTGAATTAGGTCAAATATCAATTCCGCAGTGAAGTTTGTTTTCGTTTAGTTTCAGTAGTCCCGCATCACACTCGAATTCAAAATGAATTTTTTTATTTTCTCGAATTGTAAATGAATTTATTTGGTTTAATTTTAATTTAAGGATGATGTAAGTAATTTCACGATATCGTTGCGTTGTAAGAATATATAATAAAGAATGACATCTTTGTGTAGAAGTAAATGTTGAGTTGAAAGCACAAATAAGTAAAGGTCTAGTTAGATTTCACGGTTAGAGTCGCTAAAACCGGAGGTAAAGAACCGGTTAGTCCCGCAGGCTGCGTCTTACACTAACTAAAAAAAGCTAAAAGTAAATAATAATAATAATAATAATAATAATAATAATAATAATAATAATAATAATAATAATAATAATAATCGAGTTTTCGCGTTAAAGTTTTTTTTTTCATTTTATTATGGGAAAAACAGAAAGCATAAATCAGGGAAAAAATATTAAAAAAAACAACAACAGCAAAATAAGGCACAAATAACCTTGTACGATTCCAAACCGGTGTTTCCTCTTACTGTTCCTTGTTTACGCATCCGCTGCCGTGTAAATGGGGAGCAGGGAAAGGAGGAATCTAATAGAGAGAAAAGATGTTGCAACTTCCATTGAATCTAACCGATTTTGGCAGCGGACTCTCACCGGAAAAAAATATAGGAATGTACCATTGTCGAGGAACTGTAGATGTAATACGCCTCTAATAATGTGCTACTGTTTGTACGTATTACATTTGCATGTCATGTCATGATTTTTTAATCCTATTAAGGTCAAAGTCGGAGGGGAAAATGAGTTCATTTTATTTATATAGAGATAAAAACTATTTTTGCACCAACCTAATGGATTAGAGACTCTATTGTGAACAATATTCAAAAGAGAGAAAAAAACCTACTGGTAGATACACGACCCCAAATGCAGTAACAATACTCCATGCATGGGTGAATGGTGGCTTTATAAAAGTGCAGGATATTATCAGGTGTGAGTTTTTTTTTATTCAATTTTCATTCCAAACAAGGCACACGGCCACTTTGAAGTAGGGGGCTACTATCG
Source organism: Euprymna scolopes (assembly GCF_053919585.1). Classification (NCBI taxonomy): domain Eukaryota; kingdom Metazoa; phylum Mollusca; class Cephalopoda; order Sepiida; family Sepiolidae; genus Euprymna; species Euprymna scolopes. The sequence continues at coordinate 26,999,706 of NC_136506.1, forward strand.
GGGATATAATTTGCAGGAGTATTATGAAGGGAGATGAGTAGCAAGATCTTGGTTCACATTACACTTGAACTGCTGTATGTCAGTATAGTTGGGAAAGCAGAATCCCGAAAGGGAGTTCCAAAGTTGCGGGGAAGAAACAATTGGAGTAGAAGACATTCTTACACCGAGAGATCTTTTCTGTGAAGAGGTGGGATTTAGTGGCTTGTTGGGGTTGTTGGGGGTATTCACGTCGAGGGGGTACAAGTGCATTTAGTTCGTCAGAGCTTTCACCAAGTGCTCGTAGAACAGGCAGAGGGATGCAACATTTCGTCGATGAGACAGAGGCCGAAGCCTAGATGATAGTTCAGACTTTTCTAGTACACTAGAGAGAAGCCATCTTCTTTCCAGCACCTTTTGAAGAGTCTTCAATGTACTTGTTCCAGTTCATGGTGCCTGTGAATACTAAGCAAAAGAATTTGGACGATGAACTCTCAGATAGGACCCTATTAGTCATTGCTATTGGTGGCTTAAAAGAATCTTATAATTGTTAAAGGAAAGAAGCTTCGTCTCAGTAGCATTAAATGTTACTATCCATTTACGGCCTCATTCCACTATGGTCTGGATGTAGTTTTCTAAGGATTCTATCACTGCCTTAGGTATGTGTGCATTCCTTTTTCCCTTATGTATATTCTAGAGCATAGCATCATCGGAAAATATACCCATCTCAGACACAATGTTATAAGGAAGGTTAATTAAGGAATAATAAAAGCTCAATTATCGACCCCTGAGGCACTCCCGCATTAATATTATGTTGTTTGGATGTACATCCAAAAACGGCAACCTGGATTTTCTGCGTGTCTAAAAATGATCTAATTATATTTAGCATTAGTGTAATATACATTAAGGATTTTTTAAAAGATTCAATTTAACATTATATAATCAATTCTTAATTAATGCTGCAATATTTTAAGTTATAAATTTATTATATTTTTACTATATTATCTTGTTCTTTTTTTTTTCAGTTTTAACGATAGTTTTTAAAAATTTTCCAGGTTTTAGTCGTAACCATATTATTTTTTATGCTCGCATTTTTCTATTTAATCCATGATTTTTCCAGGCTTTGCTTTGAACTAAAATTTGCTCTCTCTGTTTCACTTGTTTCCTGCGATTTTTAAAAAATATCCTGTTACATCATCATCCCCGCCGTTCCCAGCCTTAAGAGATTTGGTTGCTATGGTAACCAACATCCAATTAAAAAACGTTTCTCCTTTCTTTACAGATTCTGAGAATTTTCGGCATTTATTTCTAGTCGTCCTGTACATACACTTCACTTGCCACTGGTATTTGACAATGTCGACTCAGGAAAGGTGTAGTTGGAGATTGCACACCTCCTGCCACAAAATTTCACGCGCAGACACCCTTTGTGGGTATTCATAGTCTGTTAAACACTGAAGGAGCCCCCTCCTAATATATATATATATATATATATATATATATATTAATGTATTTAAAAACTATACATACATATTCCAAAAATGCACCAGCGGTTTCATTGCATAGGAACAACCTTCTGTGGTTGACTAAAAACCTATACCAATCATCAGCATGAGGAAAGAGCTGTGGCCGAATAAATTAGAAGGTTGTCTCATAATCATTGGGTGTTTTCCTTTTTCCTAATGACTCTGATGATTGGTATAGAGTTTTAATCAACCACAGATAGTGTTCCTATACAATGAAACCGCTGGTTAGTTTTTGGAATATGTATGCATAGTTTTTAAATAAACATTTGTACTTAGCTCTCAAATTCGCGATCGAGCACTTTATTTGATTTCTTTTCATCACACTCTAACTCCATACATACATACACACATATATATATATATATATATATATATATATATCTATATATATATATATATATATATATATATATATATATATGTATTATTGTTTACTTATTAATGTATGTGGTATGTATTATTTATAATTAACGGTATATAATTTTTACTTCGTCCTATAATGGTACATGGTTACCATGATGGGATGGAAAATCTAAAATAATACTAGTAACCAATCCCCCATTAAAAAAAAAAATCAGAAACTCAAAATCTTTTTATTTTTTTTATTTTCAGACTGAACATTTCCTGACTACCATGTCTATTTACAATTTTGCATTGTTCCTCTGTTTGCTTGTTGTCGCTGTCCCCTTCTGGACCAGAGCCACACGCGCCACACCGATTGTTACTACTCAATCCAGCGCGGAGGTTAATCAAACGACGGTTGGTATTATTTATTTTTTCATCATCGAAAAAAGAAGCCGTCATTTCATTTATTGAAATAACATTTTTATGTGATGCTACTTTTCTGAAAATTCTACTCCATCTTTTTCACGGAATACAAAAGTAGGATCAAATCTTGTCGGACTTTAAAAAGTCAAATAAAAATACAACACACAATTTCATTCTGAGTAACCAATTTTCATTTGTTATCACTGTACCATGTTTTTGGCAATAAAATAACATACGGGGGCGTGCAATAAGTAATGTCCCTGACCCACTTCCATGAGAGTAGAGCAACGAAACTTGGCACAGTTAGGCTTTCTCTACATAGGAACCATCCAGAGTTATGCATTTCTCCCATCGTTTGATGCAACTCTGGAGACTGTTTTTTTAGAACACTCCAGGTTGGTCCTCCAACCACGACGTGACTTCAGAAATCAAGGCTACATCATCTGGGAAACGCTTTCCTTTCAAAAACAACTTCATGGCTGGGAAGAGATGAAAGTCAGAGGGTGCAAGGTAAGGAGAGTAGGGAGGATGGGGTAGTGCTTCTGATCTGGCGACATGCGAGTTGTGGACCGGAGCGTTGTCCTGCAGGAGGAGGGTACCTTTGCTGATCTTGCCCCGCCTCTTTATTTTGATAGCTTCCATTGATTTCCTCAAAAGTGAAGCATAATAGGATCCTGTAATTGTGGTACCCTTTGACAGGAAATCTATCATCACTACTCCGTCCTGGTCCCGGAAGACTGTGAGCATGACCTTGCCAGCGGAGGGCTACACCCTTGCCTTCTTTGGAGGTGGTGAGTCCAAGTGCTTCCACTGCATTGATCTCTGGATCAGTGATGGACCCAGGTTTCATCCTGTGTAATCAGTCTTTTGAAAAACTTTGACTCATCTTCTTGGCACATCTCCAAATTTATCCTCGAGCACTCGACGCGTTTTCGCTTCTGCAATGGTGTGAGCAACCTGGGAATCCATCTGGCAGACACCTTATGCATATGCAAATGGTCATGAATGATAGTTTCCACAGACCCTGTATTAATCTGGACATCTTGGGCTATTTGGGAATAATAATGCGCCGATCTTCCAAAATGGCAGCCTCAACTTGACGGAAGGATGCCTCATCAAAGGCAGAAGGGGGCGACCGGGTCTGGGAGCTATTTCCACAGACTTCCGGCCATGTTTGAATTCACGATGCTAGCGTTTTACAAGGTCATATGATGGGGCATTATCACCATAAGTTTCTTTCATTTCATCAAAAGTCTCCTGTGGTGTGCGTCCTTTCAAATACAAAAACCAGATTCTGCTCGACATTCAACAGGCTCCATTTCACACCTGACTCAGTTCAAACACCTATAAAACAGAAACCACAATTAGTTCAGAGCTATAATTTTCCACATAACCCGTCATTACATACATCATTGAACATGCAAACTTTCAGCTAGATCAGACAACTGGAAGTGGGTCAGGGGCATTACTTATTGCACGCTCCTCGTACTTAGTCACAATTTATTTTAAATAATAATTTGCCCGACTCATATGACTACGAATATGAAAATTTTTAAAATAATCCCACGCAATCAAAATTCATCAAATATGGAAAACTTATTTTAAATTGAAGGATAAAATAGGAGTTGCATTACTAAATTTAAAAAAAAATTGCACGTAAATAAATATTAGAAGTTAAAATGATTCACTGATCCCGGAAAACGTCGAATTAGTATAGGTCGTTTCTTATGTAGAAACAAGAAAATGACAGTTGCAAGACTGCTACTTACGTCTGACAACTAAAGCAAAGACCGATGGAGAACACTCACCAGACCTCTACTGGAATGATGCGAAAAACACCTGCACTTTGGAGAGGCATATTGTCATACAAATCTTAGCGAAGACCAACGGGCATTGCCAGTGATAAATCAATGGTAAGCGGCTAGTGCGATAACGCAAACTCATTTGCAATGGTTATCGAAAGAGATGAAAAATACAAGAAATCTGGGGTGTCTTGTCACTTATACTCACAAGTTTTATTATAGTTACATTCTGTGATTAAAAACTAGTACAAACCTAATTTTGTACAGCATGTAGTGTTCACATCAGGCAAGAAGAATAAAGGACAGAAATAACCACATTTACTTATAGGTTGGCGATCTCATAAGGCAACATGAATTCAGGACATTTAATATACATATAAAAGGCGGATGGTTTCAATAAAATGACCCGTTGGTCAGAGAAGGCCATTGCTTTTCGCAGAAGTTAGTTTTGTCAGATGTGCATTGGATTTTGATACCGAGAATTGTGAGGAGAAGAATAGTTAACATAAATTCTTGGGAGACAACACAGTGTTATACAGCAAGTTCTTCGTATTGTATAATGTATTCCTGAATGTAGCGGGTTTGCACATTACTGTCATCAAATTGCATCCATGCATCAAATTTGAAAACGTCGGCAGGCAAAATCCCGTAAAAAACGTTGAATTTGACTGGCATTTTCAGGATGAAGGTCAAATATCAAGTTCTAGTTCAAATAGGATGAGGAACTTTACTGACTACAATATGGGTCGTAGTTGTCTCTACGATGGACACACCGAGGCCATCGCTCAAAGTTAGATCTTGACCTTTTCCAAGATACCCCTTAACAAATCAATTCAACGTCAGATTGTGACCAATATGTAGCGACAAACTTGTAGTACTTGTGCCTTTTTTCTTCAAAAAGGCACCACTTATCAAGGCCCTTAAGCCACTCGAGGATAAGGGTTAATGAGTATACATTAGTCAATAGGACGATATCATAATAATCGTTTGTATGTGGAAATTTGTTAAATTGGATTACTTAAGGGGACTGCTCATCAAGACCTCGTTTACGTTTGACTAGAAGACGATCATATTATAAGCGTGAAAGCAGGTAGACGCAAGAGAGTTCCATAGGCGAGCAGTTCTTAGAAAAAAGGTTTGCTCATGGAATCTATGTTTAGGCGCAGATAAAGAGTGGGCGAAATTGATAGTGGTTTCAGCTAGAGAAGTGTTTTTCGTGAAAGTCAAACCACCATAGATTGGAGCTCAGACAAGCACTTTCCATGAAAATAACAATAAAGCAGAAACAGGCTCTCAACGTCTCTTCTCTGAGAAAGAGGGTGCAGGGAATAGAAAAGGGCATCCCTCACTAGGCTACGAATCTATTTTGAACTCTGTCAAGGAAGAATACGGTGCTTCTAGCAACTCTTGTCCAGATGTGGTAACAGTACTCTTGTTAGGAAATAGGTTGAACCTAAGAAAGAAATATGATAAATAATATTGTAGACATGTTTTACCGAAAGTAAGGGCCAGCTGATCGGATCTGCGTATGAGTCACGTGACCAGGTGAGCTGGAGTCAGTGAGTTTAGGTTTGGATGTAGAGAAGAACAGACGGTTTAACAGGTCGTCGCCTCCCCTTCACTGGGGGGGGGACACTGACGTGTGTGAAAATAAGACCTTGAAGAACCAGGCAAGCAAAGACATTCACTTTCCATTCTTCTGCGATCGACACCTGGAATAAAAACTACATAAAGCCAATCTTCACCAGGCACCCATACAAGGGCTTGAAAAAAAAAATCGAACCTGGAGGTTGCTATGGTGGAAATTTTTTTTTAGACATAATGGAAAAAAAAAGAAAGGAACAGTTCTGAAGAAAAATAGACACATTAAAATTATATATAGATATATACTAAATTGATGAAGAAAAATAATGGAAGAACGGTACGTTAAAAAAATAAAATAAAAAAGGACGCTATTGTGTAGAAAGAATTAATAGAAGAAATAAGGAAAAAGATATATCGATAGACATACAGAGTTTGCTTTATGCTGACACACTTCTCTTTTATTTACAATGTTCCTCTACTCTTCAAACTTAAGGTCGCAAAACAGCAACACCTTTCACACAACACTTCATGATTGGGCTTTTAAGCCCTTTAATTTCCTATTTTTAGCTGCTGCCACTGCATGAGCTAGGGAGCCAGGATCTCTAGTATCAAGGCCTAGTAATCATTATAGTATCATTTTCGGTATTTTTTTATTTAGATTAGGTCCACCTCTACAATTATCTTTTAAATTATGACTTTTATAGGTTGGTTAGTTGTTTTGTTTTACGGCATATCAACCCTTTTCAGGTTATTTAATTCCGAATCTGGTGATTTTGAAGAACGATTTTTTAATATAGTATATTTGTTTTTTAAGTCGTATTCTATTTAACCCATAGTTGGGACCCTAACAGGTACTACCACTCCGGGTCAGAATGGACCTGGGGGCAATGGCAATTAAAGGGTGGCTCCACACTCCCTAAGGCCTGCAAGCTGGGGCCTCACCATAGGATATAGTTTAAGGTCATATCCAGGACCGACTTTTGTAGGGTTTCGACTATGCTGAATACGGAAATCGCATTGAAATATTAACACAAACAATGTGAAAACACAGTAAGAAAAAAAATGAATAGAAGAGAACACATAAATTTTAGTTACAGTGTGGTTGAAAAAGACCTTTTAAATTTAAATATTTTAATTTTTAGTTACAGTTGAAAAATACCTGTAACCTTAAGAGAAACATGTCAATCAAAAAAGCTTATTATGGAATTTAGAATGTGTAAATTTTGCAATTGCAAATTGTAAACTCGGTGCTCTTTTTGTGTGAAGCAATGGACAATTTCTGCCAATGTGATTTTTTTTTTCTTAGGATTTTTTTTTTCTGGTGTGGAGAAATGTTGTTAATTGTATGTAAATGGATGTAAACTGTACAATGACATTTTAAAATGTATGTTTTTTTATATTAAGAAAAAAAAAACACAAGTATTGTCTATGGGTGATTGGGATTTCCGTTGATTTCGAGTAGAATAAACTTGGAAAAATTGATGTGTGGAAATCCCGATATTTTTCGCTAAGCTATATGCCTTGAAAGCAGTCGCGGTTACCTGGAAAAAAAAAGTTTTTCCTATATAGCCGAGCGGAATATATTTCTGTCCAGCGTCAGGGAGCAAATGGAATGCCCCTGATATGCCATAAAGGGCAGAAGAGGAAATGGCAGAATTGGCCATAATAATAATCACTCAGATAAGTAAAAGGTGATTTTTTTTTTTTTTTAGAAAACCCCAGAGTTTTGGTGACACAATTTCAGTCTCTATGGATCTGTTATTTTGCTGTTGAACTTTTATTTTGATGAAGGATTTTCTAGAAGTTTATAAGTGAATTTTGGAATTTTCTCCATGTCTGCTGATTCCTTCAACGTACTAACATGCAGAAATATAAATGTAACACGAACAAACATTTCGCTGCTGAACTCCTTATACAATTTTCGTCTAGTCATATTTCCTATTTGTCGCTCCGAACATCTTACTGACAATGTGTCTGCTTTGAGGTGAATATAAAAGAAAATTTTGATCAAGTTTGGTGACAATTGGTCAAGCGATATGGGTGCTAGGCTATACACATAGCAGCATAATGACAAATTCAACCAAGTAAATAACCTCTTTGGCTGAGGAAATTAAAAATGATACACATTGTTATATATTATTTTATTGGAATCCTTTGAGATAAGTAATTTGTGTATTTTTTTGTGGATTGTTATCCTCATCTTCATAGTTGTTGTTTTATCAGGTTTCGGATGAGGATGAGTTGCAATAAAAAAAAGAATAAAAATAAAAATACAAATTGTGTTTAATAGAAATTAAAAAAAAAGTAACTCGTATTTTTACGAGTGTTATGAGTGAGATCATTAGTTACCTCCCTTAGTATAGTTATCTCCCTTATTTTAGAACTATTCCGTATCTGGTTATCACTAGGGCTATGACAACAGAACATTCTTATCGTTGTTTTGACTCTCGGGTGACACAGTAAGACAGTTAATCAACTGAGAACACATCATCTATACAAATGTATGATAAGATATCAACGGATACACACTCGAGAGTCAAAACAATGAAAAGAATATGCTGTTGTCCTAGCTCTAGTTATCACTATATAGAGTTATTATTGTTTATATATATTATCTTTATATTAATAGGGTAGCGCTGTGCATTATTTATTGTGAAAGTCACACTTTCATTTCTTGTAATAAGTAATTTTGCCAAGAATTCTCCATAAGTTTTGGTCTCGGCTTCAATTATAGCTGATATCTCTCAAGTCATTTATTTTTTTTTTATAAATAATTTTGCCAAGAATTCTTTATAATTTTTAGTTTCGGTTTCGATTATAGCTGATGGCACTCCAGTAATCTGTTTTTTTTTTTTTTTTTATAAATAATTTTAGCAAGAATACTTCATAAGTTTTGGTTTCGGTTTCGAAGGAACTCATATATATATTCATAAGTTTTGGTCTCGGTTTCGATTGAAGCTGATGCACTCAAGTCATATAGACATATTTTTTTAACTTTTGAAATCGCTACTTTATAATACATAAAAGTCGATAGAACATTAACTCTATAACATTATATACGAAATCTTCAAGAACTAAATTATCATATTCAAACCTACTTTACAACTGGGCTATGCCGGGCGTGTCGGCTAGTTTTGATGAAGACTTTTGCAGTTTTAACAAAAGAGCTACAATAATATCAGAACGTTTCCATTTACGCTGAACATCTACAGAATACCAACATCAATATATTTCTTATGAATGAGTCCTCTGTGGAATTTCCACAGGTCCCGTTAGTTTATTATTATTTCGTTTTCTTTTTTGTCTGTTTTGTATATCTTTAAGTATTTTTATATATCGTTTTTTATATACACCGTTTTTTTTAATATCGTTTTTTTATATATCGTTTTATTTTATATAGCGTTATTTTTATATATCGTTATTTTTATATATCGTTATTTTATATATCGTTTTTTTATATATCGTTTTTTTATGTATCGTTTTTTTATATATAGTTTTTTTATACATCGTTTTTTTATATATAATTTTTTTATATATCGTTATTTTTATATATAATTTTTTTTTTATATATCGTTTTTTTATATATCGTTTTTTTTTATATACCGTTTTTTATTCCCTCTCTTCTTTTATTGATATTATTATTTTATATTTATTTCTCTTTTGTTTCTTTTTTCTGTTTGTTTCTTATATCTATCCTTATTTTATCCCGTCCTTTTCTTTTCTTTTTCTTTCGCTTTCACTTATTTAAATGCCATTAGCTAATTTTATTTTTAAATATCATGCGTCTAACATCCTGATTTAAAGGTTCTGTAATATTTTTTCTATTTTCTTTACAGATTCTACTTTTGTATAAGCAGTATAGCTTGAAAAGATCTCTAGTTACTTGTAACTAACTGAAACATGCTCATAAATGTGTAGCGGCGTATATATATATATATATATATATATATATATATATATATATAAATGCTTATATAAAACAAAATATGAAGTTTTTTTTTCACGGTGGTCACCACTTATCAAGGCCCGGAAGCCACTCAGGGATAAATATATTATAAGCAAGTACAAATAATTGCGCACCTCGCAAATACATTTAAGTGTAAGGAGATTTCTTTAATAACATCTGCAAATTAGACTGACAGGTGTAACACAGTTATAGACGAATTGCTGTTTAAACAGCTTGGAAAACAAGATACGGCATTACTTTATTGCATTTTTAGTAGATAATTACACTTTGGTGGAGGTGGCTTTGTACTTTCACCAACATGAAACATGAAACATGCAACATGAAATCCCTAATCGATACCTCCGTTCTGTCTCGAAAGACAAAGGAGGAGCAGCTGCGCATGTTCTTGTGTGGCAAGGGTAGCGCAATCTCCAACCACACCTCTCCTAAATCGGCACTGTTTGAGTCCAGTGCCAAGAAAAAGTCCACGACGTCTGGAAACAAATGCCGAGATAAGCGGAGAGCACATACAGCACCCGGATGTCCTGAATGGTCACCCATCTGGTACTGGCCAGGCTCATAATTGCTTAACTTCGGTGATCTGACGGGAACCGGTGCGTTAAACGTGATTATGCCGTAAGTAGGTTAGACAAAATCAACTCAGCTAAGGATTAAAAATCAAAACAAAAGACTTCGTCTGTGTTGATTAAATAAAAGATTTTTCAACCAATTAGATTAGAGTTTACAATTGATAAGAACAAAGGGAGATAACCAAATTATAACAGCAAAAAAACAAACTGCAAATCACAAGCAACAAGTAATTTAATATGTAATTTGGTTGACCGAACCTTATTTCCTTTTTCTCTGCACTTTCTCTCCTAGACGTTATGTTACTAGTGTCAGGCTCTTCTATGAGTACTATTATAGCATGTGTTCTTTAGAATTATCTGATTGATTCCCTGCTTCCTTTGTTTCAGCTCGTTTCTATAATGATCTTTACCAATCCGCTATTTAATTACCTTATTATAATACATCTTTCTATTCCAGTAATGTTTTTCCAAGAATTACTAACTTTTGACAATCTCTTTCCGTTGATAGTTTTTTTTCTATCCATAGTCTTTTCACTATTAAAGTCAATAGGTATCTCCCGGTTTTGCGTTAATCACCTTTCGTTCTTTTTACCTATTTACATGAAGTGGCATCATGTCGTGTTATAAGTGACTTCCAATATCTCTACTTATATATAAAATCGCTTTTTGTGTGCGTGTGTAAGTGAGTGTGTTCAGCGATACAATAGGTTTAAAACTCCTAAAGCCTGTACTATAATTGTCCGTAAGAACCTACAGCGCAGTTATCAGAGTACTTGGAAAAAAATCAATTTTAAAGCAGTATTCTCCTTAAGATTCGATCTTCTGTGTAAGCCACCGAAATATACAAATGTGAATTACCTAAGATCTTTAGCGCCATGCTTGGAAGCATCCCCGTGATATTATGTTGCACCAACCGGGATTCTAGGAAATAGACTTTGTTCTTAAGGACGTTTCGTTTAGTTTCAGGTACACAGAATTTTTTTTTATAGTGCTTGTATTTATTTACCTCCTCCCCAGAAGGTTAGGCACAATGTTAAGTATGGATTAGATTAAAAGGTTTATGTAGACCGGACTAAATTTCGCACAAGGCACGCTCCAGTTTTAAGGCTGTGTCGTTGATCACTCAGTCACTGTCAAAGTGCTTGTAGCTTGACATTAACTTTATTGTGTATGTTTTACAATAGGTGAGACCGCAAATTGGAGCTCTACCAACCACCTCCCATAAAATCACGATGGAGCAGAGAAAGACTAACGATTCCTAATCTATGAACGTTGATGTGCATATCTTATTGTCTACTTTTTTTTTCAGGGCCAAGAATCAAGTGGAACGCGATCTTCACCTAGACAACGCCGCTGTTTCGTTCAAGTCTGTGTGGCAAGTACTTCTTACATTGTTTTTGAAATCAAAATGCGCGTTCTTTATGTAAAGTTAGATGCGTCTACTGTGTAACATCTAGATGGAATATGGCCGTAAGACAGAAAATAACCAGCCACCTTTATGCTGCTTTTACGTAAATTTTTATTTTAGAAAATAAATTCAACTTTTAATAGTACGAGAATTTTTTTTCCTCCATATTTTAACCAATTTTAAATCTCTATTTATAAAGAGCTATACTAAAGGGAGTCAAGCCATGAAATTGGTTTTGATTACTGTGATTAAATGCTTTAAAATTGGTACAAACCTGATTGTATGCAGTCTGTAGAGTCTGGTTACAGAGGAAAAGGAATAAAGAAAAGAAAAAAATATCTGTTCATTTTCTTTATGAGATTATTGTCTCGTCACCTCATATGCAAATGAGATGCTTTTTGTTTCAATAAAAGAGACTGATTTTTTAGAGATTGGCTGATTTAAAAAATGTTTTTTTTTTTTTTTTTTTTTTTTTGCAATAGCAAGTTCTGGCAATCGTGGGTCTAGTTTTAGAGTAGCAAGTTTTGACAACAGTGTGTCAAGTGTTGAAGTAACGAGTTTTGACAGCAGTGTCGAATTTAACCCCTGAAATTGTTAGTTGAAAGTACAGAATAATTAACAATCAATTTGGGAAAATGCAGAATAGGTAACACGTGATTATTCAGCCACAATATCGACACAACAGCGATGGTTGTCCGTGTACTACTAAAAGTTGAATTTATATTATAAAAAACAACAACAAAAAAACAAAAAACTACTGAATGGATTTACGTACATTTTGGTGAACGGTATTTATTTTTCTGTCAAGTAAATACATCATTAAGGTTTCTTACTATTTTCTCTCTCATAGGTTTATTCCATCTAGATGTCACACTGGAGAAGCGACAAAAATGTTTTATTCAAACAATTTATTTATTCTATTTATTGTTACGTGACTCGATGCGTTATTATGGTTTACATATATTTAAGAATAGCAAAACTGATAGTTGTGAGTGGACTCATAGCGAACCCTTAACTTTCCGAAACTTGAAACTGTCTTCAACTGAAAACCATCCGTAAATTGTCGCAAAAATCCCAACCGTAAAACTCTCCGGAAACTAAGTCTAAATATATTGATCTCTATGTCCGGTCTTTTGTCACAGTCAATGCCTCACCTTGATTAACAATCCTATTTCATCCACGTCTGTGTGCGTTTGTGTATCACTTCCAAAGTCGTTTTTCTACTAACGTCACTTCCAAAGTCGTTTTTCTACTAACGTCACTTCCAAAGTCGTTTTTCTACTAACGTCACTTCCAAAGTCGTTTTTCTACTAACGTCACTTCCTAGACCATTGTTCTATTGATCAACGTATTTCTTCTTTTCGTCATATTTTCCCCTTTTTTTATAATTTCTAATACTTAAGGGGGATGTCGATATTGTCCCATTAGTACGTTAGAAAAAACAGAAAGCAGGAAGGGAAGTCCAGTGGTCCTAGGAGAAATCTATTAGCGTAAAATAATCTGGCATCTAATTGCCTCTACACTGAAAGAGTACAAATTCAACAAGTTCATAGGAAAACACTCTCTGGAGATTAGCGAACAGAACGGGATCTATTAAAGTAGGAATTTTTGCACTCTATTTAATAGACTGTATAAAATGCGAGCTTAATTTTACAAATAATTAGTTTAGGTGGTTTCTTTTACACGACAGGAATGTTTTTGAATTACAGCTTGAATTCTTATTTCATTTTAAATTAATATTTAAACAGATGGCAGGTTTAGATGTTACACTTTTTAGGTCATAAATGCAATTCGATGTAATTCTGTCAGAAACAACAGTTGTACAATCAGTCTAAGTATAACGTTACACGCGTGTTAACATGTAGCAAGAAAACAAAGACAAAGAAAGAATTCGACTCGTTCCTTTTTTTTTTAGTTAAAGCAGACATTTATTTACAGGTACTTTCCAGAAAACCGCCATGTCTCTTGTTAAAAAGTTTTCTCGTACTCCAATATGCTTAACAATACCCTACCGTATCGGGCACGTAGTACTCTGTCTTTGACCGACCATTTTAGGAGGCGTCTTTCCCTGTTGTTCTTGGTCTTCGAGGGTAACACGTCTATCTCTGTCTATCTCTAACCACAAGGGTTCACGCCTTTCTCTATTTATAATATTTTTCTTTCCTTCTTCTCCGCCGTGACGTCGCATCGCATACAGTTTGGTCATCTGCATATACCTGCTGCTGCAATACGCACGTTCTCGATTTATTACATAATTACTAAAAATAATTTAACAAATCTTTTAGATAAAACCCATTTATATTTATATAAAGAATAAAAAAAATTAAAGTTTATGTTTTGTAACCAAAAGTGATTAATGGTATATATATAGATTCACGCCAGGAACAGATATTTCGAAAAGTCTATTAAAAGTTTTCTGTTTAGCAATAATACTCGTGTTTTTAAGATTATGACACGATGAAAGCTTTAGAGTTAAAATCTATTTAGTATTACGTTGTGGTAGTGAAAAATAAAATTTTAACAATTTCTGCGCTATGAGTGATAACAACGACAAGAAGAAGAAGAAGAAGAAGAAGAAGAAGAAGAAGAAGAAGAAGAAGAAGAAGAAGAAGAAAAACAACAACAACAAGAAAAAGAAGAAGAAAAACAAGAACAACAACAACACCAAGAACAATAGCAACAACAAGAATAACAAGAACAAAAACAACGACAACAACAACAACAACGACGACAAGAAGAAGAAGAAGAAGAACAAGGACAACAACAAGGACAACAACAAGAACAACAACAAGAAGAACAACAAGAACAAACACACCACCAACACCACCACCACCACCACCACCACCACCACCACCAACAACAACAACAACAACAACAAAAACAACAACAAGGACAACGAAAAATGGATTGTTTCATCATTTAAAATATTTATTTCGAACAAGTGTATTATTAACACAGTCTTATGGTAACGAAAAATGAAGGATTTCATCATTTTGAAACACTTATTTCGAATAAGTTTATAATTAACTCAGTCTAGTCTAGGAGGAACTTTCAATAAAGGGGGGAGGAGAACAACAACAACACTGATATACATACGTCGATTATACAAGTATATTTAGTTATTTAAAAATGTGTCTATCTTCAGATTTTATGCGTAATCTATATGATTATAAAACTCAAATGACCTTGTAACGGGTGTTGTAATCCAACACCCGGTTTATGACTTCCGGTTGCGCATGCGTACATAAACATAAACCCATAACAGCGTAAACAAACAAACACTGCTTTCCTTTTGTTTTAATCTCTTCTCCATTTTTTAATACACCTTTCTTAAAAACATTTTCTTTTACACTACCAACATAAATAAATAACCCTGAAAAATTTTTTTTTTTAATTTGTGTTACAAATAAATAATCAACGCGACAATAAAACATATTGTTTTACTGTGTAGGTTTTCAGCGTCCCAATTGTTTTTTTTTCGCGTTTAAATTAATAGATATATCAAAATTTGAATTTAACTTTAAGTATTATGGTATCTGTTCAGTGCACATTTACCTATAATAGGTACGTGCAAAATAGATGCCGATGCTCAAAATGTATAAAAATTTTGACCCCTCTCTTTACTTAAAAAATCACCAAAAATCAGGAAATTAACCAATTTTAATGAAATTTTCAGTATTTATCGCATTATGATTGCGAAATATAACGAACTAATAAATTTTATTTAAATATAAGTGAAAATGTATCATTTTGTTTAAACAAAAAATACCTTTACTAAAGTTTATGGTATTCAGTAGAAAATGAAAAACGCAAGAATTTATTTTTTATTTTTTTATATAAATAAAGCATCCTAATTTGTGACAATAAAAATAAAATAATTTTTACAGGAACATTACGAAAACGGCCCCTAAATTTCATATTATCGAAATCGATATAACTGGAAGAAAAATTAATTTCTCGAACTACCAATATTATCATTGAATTAAGCACTGTTTATTTAATATTTTCACACAAAAAAAATTATAATTGCAAAAATTATTTCTACTTTATTTTTACGCTTACATTTTTAACGTAATCTTTGCATGTAAGATTCTAATATTTCCATTGCACGTTTGGACGTATAATCATCAATGTAAGATAATGTTCATATAATCTTGGAAAATAAAGTAAAAAAAAAATTAAATTGAAAAACAGGAATATAGAAAAATAATTTAATTAAAAAATGGTAAAAAAAATATACGAACGTTACATGTCGGTAACTACGGATACACAGACTTGAAAAGAAAAACAGTCTGTTTTGTCCACCCTTCTCCTCTCTTCAACTACCCGCCTGTTCGTGTTTATCAACTTTAAATTTCACGTAAACATTCTGATAAATTTTAACGTAGGTTTGTATATTTTAGTCAGTAATTTTTTCAATAATTGTAAATTGTTTTCTTAACCAATTGTATTTCTTTATTAATATTAATAAATAATTGCGCTAACTTTTTTTTCAATTAATAAATTTTTAGTAGTATAATTAATGAATTTAATTAACATTTATGCCTTTTTAAATGAAGGAAGGCGGTCTGCGACCCCCCCCCCAAAAAGTCCCCCTCTATGCCAGTATCATGTTAAATAAAGAAATAAATTATGTCTAATTTGTCCTTCCATACATATTTGAATTTTGCCGCCTGAGTTTTTTTTATACTATAAACAAGTCTCGTTCCTACCAGTCTCACATTTTTGGATAAATATTACTTTCTTTTTTAGCAAAAGTTAAGTACATTTATTGTATTAATTCATTATCTTAAGACTTCAACTTAATACTTAACTTGGAGATAATTCAAGAAAACTTACATTTTTCTTGTCAGAAAAATGTAAACACGATCTTTGTCATAATGAATTTTTATATGAAATCTAGGGTTTTTCAGATTTTAGATAAAATTATTACATGTGTTTTTTATTTCACATACTTTT
The DNA here is from genome assembly GCF_053919585.1 of Euprymna scolopes. NCBI lineage: Eukaryota > Metazoa > Mollusca > Cephalopoda > Sepiida > Sepiolidae > Euprymna > Euprymna scolopes. Next base: position 27,016,262 of record NC_136506.1, read on the forward strand.
TTCTTGGAGAAATTAACTTTTAACATAGATTCCATGATCAAAGATTCTTTCTTAGAACTGCACGCTTGTGGAATTGTCTTTCGTTTTCCTGCTTTCCAGCTTTCTATAATATGATTGTCTTCAAGTCCAACGTGAACAAGTTTCTGATGAGCCGTTCCACTTAAGTTAACAAATTACTATCGATTACTATATTGTCCTTTTGACTACTGTACACTCTTTAACCCTTATCCTTGAGTGGCCTATCGGCCTTGATAAGTGGTGACGTCTATGTAAAAAAAAACAAAAAACAAACAAAAAAACTATAATCTTTCAAACACAATAAAAAAAGTAATCGAAAATTAAAAAAAAAATGATTATGATTAGCCAGCGTTCAAAACCATGCCTCCTATCGAAGCAGCTATTAAATTGTCCGTGCCTAACCTATAAGTATGGCAAACAACTTATAATTGGCTGTATTTAAAAAAAAAACAATTATAAACAGAACGACTCATAGAAATCTATCTTTATTCTTTTTTCATCTTAATATACTTTCATAGAAATGTTTCTGTTATGTCAAAAAAAAAAAAAAATTCTTTACGTCACAAGTGTCACGCTCATACATTAATTCCATAGCTATATAACATAGTGACCCAACAGGTCACGGGTAGTCTAGTAAAATTCTAAACGTTTATTTATTTATTTATTTGTGTGTATATATATTCCAATAAAACTTCCGAACGGATGCACCGAATTAAAAAAAAAAAATTCCCCTGAAAGGCGTGTCCCTAGATTGTCTTTATCTATATATGGTTCATAACGAATAACGGCGAAAAGTCCGAAATAAGGGTTTTTGGGCCGTTTCGTTTTTGTCGAAAAAGTTACCTGCCCAGGGCAATGGAATTTAGCACTGCCTCTATACAGTCGCGGTAACATCTTTCAACATATGGACAGGACTTGTGGCGCAATCGATAACGCGTCTGACTACGAATTAGAAGATTTCAGGTTCGAATCCTGGAATCGAATCATAATAATTTTAACCATCATTTTATCCAATGTTTACAGGGTTCAAAAACAGCCTACAGAAAATAGACTCTGATTTATGAAAGCATGATAGGTTATGAAAAGGAAGGGTTGTAAAGAGATAGCTTCGAATTCGGGGCTATCAAAACCAAAGCAAAATATGATGAAAGTAAAAATAAAATTGATACACCCCATAATTTATTATACCATACCTGTTCACACTGAAACACTTATCACAATATTCTGTGGATCTATATTAAAAAACCTTGTTAAACTTTGTGACATATTTCCATTCTATGGAGGTCAGGCGTGAACGAACACCCCATAATTTTATTATACCATATTTCTTCAAACTGAAACATAATTATCAAAGTATACTTACGCAGATAGATATGAAAAGTCTTTATTAAAGTTTGTGCCTATTTTCATTCTATGGAGGCCAGGCGCGAACGCAGACCCCACAATTTTATTATACCACCCCTATTTAAGTTAAAACATACTTATCAAAGTATTCTTATGTACATCTATATCAAAAACCCTTGTAAGCGTTTTTTTTTAATTTTCTATTTCCATACTTTGTGGACCAGGCAGGAACGCAGACCTCACAATTTTAATGAACCACCGTTCTGCAGGATTAAACATACCCATACCTGTGTCTCGATACACCTTCTATCATTATATGTAATTAGTTATTTAAAATAGTCAACTATATAGGAGCCTATTCGTGACCACACACACACACACACACACACACACACACACACACACACACACACACACACACACACACACATATATAATATAAAGCTGAATGTATATATATATGTATATATGTATATAATATAAAGCTGAATGTCTGTGTGCGTGCATGTGTGTGTGTGTTTCTTTTAAGATTTACGTATAAGTAATATATATATATATATATATATATATATATATATATATATATATATATATATATATATATATAAATTATTTTTATAAAAATACGGATATTATACAAAGCAAAATTGTTTATATTTCAAAGAATTACGGCCGTTTCATCATTGTTAATATTGGCAGATATTTATAAAAACAAGACCCCAGGTTTATCAAAATCCATTTTTTGTTATAGTTATTCTTCTTTAACAGGATACATACGTTGAACACAAGGTAAATATTCGCTATTGTTGTTTTCTATATTATCTGCATCAACCGTTTGTATCAATAATAATAAATGGCCGTAATTTTTGTTTGAGATAAAAACAATTTTTCCTATAATATTGTCTGTATTTTTAGTATAAGAAAAACCGATTTCGATGTTTCTAAGGTTAGTTTGTCGGTAACACACACGCACACGCACACGCACACCCCCCCACCCCCCCACACACATACACACACGCACATATATATATATAATAGATGCATGTGTGAGTGTTTGTCTATCTGTCTGTAAATATTTAACCACTAAACTCTAAAACTACTGGTTACATAACACTGAAAATAGCAGACAATCATACACCAAGGCTGGTTTATAACGAGTAAAACCTTCGTTTGGATAGATGGTACAGACATATAAAGGCAATATATATATATATATATATATATATATATATATATATATATATATATATATATATATATATATATATATATATACATTTATGAAGGCAAGATATATATATTGAGTTTTTCTTTTAAGATTAAGGTATATAATAAATATGCACACACACATACACACACACACACACACACACACACACACACACACATATATATATATATATATATATATATATAGAGAGAGAGAGAGAGAGAGAGAGAGAAAGAGGGAAAGAGAGAGATTGGGTGATTCTTTTTAGATTTAGTTATAACAACTCTATGTTCTTTAATTGAAAATTTTGCAACTATCGGTTATTTTGAGTTCAGCTTCGTTTGAAAATTAATTATGAAGAGACCGACACGCGAACAAGGTTCGCAAATTGCCAATGATACGGTCCATTTACTGAGAGACACATTTGATGAGTGAATACTTTCACGAAATTGACCAGTCAACTAGTCACCTGGGGTGTGCTGTTCCATTAGATTATTTCCTGGGGGATATGTACAGTCCTATGTCTGATCAACCAGACATACTGGACCACTTGGAAAACAACATTCGACGCCTTATTGCCAGAAATACAGGCTAATTTAATGTGTGGAGTTTGTGAAAATTAAACCTCTTGATTACGTAATATATGTACAAGCTGTGGCGACATATGCCCGAAATTGTATTTAAATTATAAATGCAAAAAATTAATCCTTGGAATAAATATTTGTGTAATAATATATTTTTCTATGATTTTTTCTTGATATAAAGTTCACCGTTTATATCTGTAGTATATACGTACTGGAAGTGGAAGCTTTCGGTCAGTCTCGAAAAACAATGGATACCTCATGTAAAGGTAGCTATGCATGTAATTATGAGGCAATTATTGCGCAATATCCAACCTCACCTCTCCATATATATATATATATATATATATATATATATATATATATATATATATATATATATATGTGTGTGTGTGTGTGTGTGTGTTTTCAGTTTTCTTGTGTTTGATCAACATTGCTGGTGAGAGCCTTTAGATACAATGCTGTTTTCTTTTTAAATTATGTCCATTACAATAATATAAAGACAAGCGTAAATTCTTGAATGCAAAACAGATTAGATTAGTTTAAGCATTTTTCTAATAAAAGACTTGGGACTAATCGTTTGCTTTTGCTTCTATTTAAATGTTGCAAAAACTTCTAAGGTCGGTAAAGAGCATGAGTTGTACAGCGGCACATCTCCGATCTTTCTCGCTGAACATTGTGTCACTCTCAGATTTGATAGAAGGCCCCTATCGCTCTTAGGATTTGTACACAACTCGCCAACTAGTAGATTGTCTGTAACAAAAAAAAAAGACAAGAAAAAAACGGTTTTGATCAAATGGAAATGGAATCATGTCGTTTTTATCCTTTCACTCAATATATAAATTTCTAGAGAATTGGCCTACGAGCCTATCTAAATAAATAATCCTTTTTGGCACTTTCTATAACACACATTTTTAACTCACTCCTTATTGACTTATTTCTTTTATTTCCTCTAGACAATAACGTATTTAGAGGCACGTATTAGCATATTTATGTTATTTTTCTGTTGTGGAGAACCAACCTCTTAATGGACTCAACCACCGTCCATTTGTACCGGAATGCTTAGCAATTCCAAGTAGGACTTTACTTCCGTGCTCGGTGGAACGTCACACTCTTTTCATGCCGTAACCTTTAGTTTGGTCATAGAGGAGACAACAGAAGCAGCAAAACTAAAACTGGCCTGCCAGGACACTATTTATACAAATGTAGGCAAATTTGGTAATATTTTATTGGTTTGAAAATATAGGTTCTTTTTAACCAACTGTCATAAAATTTTAACCATAGAATAGGATTATAATCTTCAAAAAAGCTGCAAATTTTTCATGCAGTTGATTAATACGCGTCTAAATTTACACTCTTGTCCTTTTTTTATGTGGCTAATACTAAGCCACAACACTTTCTTAATAAGGAGTACTGATTTTCAGAGAGCCTTTTTAATTACATGGGGGTCACTCATTATCAAGGCCCGAAGGCCACTCAGGGATAAGGGTTATTGCGTGTACAGTAATCAGTGAGATAGTATTGTAGTAATCATTAGTATTGGGGACGGTTTGTTAGGAGTTTGTTTATGTTGGACTTGAAGACGTCCAAGTTGTAGTCAGGTGGGAAACAGGCAAGCGGCAGAGAGTTCCACTGGCGTGCAGTTCTAAGAAAGAAGCTTTGCTCATGGAATCTACGTTTGGATTTAGGCACAGATAAAGAGTGGGGGAAATTATTGACAGTAGTTTCAGCCAGACGGGTGTTTTTCGTGAAATATTGGCGAGGGAGTACGTGGGATTGGAGCTCAGACGAGCACCTGTCATGGAAATAACGATAAAACAAAGACAGGCTCGCAACGTCTCTTCTGTGGGAGAGAGGTAGCGGGGAAGAGAAAAGGGCACCCCCCACTAAACCACGAAGTCTATTTTGTACTCTGTCAAGGCAGGATAGGCTGTTTTTAGCAGCTCCTGCCTAGATGTGGCAGCAGTACTCCATCCTTGGACCCTTTATCAGTTCAGTAGGAATTAATTTTAGTCTCAGACACCAGCATTTGTCGAAAAAGTGTTAATTTGTTTATACCATTTATATGACTCCTAAAAGTTTATTTCTACCGTGGATTCTTAGTTCGTAACATTTAAGAACAAATAACTAATGTAGTATTACTTGCTTCGAAATCGGCCAACCAAATTTTTGGTCAGAGGTGAATAAACAAAGATTTGAGCTGCAGATAACCGTATTTTATTTTTAATTAAAGTTTTAATTTGTAATCTTGATTTCTTAAAAACGTTAAAGTAAAAAAGAAAATCACGTTCGTTTAATGGCGACATTCTCATTTGTAGTTAAGGTTTTGGAATGTATCGTTTTCAACTGACGTATTTATATGAATTGAAGGCGTCGTTCGAAAGGAGAAAGAAAGGAGAAAGAAGAAGAAAAAGAACTAGAAGGAAAAATAGTAGAGGAATAAGAAGAAATGGTCGAAGAAAAAGAAAGATATTGAAAGAAATAGAAAAACATCAAATAGAAGAAGAGGATATAGAAGAAAAGGAAAAAGAAGGAAAAATAGTAATAGAAGAGAAAGAAATAGAAAAAGAAGAAGAAAAGGGAATAAAAGGGAAAAATAGTAGAAAAAAGAAAGAAAAAATAGTAAAAAAAGTAAAAGAAGAAAAAGAAATAGATAGAAATATAGTAGAAGAAGAAGAAGTAGGAGGAGAAAAAGAAAGAAAAGTATAAAAAAATAAAAGAAGAAGAAAAAATAAAATGGAAATGAACAATTAGAGATGCAAGAATGAGAAGAAGAAAAAAAATGTGTCTTGGACTCCAAATATGTAAAATATGGCTGCTTCATTTTATGCAATTAAAATAATCTGTTAATAATCTGTAATATTGTTTCATATTTGATACTTAATTTGTTCTGTTCGCCCCCTCTTTTTATCCCTCCTTAACCCTAAACCTAATACTTTCTTCCTACATACATACATACATGCATATATATATATATATATATATATATATATATATATATATATATATATATATATATATATATATATATATATATATATGCATGTATATATATATATATATATATATATATACATAAATTAAGTAATGCAGCTTTATCTTTGTATATAAATATATATGTATATATATATATATACACACACAGAAAAAGCTGCATTACATAATTGTGTTTATTAGTCCTGGCGAGAAAGCGCGGGACATAAAATCTTTTAAATAATAATAATAATAATAATAATAATAATAATAATAATAATAATAATAATAGAATAACAATAACAAAGTCTTTCGCTAGCGAGGACTACTATTGAGCGTAACCAGTTATACAGTCCTTTTGAAATTTTCATCTCTATTTTTTTCATTATCTACTGAATATTTTTTATGAAACCTATATGAAATATGTTCCTTATTAAATTGTAAAGATTTTCTATTCTGAAAGAAGTTTTTAAAAAAATAATCTAAAAAAGTTATTTTAAAGTTTTTGTTAAAAAAATTCAGATTTTCTCATTATTCAGACATTTATGACAAAGAGAGAGTTGCAAAAAAGAGTTGTGGTGTGAGGAGAATTACAAACTGAAACAGAGAGAATATTCAGACCTGTAATACAAAGAGGGGGTTGCCAGAATGAGTTGTGGTGTGAGGAGAAATACAATTAGAAATAGAGAGTAGGAGAGTTTTTTTTATAAATACATACAAAATCACATTCATCTTTTTTTTTAATCCAAATTAATAAATTAAATAAAATATAATCTTAAAAAGATAGGATACAAGTTAGAAAAGCATTTCATCCAAGACATGAAAATTGTTAAACAAAATGTTTTTACTATAGGCTTTAAAAATAAAGGTACAAGATTCAATTTGAAATTTATTTATCTTCAAAGTGCACTTTTATAAATTTTACAAAGTAAGATATACAATTTTTATACCTTACTTTGTAAAATGTATAAAAGTGCACTTTAAAGATAAATACATTTCAAATTGAATTTTGTACCTTTCTTTTTAAAGCCTATAGTAAAAACATTTTGTTTAACAATTTTCATGCCTTGGATGAAATGCTTTTCTAACTTGTATATGTATATATATATATATATATATATATATATATATATATATCTTTATATATATATATATATATATATATATATATATATATATATATATATATATATAAAGAGAGTTATTTAATATATATATATATTCAGTGATATTTAAAACTTTTTAAAATTATTTACATACATATATCAGTGCATGAGGTCGCCAAGCTAATCAAGAACCTTGATTCCAGTAAAGCAACTGGCCCTGATGGCATCCCAATTATAGTGTTAAAAAAGCTTCAACCAGAACTTGCTCCCATACTTACGAAACTGTTTAAGCGCTGCCTTAAGGAGAAGTGCTTTCCGACTCCCTGGAAGACCTCATCAGTTTGCCCTGTATTTAAGAATTCAGGTGATAAGTCATCTCCCTCTCAGTACAGACCAATAAGTCTCCTGTGTGTTATGAGTAAGTTGCTGGAATCCATATTAAATAGAGAAATAGTCAACCACCTCAGCAGAAACAACCTTCTTAGTGACACACAATATGGTTTCCGCTCTGCAAGATCTACCGCAGATGTGCTGACGGTTATATCTCACAGGATTAGTGAATCTCTTGACAAAGGCTTACTTTCTATGGCAATTGCTCTTGCCATATCCAAGGCCTTCGACAAAGTATGGCATAAGGGTCTACTTCACAAGATTTCCAGCTACGGTATAACTG
>NC_136506.1:27029166-27154166 GCF_053919585.1 Euprymna scolopes
CGATTTCATAGTTGGATTTCGTCGTCGTTTGCTTTATCTATATTAGTTTATAGACTTTCTTGTGTTTGGCGCGTTTGATCACATGACATCGTCCTAGCGAGTATAAAATTCCTACTTGTGAGACATCGGCTTGTGTTATAGCTTGGTTGGATGACCACATCCTTTGTTCGAGACGAAGTAGATTCATTCCATAGTCGGATTTCGCCGCAGGTTGCTTGATCTATGTCAGTTAATAGACTTTCTTGTGTGTTGCGCGTTCGTTCCTGTGGCAGAGTCTTGCATGCAAGAGGATCGGGTTTCGAATCCCGAGTTCGGATATGGCTAACTGATAAGCCCAAATGAAGGCTAAATTCCTATTTTGGACTTCCGGTTCTTAGCTGTCATACCCCTTGTGAGCTGCGGCATTGTTTGATTGTGTAAATAATTATATATATATATATATATATATATATATAATTATTTGTATATATATATATATAATTATTTGTATATATATATATATATATATATATATATATATATATATATATATATTAGCAGTGTGACCCGACGTTATCCGGGATTGAATCATGATCCTCGAATTTTTTCACACCCCCATATTTTTATTGTCATTAAAATCGGTGAAATCGCCCATTTTCCAATCAAATCGATTGATCGTCTGCTCTTATTTGGGACCCATCGTGGTGCACAGTGGAATATTACACAGTACATTGCAGTCTACATTACACTGGAGAGAATCTACTGTTAATTTTACAAAACTATTTTTATATATAATGGCTTGACTTAAAGTTTCAAATGCAAAATCCAACTACCATGCTTCTAATTGTGCTATTAACAGAACCATTCATTTCGAACGCGCCCCTGCCGTATCAAAGAACCTACTGTTGGTTTTATATGTCAGGCCTTTCGGCGTGTATGGTAATAAAACTTCTCAAATGCATTTGTGATGTTAAGCTTTGTAAGGTGTTAAGTTTGCTCAAAATAGCATGTTCCTTCTATCATGAAATAATTTGGATTATCGATCATCGATACTTATCGAACATATTCCGATACAAATCCGATCTACGAACACGGCTAAACACATAAAGTACTATCGTGTGAAATTTCATAAAAATTGGCCAAGCAGTTTTCAAGCCCATAGGGAACGCACTCACAAATATAGACTTATAAACTAAAATATTTAGGTGTACATTGAATTGGTCATGATGATGATGATGATGATGATTATGATGATGATGATGATGATCATCATCATCATCATCATCATCATCAACGACAACATACTAACGGGGCATGTCGAAATTCCACATTTATATGTAATATATTGATGCTGGCATTCTGTAGATGTTCAGTGTAAATAGAGACGCTCTAATATTATTCCAGCTCTTTTGTTAAAACTGCAAAAAATGTTTATTAAAGGAAGAACGAACGCTCGGTGTAGCCTGGTTGTAAAGTACGCTTAAATATGATATTTTAATTCTTGCAGATTTCGCATTTATTGTATTTATTTGCTTCCCCACCAAAGAAAATTAGGCACAAGGTCGTTTTTAATGTGGGGTAAAAACAAGCTCCCCTAAAAGTAGGCAAAAAGGGGGCAATCTGGTTACCAAAAATAATAATTGTCCCAGTATAGAGGGTTTACTGGTACAGAATATCTTAAGTGCAGCATCTGCAGAACAGATACTACACTTTGATCCCGGCCCGAAGGCCAAGAACAACAGGGTATTTATTTGCTCCCCCACCGAGCAAATTAGGCACAATGCCGATTTTTAATGTGAGGAGTGAAGGGGAAATGGAGACCAATCCCCGGGGAGTAGGGGAGCTGCATAGTGACAATTGGTAGGAAGGGTTGCCCCTACATTGACCAAGGTCTTATATGTGGGGTTGGTATTTATTTGCTCCCCCACCGAGCAAATTAGGCACAAGGCCGATTTTTAATGAGAGGAGTGAAGGGGAAATTGGGACAAACTTCCCGGGGAGTAGGGGAGCTGGATAGTGACAATTGATATCAAGGGTTGCCCCTACATTGACCAAGGTCTTATGTGTGGGGTTGGTATTTATTTGCTCCCCCACCGAGCAAATTAGGCACAAGGCCGATTTTTAATGTGAGGAGTGAAGGGGAAATGGGGGCCAACTCCCCGGGGAGTAGGGGAGCTGGATAGTGACAGTTGGTATGAAGGGTTGCCCCTACATTCACCAAGGTCGTATATGTGGGGTTTCCCGCCCATATGGTCTTTGCTTGCAGTATCTGCCGGAAAAGATACTATACTTTGATCTTGGCCCGAAGGCCAGGAACAACAGAACATTTATTATTTTGTTAATCTTCTATCAATATTGATTTTTATATATTATACAGGTGCGATTTAAAAAAAAAAAGAAATATTTTCATATGACTTGGGTGCATCAGCTTATACCGAAACCAAAGCCATGAAAAAGTATATGTATTTATAGATAAATTGAGTGCGACCAGCTATAATCGAAGTCTAAACCAAAACTTATAGAAAAATTCTTGGTAAAATTATTTATAAAAAAATAGATAACTTGAGTGCCATCAGCTATCATCGAAATCGAAACCAAAACCTATGGAAAATTCTTGTTAAAATTATCAAAAAATAAAAGGCTTCAGTGCCATACGTTATAATCGCAACTGAATCCAAAACTTATAAAGAATTTTTGATAAAATTATTTATTACAAGAAATGGAAGTTATTTGGATGTCAGCGTGACACATAAAAGAAATTACACGCACGCTATCCTTTTAATATATCTATATAATTATAAAACTCAAATGACCTTGTAACGGGTGTTGTAATCCAACATCCGGTTTTCGACTTCCGGTTGCGCATGCGTACATAAACATAAATCCATAACAGCGTAAACAAATAAATACAAATCGCTGGACCGGTTTCGTTCGAACAAACGGACGTCCTTAGAAAAGCGAATATCTAAAATTTGTTGAATAAAAAACTTCAAGATATGAGAAGCAAAGGCAAAACATGATTACAAATAATACGTATAATCATCAACCTGTTTCATATATACGATATATATTATACTAAATAATCAACACGACAATAAAACTTATTGTTTTACTGTGTACGTTTTTAGCGTCCAAAATTTTTTTTCGCGTTTAAATTATCCAAATAAACAATTGCTAATACTGTCTGCTTTTTTTTATATCGTTCATTTCCGTATTACGTTTAAGTTATTTTAACGCAATTTTCTTACAAATAAATCTTCTTTAACCCGTTGACAACCATAAGAGCATTTTATTAAGGCGATTTGCCCACCGCCTTCCTCTTTATTTTTAAATTTATTCTCCGTTTTTTAATACACCTTTCTTAAAAAACATTAATGCATTTTCTTATGCACTACCAACATAAATAACCCCGAAAATATGTTTTTTTTTAATTTGCGTTACAAATAAATAATCAACGCGGTAATAAAACGTATTGTTTTACTGTGTTCATTTTCAGCGTCCCAATTGTTTTTTTTTTCGCGTTTAAATTAAAAGTTATATCAAAATTTGAACTGTTCAGTTCACATTTACCTATAAGTATGGCAAACCACTTATGATTCAATGACTGTAAGTTTGCTTTTTCAAAAATACACAATTATAACCAGAACGACTCATAGAAAGCTATGTATATTCTTTTTTCATTTTAATATACTTTCATGGAAATGTTTCTTTTATGTCAGAAAAAAACTATTTTCTTTACGTCACAAGTGTCACGCTCATAAATTAATACCATAGCTAATATAACATACTGACCCAACGGGGAACGGGTAGTCTAGTATATATATATATATATATATATATATATATATATATATATATATATATATATATATAGTTGAATTCGAATCTCTCGAACAGTAGGAATCGTAACTTTCTACACTAATGATTACAAACGCATGAAACACTAGTGTCTGTGGGCGTAAAAATAATTATTCATAATTATTAGTGCATTAAAATTTAGTCTTAAAATTAAGTACTGTCTGGGAAATAAAAAAAGTCAATCGCTTGACTTTGTGTAAGATCACGATTTCTGGTCGTTTGATCACTATGGTCTGTCTTAAAGTTGTAGCTGTATTGGCATTTAAAATTGCTAATTTCCGTTAATGCTCGAAGTGGTTGATGATGGCCAAGAGGTAACGTTCCTAGCAAATGTAGTCAAAAGGGGCCGGATTCGAATCTCCCGACCAGTAGCAATCATATGTTCAACATATATATGCTTGTGCTTGTGTACGTCGGGTTTGTATGTCGCATGAGCTAGTATATATATATATATATATATATATATATATATATATATATATATATATATATATATTTTATGAAAAAAGGGATGTAAGGTTTACCTGATATACACAATGGTAAACCCCAAACTAATATAAATGTCAGTATTTATATATAGAAAATGTAATCCCAACCGAATTAAAAAAGCTCAATTCGCAATAGAGCGTACGGCTTATTATAAGAGAAAGAAAATTAAAACTGTAAGTTGAACTTACAGTTAATTGTAAAGTTCAACTTACAGTTTTAATTTTCTCTCTCATATATATATATATATATATATATATATATATATATATATATATATATATATATAAATGTGTGTGAGTGTATGTGTGCATGTGTGTGTTTGTACATTTGTATGTATATTGTTGCAGTTATATTGCACACGTTATATGCGTATATGTGTTTAAATGTATGTATATGTATACATATATATATTTTTATATGTATATATATAAATTGTATTATTATTGATATTGTGCTAGTTTTTCTATTGTATGTGTATATGTGTTTGCTGCGTGTATATATATATATACATATATATATATATGTATATTAGAAAAAATATACCTAATACATCCATATAATTAAGTATCTCATTTGTTTTAATCTACCACTTACAAACAGATAAGCCTAAAATACTAATTATCCATGATTTACACTAGGCCAACTATAATTAGTAGAACACCGTCACTAATAATAAAAAATAAATAAAATAAATACACAAATTCTAATCTCTCTAACACACTATCTCCAGTACTACACTAGCCCTTAATATATCGGTTTTATGAGTTAACTATACTTATTGTATAATATATTTTAGAAATAATCTAACTAATAAATCCCAAGAATATAGTTTTTAAATACATACTTTCAAAGATTTACAATATATTAAGGGAAAATGACGTTTTCATAAGAATTAATTAAGTCCATAAAAATACACTGTAAGCTTTTACATCAAATTGTAAAGATTAAAGGTGACTATAGATGACTTCTAAAATATTTTTTAAATTCTTTGAGAAACCCTTGGAATATTAATTTGATTTAAATACATCCTTTATATATAAAAAATTAAATACATAAATAAATAAGTTTAATAAAAGAAAATAAAAGAAACGAAATAAGTATATAATAAAAATTATGAATTATAATAATAAATAATAATGATAAAATTAATAATAATAATAAATTTATATATAAATGAATGTAAAATAATACAAAATAAATACATTACTGCTTATATGAATTAATAATAACTTAAAACAATTTATACGAGTACATACGCCTGTATGTGTTAGTACATATGTATGTGTGTGTCTTTATATGTGTGTGTGTGTATATATAGTGTATATAGGTATATCTGTCTATATATAGAAACTAAAAAGCTAGCATAAGAATTATTCAATAAGCTTCAATCTTTTCCCTTATTAAGATATAAATTAGATAAATAAATATTCCATTTGATATAACTGAAAAAAAGTCAGTGGTAACTTCAAATCAAAAAATATAATTAAAAATAAATATATAATAAAAAAAAATTGAACGACAAACGTCACGTTTCATAAATACACTTTTTGACCCAATTCAGTTAACCCCTTTTTTCATAGTCTAGACAGTTTTAATCTCTTGATCTATAAAATCGTTAATATTGTTATCTGGCACCTCGTTCATTACGTGTCACCTTTCCTCACTACTCCCCTCTCATTTCCCCCTCTTAGTGAATTCATACCCCTCTCTATATATTTATGTGATACTTCTCTCCGTTTCACTCCCTCTAATCTTTCCCCCGAAATATCTTTTTTACCTCCTCTTCTTCAAATAAAATTTGATTTTTGTAACTAATTTTAAATCCATAAAATCTTTAACTTCGCTCCACGCTAGTCTTGGCTAAATTTATCTGCTCTAAAATTGAAAATGGCCCTGAACCTTTTTTAATTTTTTAATTTTTAATTTTCCTTGCCTGATGAGATCTATTATGATCGAAACGGTCTGCACATAGTAGACAGGTGTGGCTGTATTTACATAAAGAATAATAAAAAATTTTATATAATTTGCTCTCTTTGATTGAGCACTATCAATGTCCTTGGTTGAAATTCAATTATTCTTCGTTTTTGAATATCTCTCTATATTGAAATATATATATATATATATATATATATATATATATATATATATATATATATATATATATATATATATATATATATATATATACTATGTGTGCCAAATCAAGACTTCAAAACAAGGTGTTGATGGCAACAAAAAGTGTATTTCATTTTATGTTACAATTGTTTCAATGTCCAGTTCGACAATTTCAAGCATTATATCGTATGAAAATTTTCAAAAATCAGCATTTCTTCAGACTTTATGAATAAACATACTTTTGGCAATGTAGCATTTTTTTAAAAATAGAAACTTTGGTTGTGGTTACGGAAAAGCCCATTTAAATATTAATGTATCACCCAATTTTCGTATCCTTATTTAAGAACAGAGTTATGTGAAGTTTCTACGGGGAGCCCTAAGCCATTTAAAAAAAAAAGAAAAAAATTAAAAAATATATCCCATTTGTTGGGTTCCTAAATTCCTTTATTTCCCGATGATTAATTTTTCGTAAAAAGAATTTTTAAAAAATTGGTATCTATATTTATATTATGATCGTACCAACCTTGTAAAGATGTTACGGTTAGTATTAGTTTCGTATTAGCGACAAGCAATGTTTATAGATTATCGTTTTATTGGTACGTGGATATAAGACCATTTAAGGTTTAGAATTTGATTGAATATGAGAATAAAGTAAAATGTGTGTATTAAATATATATAACCCTTGTAGGACATTTCGGGTGAAATGTTCTAATCTATTTACTGTCTGAAAATTCATAGTTATTCTACTTGAAAAATGTTTTTGTGTCGTTGCTTGGGATGATTTGAAGGGAGATAATCCAATTAAGTTGTTAAGTACTGCTAGTTAATTTTGTTTGAAACTGGGTCGAATTTGTTTCTTATAATGGTTAAAGGGAGGTAATTCAGGCCGTTTGTGCTTTCGGTTCATTGATTACTCGAAGGCGGCTATGATTTAATAATTAATTTAATCAGATGGGTCCAGAACCTGCTACAGTGGCTTGTTTAACAATTAAGTATATAAATTATGTTTTTGATCTAAAGGAATGGGATGTGTTTAGCCCGCATCTGTTATTAATCACTTATGCTTCTCCTGTCATATAGTTCATGCGTTGTGTTCTGGGGTTGTCTAAATAAATAAAATATTGTATGTCCTCTAAGTACTATTCTTACAACAAAACCACCACGAAGGTAGAATTTAATAAAATAGAATAAATGTGACGGTAGAATTTAATATAATAGAATAAATGTGAAGGTAGAATTTAATATAATAGAATAAATGTGACGGTAGAATTTAATATAATAGAATAAATGTGAAGGTAGAATTTAATATAATAGAAAAAATGTGAAGGTAGAATTAAATATAATAGAATAAATGTGAAGGTAGAATTTAATATAATAGAAACAATGTGAAGGGAGAATTTAATATAATAGAATAAATGTGAAGGTAGAATTTAATATAATAGAATAAATGTGAAGGTAGAATTTAATATAATAGAATAAATGTGAAGGGAGAATTTAATATAATAGAATAAATGTGAAGGGAGAATTTAATATAATAGAATAAATGTGACGGTAGAATTTAATATAATAGAATAAATGTGAAGGTAGAATTAAATATAATAGAATAAATGTGACGGTAGCATTTAATATAATAGAAACAATGTGAAGGGAGAATTTAATATAATAGAATAAATGTGAAGGTAGAATTAAATATAATAGAAAAAATGTGAAGGTAGAATTTAATATAATAGAATAAATGTGAAGGTAGAATTTAATATAATAGAATAAATGTGAAGGTAGAATTTAATATAATAGAATAAATGTGAAGGTAGAATTTAATATAATAGAATAAATGTGAAGGTAGAATTTAATATAATAGAATAAATGTGAAGGTAGAATTTAATATAATAGAATAAATGTGAAGGTAGAATTAAATATAATAGAATAAATGTGAAGGTAGAATTTAATATAATAGAAACAATGTGAAGGGAGAATTTAATATAATAGAATAAATGTGAAGGGAGAATTTAATATAATAGAATAAATGTGAAGGGAGAATTTAATATAATAGAATAAATGTGAAGGTAGAATTTAATATAATAGAATAAATGTGAAGGTAGAATTTAATATAATAGAATAAATGTGACGGTAGAATTTAATATAATAGAATAAATGTGAAGGTAGAATTTAATATAATAGAATAAATGTGAAGGTAGAATTAAATATAATAGAATAAATGTGAAGGTAGAATTAAATATAATAGAATAAATGTGAAGGTAGAATTTAATATAATAGAAACAATGTGAAGGGAGAATTTAATATAATAGAATAAATGTGAAGGTAGAATTTAATATAATAGAATAAATGTGAAGGAAGAATTAAATATAATAGAATAAATGTGAAGGTAGAATTTAATATAATAGAATAATTTTGAAGGTAGAATTTAATATAATAGAAACAATGTGAAGGTAGAATTTAATATAATAGAATAATTTTGAAGGTAGAATTTAATATAATAGAAACAATGTGAAGGGAGAATTTAATATAATAGAATAAATGTGAAGGTAGAATTTAATATAATAGAATAAATGTGAAGGTAGAATTTAATATAATAGAAACAAGGTGAAGGTAGAATTTAATATAATAGAATAAATGTGAAGGAAGAATTTAATATAATAGAATAAATGTGAAGGTAGAATTTAATATAATAAAATAAATATGAAGGTAGAATTTAATATAATAGAATAAATGTGAAGGTAGAATTTAATATAATAGAATAAATGTGAAGGTAGAATTTAATATAATAGAATAAATGTGAAGGTAGAATTTAATATAATAGAATAAATGTGAAGGTAGAATTAAATATAATAGAATAAATGTGAAGGTAGAATTTAATATAATAGAATAAATGTGAAGGTAGAATTTAATATAATAGAATAAATGTGAAGGTAGAATTTAATATAATAGAATAAATGTGAAGGTAGAATTTAATATAATAGAATAAATGTGAAGGTAAAATTAAATATAATAGAATAAATGTGAAGGTAGAATTTAATATAATAGAATAAATGTGAAGGTAGAATTTAATATAATAGAATAAATGTGAAGGTAGAATTTAATATAATAGAATAAATGTGAAGGAAGAATTTAATATAATAGAATAAATGTGAAGGTAGAATTTAATATAATAGAATAAATGTGAAGGTAGAATTTAATATAATAGAATAAATGTGAAGGGAGAATTTAATATAATAGAATAAATGTGAAGGTAGAATTTAATATAATAGAATAAATGTGAAGGTAGAATTTAATATAATAGAAACAATGTGAAGGGAGAATTTAATATAATAGAATAAATGTGAAGGGAGAATTTAATATAATAGCATAAATGTGAAGGTAGAATTTAATATAATAGAATAAATGTGAAGGTAGAATTTAATATAATAGAATAAATGTGACGGTAGAATTTAATATAATAGAATAAATGTGAAGGTAGAATTTAATATAATAGAATAAATGTGAAGGTAGAATTTAATATAATAGAATAAATGTGAAGGAAGAATTTAATATAATAGAATAAATGTGAAGGTAGAATTTAATATAATAGAATAAATGTGAAGGAAGAATTTAATATAATAGAATAAATGTGAAGGTAGAATTTAATATAATAGAATAAATGTGAAGGAAGAATTTAATATAATAGAATAAATGTGAAGGTAGAATTTAATATAATAGAATAAATGTGAAGGAAGAATTTAATATAATAGAATAAATGTGAAGGTAGAATTTAATATAATAGAATAAATGTGAAGGAAGAATTTAATATAATAGAATAAATGTGAAGGTAGAATTTAATATAATAGAATAAATGTGAAGGAAGAATTTAATATAATAGAATAAATGTGACGGTAGAATTTAATATAATAGAATAAATGTGAAGGTAGAATTTAATATAATAGAATAAATGTGAAGGTAGAATTTAATATAATAGAATAAATGTGAAGGAAGAATTTAATATAATAGAATAAATGTGAAGGTAGAATTTAATATAATAGAATAAATGTGAAGGTAGAATTTAATATAATAGAATAAATGTGAAGGTAGAATTTAATATAATAGAATAAATGTGAAGGTAGAATTTAATATAATAGAATAATTTTGAATGTAGAATTTAATATAATAGAATAAATGTGAAGGTAGAATTTAATATAATAGAATAAATGTGAAGGGAGAATTTAATATAATAGAATAAATGTGAAGGAAGAATTTAATATAATAGAATAAATGTGACGGTAGAATTTAATATAATAGAATAAATGTGAAGGTAGAATTTAATATAATAGAATAAATGTGAAGGTAGAATTTAATATAATAGAATAAATGTGAAGGAAGAATTTAATATAATAGAATAAATGTGAAGGTAGAATTTAATATAATAGAATAAATGTGAAGGTAGAATTTAATATAATAGAATAAATGTGAAGGTAGAATTTAATATAATAGAATAAATGTGAAGGTAGAATTTAATATAATAGAATAATTTTGAAGGTAGAATTTAATATAATAGAATAAATGTGAAGGTAGAATTTAATATAATAGAATAAATGTGAAGGGAGAAATTTTAGGTAGTTAAAAATAATTAAGATAATTTTAAATAACTTATCTACGTATATTACACTTAAGGACTATAAAGGATTATCAGCACATATAAATATATAGAAAATACAATAAAAAGGAATACATAGATATCTATAACGAATCCGTTCATCACTAATAATAATAATAATAATAATAATAATAATAATAATAATAATAATAATAATTATAATAATAATAAAATAAATAATAAATAATAACAATAACAACAATAATATTGATGATATTTATGATAAAATAATAAAGTAAAAATAAAGAAATAAAAAATATTTAATATTAAGGTAAAAAAAAAGGTAAAAAATAAATCAAGTAAAAATAATAATATTATTATTAACGTTAATATAATAACAATAACTATAACAAACATTATTAACAATAAATGTACGTATAAATAAACTAGGAGGAGAAGGAATGAATTGATTACAAGGTAAAATTGTACTGAAAATAAGCACTTTATTGCATTTTTTCATCGCCTCCTGACACGATATATATATATATATATATATATATATATATATATATATATATATATATATATATAGAGAGAGAGAGAGAGAGAGATAGACAGATAAATAGATAGATAGATGGATATACCTACACACACTAGGAGCGTTCCGAAAGTAATGCCTCCTATTTTTCATTTTACCCGAATGAATCAGATGGGATTGCAAATTGTTATGATTGTTGACCTTGTCCATTTATTACATGAAAGATTCATCTCTTTATTGCAGATATTGGCGGTATGAGACTCTAATACCTAAAGGCCCCCATACTATAATCGTACCACCGCCAAACTTTACCGTAGGAATGGTATCCCTTTTGTAATAGGGGGTGCCATTTTTACGCCATACATGTTTTGCTGTGTTTCTTTCAAAGATCTCGATTTTCGTTTCGTCTGACCGGATTACCTTGTTCCAAAATTCCTGGGGTTGTTCCCTATATGTTTTAACATAATTCAAACATGACCTGACACGTTTAAGCGTCAATCATGAAAGTTTTCTTGGGGACCTTGATACAAAACCTGCACAATTTAGAACTCTACTGATTGTATCCTTGCTCACATTAATCCCTGCTTCTCTGAGGTCGGTTTGAATTTCACCACGAGTAAGAAAAGTTTTTTTTTGTACCTTTCCGCTTACCCACCTTGATTTTTTTTCCTTTACTTTCCTTGGCCGACCATATCTTGGAAGATTTGCAACATCAGGATTTTTAAACTTTCTAATAACGTTTCCAACTGTACTAAATGGTAGATTAAGTTCCCTTGATATTAATCGATACCCTTTTCCTTCTTTGTGCTTATCAATGATTTTTTGACGAATGTCTATTGACAACTCTTTAGTTTTAGGAATTTTTATAAATGAACTGGTTGACTTTGAAGGAGTGAGCCCAAACTGGAAGAATTTTATAAAATTATTTTAATATAAAGCTCTCTGATTGGTCAGTGATAACTCGTTTGCATTATTGCCACACGCTAAGCAAAAGTCATTTAAATTTATTTCAGAAAAATAATTTTTTAAAAGTGTGCCCAATACTTTTGCGTTTGATAATTCATATTTTTCCTTAAATATAAACTTTCTAAACTTTAATTTTGTAATATAAGTTAGAATAGTAATAGGAATATACTGACCAAATTGTCGGTAAAATCTTGAACCCTAATTAAAGTTATAAAGAAAAATGTAATGTATCAAATAGTTTTGCGTGGCACTATATATATATATATATATATATATATATATATATATATATATATATATATATATATAAAGCTGAACGTTTATGTATGTGTGTGTGTGGTCACGAATAGGCTCCGATATGGTTGACTATTAAAAAAAAAACTGATTACATATAATGATAGAAGATGTATCGAGGATCAGGAATGGGTATTTTGACCTGGCAGAACGGTGGTTCATAAAAATTGTGGGGTCTGCATTCGCGCCTGGCCCCCAATGTATGGAAATAAAAAATGAAAAAAAAAAAAAACGTTTACAAGGGTTTTTGATATAGATGTACATAAGAATACTTTGATAAGTATGTTTTAACTTAAATAGGGATGGTATAATAAAATTGTGGGGTGGTCGTTTGCGCCTGTACTCTATGAAAATATGGCACAAACCTTAACAAAGGCTTTTCATATCTATTTGGGTAAGTATAAAAAAAAGTAAAAAAAAAGTAAAATTAAACCTCATGTCTAGAATCCTTATTCTATTTAATATCTAAATTTATTATTTGATTTTGATTCTTGAAAATGTATAATATTAAAGGCTTAAGCTTAAGGTGTCTGACGAGAAAATTAACAAATTTGTTAGTTTTAGCATATTTAATCGAGCTTCAATAAAATCCAAACATGTTTGACAGGTTTAATGAATTAAGCTAGGACTTGTAGATTTTTGTGATAATTTTTGTATCTATGTCGAGTATAGATACATACATACATACATGCATACATACCTACATACATACATGCATGTATAGACAAATATACATACGCACACACACACATATATATATGTGTGTGTATATATATATATGTGTGTTTGTGTGTGTGTGTGTGTGTTTGCACGCAAACAACCTTTAGTTCAAATGTGATGTCGAATAGAAGTCAGCTCAATATATCACTGCCCAACCTCAAAGATATCTTTAGTCGTTAACTAGAAACATATTTTCACTTGCACTTTTTCGTAATAGATACTTCCGGTTATCCAAGAATAAGATCTGGGTGTATCTGTCTGACATTTTTTTTTCTTTTAGATTGACACATTCTCTCTATCTGTTTCAATGAGGGAAGGTCTTCTGTTTGTTTCATTCTGTCTTTCTTTTGTGCATATGTGTCTTTGGCTTAGGAATTTTAGTCGCAGCGTATTAATTCCGCTAATAGCTGTTTGGACATTATATATATGTGTATGCACACACACACACACACACACACACACACACACACACACACACACACACACACACACACACATTTGCAACCCAACATTGCCCCTGATTGAATCAAGATTAGCGAATGCTCACACCGTACTTTTATTGTCATCTCAATCGGCCATTTATAAATCAAATCGATTGATTGACTGCTCTAGTCGAGGACCCACTGCAGAGCACCGACAGGAAACTTCATATGCCTTCCCACAATATATTAGTCCGCAATACATTGTAATCTACATTGCACTGCAGAGAACATACTGTTTATTTTATAAAATTATTTTATATAAAGGCTTGAATTAAAGTTTAAAAAGCGAAAGTCAAGTATCATGGTTTACTTGTGTTGTACACAGAACCATTCAATTCGACCGCGCCCCTGTCTTATTAGAGAACATAGTGTCGATTTTAGAAAAATAGTTTTATATCATGGCTTAAATTAAAGTTTAAAATGCCAAAGTCATTTTTCATGACCTGTTCTAAGCAGAAACATTCATTTCAGACACGCCCTATTTTATCAAACAATCTACTGTTGATTTTATAAGCGGGCAATTCTACTTGTGCTGTCATAAACCTTTTCAAATACAATTCAGATATAAGGCTTTATAAGGTGTTAACTTTGTGCAACATCATATTGTTTTTTGGTCCCCCGACAAAAAGAGGGTGGGCCTGTAAATTCACCCTTGTCCATTCGTCTGTTCGTCTGTCTGAACTTTTCACAATATCTACGCCTTGGAATTTTTTGTTTTGCACAAACATTAAACATGATATGAGTAAAAAAGTAACAGAACGGATTTTCCGGGAAAGCTCCTGTTGCCCCTATCCTACGGATGTCTTTCGGGTTAATACGG
This sequence comes from Euprymna scolopes, assembly GCF_053919585.1. Classification (NCBI taxonomy): domain Eukaryota; kingdom Metazoa; phylum Mollusca; class Cephalopoda; order Sepiida; family Sepiolidae; genus Euprymna; species Euprymna scolopes. The sequence continues at coordinate 27,044,013 of NC_136506.1, forward strand.
CTAAAATTGACACTTTTGTGCTTATTAAAAAAATTGATGCCTTGGATTTTTATAAAACTTTCTGAAAACTTGTAACTAACTAATTTCTACATAATTTTGTTTGTCTATATAATGCGATAACTGTTAGGTGTGCCCCAGGGGATCTTTTAGGGCTAATAAAAACACTCAATTTTTGGGACTATTTTACCATATTTGTCTAAAATTTTATGTGTATGCCTATCTAGCAGTTTTGCATGGTGCTGAACTCAAATTTAAATGTTAAGGCCTTGGGGACCTTTAGGACTAAATGGGGGGGAATAATGGACTTAATAAGTTATTTATTTTTTTTGCATGGTGTAGAACTTAAATTTACATATGTTAAGGCGTAAACTGTACCGCTTGTTCATTTTCACTAGGATTTGACGCCCCCTGGGGACCTTTGCGGCTAAATGGAAGGTTAGGGGGCAAATGCTGAACTTAGTCATTTTTTTTATGCCTCGTTCACTGTGCACTCACGGGGGACCATGAATGCTTCACTTGTTTTTTTTTTATTTATCTTTTGTTTTGATTATTGATTAACGATTTTCGATACTTATCAGAAGCATACCAAAGCAAAACCTTAGGCACATTCAGACACATAAAGTATATTCATATGAAATTTAATGATCATCTTTAATTTACTATTACGTGTAATTATATTCATGCAGGTATTCTACATGATTTATACTTGCGTAATATTTGCGTAAAAAGCTTATAGTAAATATAAACCTCCTTTTAGACATATATATATATATGTATGCGTGTATATTTTTGTTTAAAAAATTTTGCCTAACAAACTCCCCTGCCAGTTTTTTTTTTTGTCTACAAACATAAAACTAAATATATAGGATATCCGATTGGGTGTTAGCCGGGGAAAATCGATGCAAAAATGTGAAAATTAAAGAAATGGTATTTGTCAGGTGAAGGTCGAACGACGGCATTACGAATATACATGCGTAACGTAATAGCTATTGGTTCATGTTTTAATTTTTAGCCATGTAGCCAGCATGTCTTCACAGCTCAGGTATTAACGTCAAAGGAAAAAGTACATCGTAGACTTACGTTTTGGTTTCAATTATTGGCGGTGGCGCACGAACCATTTTTAAATTAAAAAAAAATCATTACTATATATATATTTTTTTTAAATCCTTACTATATATTGGGTCCAATATAATATAATAATAAATACGAAATTTGCATTAATCCAAATATCATATTTAAGCGTATATTTAAGCCAGGTGGTTTGCTAATATATATGCATACACACATATTCAGAATGTGATCATATATAATAAATTCCACAGCCAAACAACGTCGCAGCCCACAAGAGCCATGACAGTCAACGAACCGAAAGCCTAAGATTCGAGTTTCGCCCTCATTTTGGACTCCTCAGTTAGACATATCCGAACTCAGGATTCGAAACCCGAGCCTCTTACATGCGAGGCATGCACTCTACTACCTGAACAAACGCCTCGCACACAAGAAATTCTATTAACCAACATAGATCAAGCAAACCGCGCCGAAATCCGACTGTGAAATGAACCTAGTTCGTCTTGACAAAGGACGCGGTCATTCAACCAGCTAATAACCCCAAGTCAATGTCTCACAAGTAGGAGTTTTAACTCGAAAGGACGATGCCATCCGGCAATGCTAACCAAGCGAGCAACTTATGATAGGATTTTCAGAATGTGAGAGATAATATATAATAAATTCCACAGCCAAACAACGTCGTAGCCCACAAGAGACAGTCAACGAACCGGAAGCTCAAGACTTGGGCTTCCAGTCATGTCATGGCTCTTGTAGGCTGCGACGTTGTTTGGCTGTGGAATTTATTACACACACACATACATATATATATATATATATATATATATATATATATATATATATATATATATATATATAATGAAATCAAAGGAGATACAGTGTTTGCCTGATATAAGCAATGGTAATCTTCAATCTAATATAAATACCAGTATTTATATATAGATATTTTAATTCCAACCAAATAAAAATCTCAATACACACAAAATAGAGAGTAGAGCTTATTATTATCGTTGTTTTTAATTATTTTTTACATCTCATACAGTTCGCACTTGGCATTTAAAAAGAACGCAAATTTAAGCGAAATAAAATGTAATTATTTAAACAACCTACACCGCATTTAATTCGTCTTTACTCCTCTATAATTTACCTGTTCATATTTGACTTTTAATTGATCCTAGTGTTCACGTCAATGTAAAAATTAATTTCAAATCAAGAAGGCATAAAGAAACTCTACAGCAAGAAATGAGCTTAAAACCAGCTTACAATATCCATTTTTTAGGCAACAAAGCATCTCTAATCGTAGTTGTTGATGTTCCAGATTAAACAACGTAACGTTTAGTCCATATGCCTCGACCTATCTTAGTGTATCGTCAGGAGCTCATTAATCTTCATTTTTCTCGTTTATCCAACCGAGGAATCGGTCACAGATTAAAATCTGATGAGAAAGCGCTACGAATGACTGTACAAAGGCACCAAAACGCCGACAGTGTTCGTAATGCGCTTGAATCTGGTCGTCCTAGAGTAACTTCTTACAGGGAAGATAATGCTATCAAGATCCGCAGCCACAGAAACAGATGTAAAATGGCTCCCCAAATACAACAACAGTGCAATCTTGTTAAAAAAAGTGCTCTCTTTCTACAGTTAAGAACAGATTGAAGGAATTTAATTTGCAATACTGTGTTGCAAAACACAACCAATGCTTTCTGTAAAAAAACAAAAAGCGCCTTCTGGACTTCGTCAGATGCAATGAAGATCCTGACTTATCATATTAGTCGAAAGTGATTTTTAACGACGAAAGCCAATTCAATAGGCTAGGCAGTGATGGTAGACAGTACGTCCGTCGAAGGAAGGACGAATAATTTAATCCTAGGTGCACAGTTTAAACGCTACAAGGTGGTTCAGTTTTTGGTGTGGGGCGTTATTAGTGCCAATAGTCCATGTCCTATAGTTCGCTTGCAAGGTCGAATTAATTCGATCAAGTACAGTAATACGTTTACTGAGCATTTTCTACCCTATTTTGGTCGGAATTTGGATGATGATCCCATTTTCACGCAGAATAATGCTCTCATTTACACATTTGGACATGTCAAAAGGTTCCTTGAAGAGCATGACATTCCGTGTTTGGATTGGCCTGCACATTCTCCAGGACTCAATCCTATCGAAAACGTATGGCATTACACAAGCAACAGCTACGCAATAAAAAATGTCAAATTTGGAAAAACCTCATAGAAAAATTAAAGACAAGTGAGATGCCTTTTCGCCGGGGTATTGCCACAGACTAATTCAAGAGAATGCGTCAAAATTTGCAGGCTGTCAAATTGCAGAAGGGCTATCCTACTAAATATTAACTAGTTCAGTGTGTTCCTGTTGTATTTGTGTTGGACTAATGTTCTGAATTTACACTTAAATAACAATTTTCCGTAGTGCGGAGTTTCTTTTTGTGTCAAGCGTATTGATTGGTTGGACGACCGCGTCCCTTGTCGAGACGAAGTGGGTTCATTTCACAGTCGGATTTCGACGCGGTTTACTTGATCTGTGTTGGTTAATAGAAATTCTTGTGTGCGGGGCGTTTGCTCAGTTGGTAGAGTGCTTGCCTCGCATGCAAGAGGCTCGGGTTTCGAATCCTGAGTGCGGATGTGTCTAACTGATGAGCTCAAATGAGGGCGAAACTAGAATCTTGGACTTCCGGTTCGTTGGCTGTCATAGCTCTTTGAGCTGCGGCGTTGTTTGGCTGTGGAATTTATTATATATATATATTTGGCGATTAAGGGGTCAAAGTTCAACGATTTGAGCTTTGAGAACTCTAGCAAACTTCTCCGACAATTTTGGGTCTACACCCTTGAAATTTTAGATATAGGTTCCGTGGACATGGATCTAACTTAATAACTTGATTTGAGGCCAAAAAAATAAATTTTCAGGGGTCATAATAGGGGTCAAAGTTTAAAAAATTACCCCTTTTTTTTGCTCAGCATACACCTCCAAACACCCGGGCAACGCCGGGCACCCATGCTAGTATATATATATAAATGTGAAAGTGTGTGTGTGTGTGTACATTTCCATACGCAATAACTCTGTCAATTTTAAGTCTACAGACTCGAAATTTGATATACAGTGTACTGAGATTTGGGAAAATCGATGTGATTGGTTTTTAACCAGAAATTTGGCGATTAAGGGGTCAAAGTTTGACGATTTGACCTTTGAGAACTCTACCAAACTCCTCCGACAATTTTCGGTCTAAACACTTGAAATTTTCGATATAGGTTACTTGGACATTGATCTAACTTAATAACTTGATTTGAGCCCAAAACAATAAATTTTAAAGGGTCATAATAGAGGTCAAAGTTAAAAAAATTGACCGCTTTTTTTTTTTTTTGCTCAACATATACCTCCAAATATCCGGACAAAGACGGGCACCCATGCTAGTATATATATGAAGCTGAAATAAAATCGTTATTGTAGAACCTTTTATTTAATTAAAAAAAAGTGTAGTGACCGCTCCTTTTCTGACTCATTCCATTCAATAAACTGTTACGTCAGTTGGAATTCCAGTCTGAATAGTTGCAACTATTTTCATTTAATATTCTCAAAGGTCTTGTAATTATTCCGTCAAGATTATGTGAACACATGTCAGTTAGTCAGTTAAGTCTTTTTCCTTTTCTTTCCTCGTATAATCCTATTTTTTCAAAATTTTCTTTTTCTTTTTATTCCCCTGAAATTTTTCCCTTACGTTCTTACGTCCATTCCTTCTTTATATTTTCTTTCCTTCTTATCTTCTTTGTTTCACACTTGTTTTAAAAATTTTCTCGTCATTTCGATTGTGAGAATACATGATACTTTATATATACACTAGAATGGGTGCCCGGCGTAGGCAAAAAATATGCATTTTAGTTCATGTATATATATATATATATATATATATATATATATATATATATATATATATATAACTGCAACATTGTCTGTGTGTGTGTGTGTGTGTTTGAGTTCGTTCCTTATAAACTCCGAAACGGCTGAACAGATTTTCATTAAAATTTACAGTACTTTAGTGTATAAGTCTTCGTGAGATCTTAGTTAAGTTTTGTCTTAGAATACCTCCGATAATTACCGATAATCGATAATCGAAACCGTTATTTTAATTTATCAGTAAAGCCAATTTTTCTATGTCGTCAATTAGCAACAATAATAGACACCGGACCGTTGGGATTCTACTGTGGGTAAGTTGATAGCGTGTTTTTTTTGTTTATTTTTTGTTTAACATATATATATATATATATATATATATATATATATATATATATATATATATATATATAAAGCTGAATGTCTGTGTGTGTATGTGAGTGTGTGTGTGTCTGGTCACGAATAGGCTCCTATATGATTGATTATTTAAAAAAAACTGATTACATATAATGATAGAAGATGTATCGAGACAGACACAGAAATGGGTATGTTTGATTTGGCAGAGCAGATCATTATAATTGTGGGGTCTGCATTCGCGCTTGGTCCACAAAGTATAGAAATAAAAATTTTTTTTAAATTACAAAAAAGAACGTTTACAAGTGTTTTTGATATAGATGTACATAATAATATATTGATAAGTATATTTTAACTTAAATAGGGATGGTATAATAAAATTGTGGGGTCTGCGTTCGCGCTTGGCCTCCATAGAATGGAAATAGGCACAAACTTTAATAAAGACTTTTCATATCTATCTGCGTAAGTATACATTTGATAATTATGTTTCAGTTTGAAGAAATATAGTATAATAAAATTATAAGGTGTTCGTTCGCACCTGACCTCCATAGAATGGAAATATGTCACAAAGTTTAACAAGGTTTTTTAATATAGATCCACAGAATATTGTGATAAGTGTTTCAGTGTGAACATGTCTGGTATAATAAATTATGGGGTTTATCTATTTTATTTTTACTTTCATCATATTTTGCTTTGGTTTTGATACTCCCAAATTCGAAGCTGTCTCTTTACAACCCTTCCTTTTCATAACCTACCATACTTTCATAAATCAGAGTCCATTTTCTGTAGGCTGTTTTTGAACCCAGTCAACCACGGGTACTTTTGCTAGTATATATATATATATATATATATATATATATATATATATATATATATATAGTGAACTAAAATACATACTTATATATATATATATATATATATATATATATATATACACACACACACATATACATATATTTATATATATATATTGAAATTTTCCTGCTATTTTGGCTAAGATCTACTTCATGTAGTCCCACGATTCGCCCTCTCAGAAATTCTGAGAAGTCAGATGCTCCTTTGGTTCGTAGGATGCTTCAATGTTGTTAGATGCAATTTTAAATAGATCCTTTCAGCACTATTCTTATCTGAAAATATAAATGAGCTTATTTTAATTTTAGGAAAATATTTATCTTAGTGTCTATTCTTTTCTGTCATGTCTATATATATATATATATATATATATATATATATATATATATATGTATATATATATATATGTATATATATATATGTATATATATATATATATATTTTAATTTTTTTTTTATTCAATTTTCACCCCAAACAAGGCACGGTGCCACTTTGAAGTAGAGGGCTACTATCGTGGACATAAGTTGCGTGGATATTATGAAGGAAGATGAGTAACAAGGTGTCTGTTCACATTACTCTTGAACTTCTGCATGTCAGTACAGTTGGGAAAGCAGAATCCTGGAAGGGAGTTCCAAAGTCCAGCAGTTCTGGCGAAGAAACTAATGGAGTAAAAGGCTTTCTTACACCTAGGGATTTCTACTATGTAGGGATGGGATTTAGCTGCTTGTCAGGTTTGTAGGGTGTATTTAAGTCAAGGGGGTACAAGTGCTTGTAGTTCGTCAGAGTACTTGTAGAACAGGCAGAGGGATGCAACATTTCATCGATGGGACAGAGACTAAAGCCTAGATGACAGTTCAGGTTGGCGACTCTCTTATGAACCCTGTCCAGGAGTGAGAGACAAGCAGCAGATGTACCAGCTCATATGTGACAACAGTAGCCCATACATAGGCGAATGGTGGCCTTATAGAGGTACAGGATACTGTCAGGCATAAGTAGCTTTCTAGCAGGGTATAGAGAGCCCATCTTCTTCGCAGTAGCTTGGCAATGCTCTCAATGTATCTATTCCAATTCATGTTCCCTGTGAACGTTAGGCCGATGAGTTTAAAAGAAGCACTTTCAGGTAATGTGGTTTTGGCCATTGCTATTCGTTTAGAGAAGGTTTCTTGTAATTATTGAAGAAAACAAGCTTAGTCTTGGCAGCATTGAATGTGACCATTCGTTTTTGGAGGTCTTCATCATTTTCCTTGATATGTGTTTTTCATCTGTTTTTCTACATATCTATATATACCAGCTGAAGTACCCAGCGTTGCCAGGTTGTATTTGATACATGTGAATATTCCGACCTCATACATCTTATTGATTAAACGAAACATAAATTCATAATAGCCTCTTTTTTCCACCCCCCATGAGGTAGGAACAGTAGGTGCATTTTATTTTAAAGAGGTCTCGTCAGTGGCACTAATTCTCTTTTCTAGTTTAATCTTTTATCTTTTAGTCCTCCTTCTTTTAAAATATGATGCACGCATCTATATATTAATACGATAGCGCTTATGATTTCGCTTGCCATAAAATACGTTTACATATGTTTAAAATCATGCAGATATTCACATTTTTTAATACAAAAATACGATGGCAAATGTTTTAAAAAAATAACTTAGTGTCATCATCTGGAACCGAAACCAAATCATTTTGCGTCCCAGCCGCATGCTCTACCGATGTTATGATGGAGACAAAGGTAATTGGGCTAACTATTAACACACTTGAAATAATGAATCTTAAGTAATGATGCGCAGAAAGAAGTATAAACATGTCGGCTAGTTGAAAAGAGCATTTCGCATTTCAACATGCCGATATATGTCTGTACGCTTTATTCATAAACCCAAACAAAGATTTTACTCGTTAAAAACAATCCTTGGTATATAATTACTATTTTCTGTTAATTTCAGTTTTTATGTGACTACTAGTTTAAAAGATTACCTGCGAAATACTTACATGCCTGTAGCCCAGGGTTTCCCGGGTGTTTTGAAAGTGTATATTAAGCAAAAAAAAAAAAAATTGGTAGTAGGTAGGCAGGCAGGAAATTGATAAGCGATCCCCAGTCGCATGTATATTCCCGTCAAGTGAGACTTTAGGTTTTTGCAGCACTTGCTAGGAAGTTGTCAACGCCCTCTTACATGCAACGCCTGCTTTCCTAAATGGTCACCCAGGTTTCGTCCTAAATGCTAGGCAATTATGCACAGTATCGAAAATATGCATAAATAGAATGCAACGTAATAGTTATGCGAAACCAATCATCCAATAAATAACAATACAAAAATGAATAATTGATTAAAGAAAATTTGTTTAAAAAAAAAAAAAAAATATATAAAATTAATTATATTCATGGTTGAATATATCTGTTCTGATGCTACACTTAAGTTAAATTATTCTTAGTCAATAGGAGGGAGACCCTTCTATACTAAGGTAATTTTTATTTTTACTTGCTTTCAGAGTACCCTTTTTTGGGGAGCTGGTTTCTCCCATATTAAAACTGACCTTGTGTCACATTTTGCTTTCGTGGGGGAAGCTAAAAGATACCAATAACTATCAGTAGAGAAAGTATATGGCCTTCGCGCTAAAATCACAGTGTAGTATCTGTTCTGATGCTATGCTTAAGTTAATTTATCCTTAGTCAATGGAGGGTGGGGCTGTCTTTACTAAGGCAAGCTTTATTTTGTCTATTTCTTAGAGTGCCCTTGTGTCACATTTTTCTTTCGTGAGGAAACAAATAAATACCAACAGAAAAAGTAGGCTTTTAGTATCAATGTCAATGCGACAAAAAAAAAATAAAACAGCTTTATATATTTGTATAGAATAGAATAGAATAGATAGATAGATGTACAAAATTCTCCGGACAAATCAATATTAGAGTTCCAAAATCATCAGGTTATCACGTTGTACCCTATGTGCTCCAAAACTCTTAGTGGCCCATGCGGACAGAACACCTTTTGTGGCACATCTATCAAGAATGGGACGACGCTCGATTATTAGAACAGAAAATATATTTTCATAAAAAATTACTGCCACAAAGTTTTATGTAGTAGCTTAATAGCCTATACACAAGCAGATCACAGAATACGAGGGGCGTGCAATAAGTAATACCCCTGACCCACTTCCCATAGCAGTAGAGCAACGAAACTTGGCACAGTTATTAGTTTTTCTCTACATAGGAACCACCCAGAGTTATGCATTTCTTCCATCGTTTGATGCAGCTCTGGAGACCGTTTTTGTAGAACACCCCAGGTTGGTCCTCCAACCACGACGTGACTTCAGAAATCAAGGCTGCATCATCTGGGAAATGCTTTCCTTTCAAAAACAACTTCATGGCTTGGAAGAGGTAAAAGTAAGAGGGTGCAAGGTCAGGAGAGTGGGGAGGATGGGGATGGATTTCATAACCACACACCCGTGCTTCTGATCTGGCGACATGCGAGTTGTGGACCGGAGCGTTTTACTGCAAGAGGAGGGTACCTTTGCTGATCTTACCCCGCCTCTTGATTTTGATAGCTTCCCTTAATTTCCTCAAAAATGAAGCATAATAGGCTACTGTAATTGTGGTACCCTTTGCCAGGTAATCTGTCATCACTACTCTGTCCTGGTCCCAGAAGACTGTGAGCATGACCTTGCCAGCGGAGGGCTGCACCCTTGCCTTCTTTGGAGGTGGTGAGTTCAAGTGCTTCCACTGCATTGACTGGGCTTTGGTCTCTGGATCATAGTGATGGACCCAGGTTTCATTCTGTGTAATCAGTATTTTGAAAAACTTTGACTCATCTTCTTGGCACATCTCCAAATTCATCCTCGAGCATTCAACGCGTTCTCGCTTATGGAATGGTGTGAGCAAACTGGGAATCCATCTGGCAGACATCTTATGCATATGCAAATGGTCATGAATGATAGTTTCCACAGACCCTGTACTAATCTTGACATCTTGGGCTATTTGGCGAATAATAATGCATCGATCTTCCAAAATGGCAGCCTCAACTTGACGGACAGATGCCTCATCAATGGCAGAAGAGAGGTCTGGGAGCTGTTTTCACAGACTTCCGACCATGTTTGAATTCACGATGCCAGTGTTTTACAAGGTCATATGATGGGGTATTATCACCATAATTTCTTTCATTTCATCAAAAGTCTCCTGTGGTGTGCGTCCTTTCAAATACAAAAACCGGATCACTGCTCGACATTCAACAGGCTCCATTTCACACCTGACTCAGTTTAAACATCTGTAAAACAGAAACCACAATTAGTCCAGAGCTGTAATTTGCCACATAACCCGTAGAGATATAAATCATTGCACATACAATATCAGTTAATTCAAACAACTGGAAGTGGGTCAGGGGCATTACTTATTGCACGCCCCTCGTATAATATTATAATCACACACATGCACACGCGAGTGAGCGCGCACACATAGACATATATATGTGCCTATATATCTATAAAAGTGAGAAGGTGTGTATGAGGACACTACTCAACCTATATACTCAACGAATATTAATTTACAGATTTGAAATTTGGCATATAAGGGGTTTAGACATGTGGAAAACATTTTAATCGGTTTTAATCCGAAAATAAAGACGGCTAAGGGGTCCAAATTTAAAAATTGGTATGTGGATGGCCTTCGTGTTTGTTATCGGTTTATGAACTGTTTCACGAATGCGCATGCGCAACTGGAAAAATAGTAGCTTCTATATTAGTCCTGGCGCGAAAGAGCAGGACGCAAAATGTTTTAAATAATAATAATAATAATAATAATAATAATAATAATAATAATAATAATAATAATAGAATAACAATAACAAAGACTTTCGCTGACGAGGACTACTATTGACCGTAACCAGTTATACAGTCCTTTTGAAATTTTCATCTCTATTTTTCTCGTTATCTACTGAATATTTTTAATGAAACCTAATGAAATATGTTCCTTATTAAATTGTAAAGATTGTCTATTCTGAAAGAAGTTTTAAAAATTTAATCTAAAAAAGTTATTTTAAAGTATTTGTTAAAAAAATCAGATTTTCTCATTATTCAGACATGAATGACAAAGAGGGAGTTGCAAAAAAGAGTTGTGGTGTGAGGAGAAATACAAACTGAAACAGAGAATATTCAGACATGTAATAATACAAAGAGGGGGTTGCAAAATGAGTTGTGGTGTGAGGAGAAATACACACTGAAATCAATAGTAGGAGAGTTTTTATAGATACATGCAAAACCACATTCAATTTTTTTAAAATCCAAATAAATAAATTTAATAAAATATAATCTTAAAAAGATACGATACAAGTTAGAAAATGTTTTTACACCGTATTAAATTTTTATACCTTACTTTGTAAAATTTATAAAAGTGCACTTTTATAAATAAAGATAAATAAATTTCAATTTAAAATTTATAAAAGTGCACTTTTATAAATAAAGATGAATAAATTTCAAATTGAATCTTGTACCTTTATTTTTAAAGCCTATAGTAAAAACATTTTGTTTAACAATTTTCATCCCTTGGATTAAATGCTTTTCTAACTTGTATTAAAAATAAGTAAGTTTAGAAACACAATTTATAGTGTCAAGCTGGCATAATGGTTATCGTACTTGACTCAGTGCCATTAGGTTTTGGTTTTGATCTCAGTTCCAGTATTTTTTTTTACTTGTAAGAAGTGAACTGTTTAGAAAAAAAACCCCCATAATACTTGCATCCGCATGTGTCAGTTTCCTTTCGTTTTTAAAATTTTTTTTATTTTACTTCGCTTTTACAAAGAAATTTAACGTTAGGTGTAATACTTATGGTATTTCTGTTTATAATAAACTAGTTTGGGTGCCCAGCGTTGCCCGGCGTTGCCCGGGTGTTTGGAAATGTGTATTGAGCAAACACAAAAAAAGTTGTAGTAGGCAGGCAGGCTCGAACCCGTGACGCAAAGGCGGAAAAGAAAGTAGAAGTGTGTGTAAGGTATTAAGGCGCAAAAAAAAAAAGAAAGAAAAAAGTAGTAGTAGGCAGGCAGGTTCGAACCCGTACCGCCTAGGAAGAAAAGAAAGTGAAATAAAAAAAACGTAACTCGTTAGCTATTGCACCCATCGCCAAACCGGCAGTGACGTAGGTTTAAATTAAGGCTAGACAATTGAAAAGAGGCGATGACTTTTAAAATATTCGGCGAAGAAAGCGACCCCTCCCTGTAGAAAAGTGTCTAGTTGAAGGTGAAGTAATTAATGCTTTTAGCCAATTTTTCGATATTTGTCGTCCGAATGGTCAAGCTTCGAAATGATATCAACTTCGTGAAAATTCGTCGCCTCGGTCGAAAGTTTGAGGCAAATATACATACATACATACATACATACATACATACATACATTACACACTAACAGGCAGGTGAGATTTATATAATAGATAATAATTCTGCATTTATTAAAATATGATATTCATGCTTATTTTACGACCGGGCAACACCGGGTGGCCTTCTAGTATATATAAATTAAAAAGACGAGAAATATAAGTAATATGGAACTTTATTAAATCATCAGATCAATACAGACGAAAATGAGACAAAAAAAAAAGAAAAATAACGTGTTTATGTAATGACATCTCGAATCTACATGCTTCTCATAAAAAGAGAAGAAAAACCGGTATTAAAACACTATATGAGTATATAAAGATAAAACCGGCTTCAGAACATTTTGATAAATAAATAAAAAACATATATTTGTCCACGGCTGTAACAGCTGTGGACAAATATATGTTTTTGCTTAATTAAAAAAACTGGGCTCTAGATTCAACAGTCTGCATGACAGACAGCGCTCCTAATCAATTGGTCATGACCTGCTAGCTACGGAAATTAAATAAAATAACGATTATAACCATTATCAAATGCCTTAGGCTCTATTTGTTTACATAAAGAGTATTGCATTATATGCCAATTGGCAATTTCATTTAACCCAATTCACAGACTGTTTTGCTTAGTCACAGATCTTCAGTTCGTCACAATGTTATATTTTAATTATTATTACGCGCTAGGAGTTTTCACAGCCTATAGTGTTCCCTGAAGTCTGAGTGACAAGTTTCCACGGATTTTCGAGTACTCTCTACCTTTTTCGACATCCTTTCCAATTTAATTTGCCTTATCGCAACAGTCGGCTGAAATTAATTTCTCATTGGTAGCGACCATTGGTCTTCACTGGGATATGAGTGGCCATAAGCCTCGCTAAGCACTCATCCAGCGCTGGTCTTGTTAGTGCTTTCTCTCCTCGATCTTTCCATCTTCCTTGATTCTTCGTTTTATTTAGTGTAGCACCAGTTTATAGTGGCGAAAAAAAAAAAAAAAGAACAAAAGCATACAATTACGTAATTATGCAGTTTTCAGGTGGGTTTTCTTTCTGTTTTATTATTATTATTATTATTATTATTAAAACTATAAAAATAATAATAATGATGTCTATTATAATTATTATTATTATTATTATTATTATTATTATTTTATTGTTATATTAATAGGAATAATTATAATAATAATAAATATTGTTACTATTATTTTTGTTATTATTATTATTATTATTATTATTATTATTGTTATTATTATCATTGTTATTATTGTTGGTATAATAATAATAATAATAATAATAATAATAATAATAATAATAATAATAATTCTAATTTCGTTTATCAACGTCTCTCTGGAAAGGACTGGGATTCATTTCCAGAGGATTTCCCTTAATCCCGGCTTCAAATAGGGAGCTTAAAAGATCAAGGATTTTCCTAAGGATGTTGGTGGTACATACAATAGCAGAGGTCTGAAGACCGCCTAAAACATCGGGGATTTTTCAATTGTCCTTCCAGACGACTTGATACTACTCCTAGTGTACCAACTACGACCGGGATCATTTGTGTTTTAACCCCGAGTATACGCCTTATCTTCAAGGCAAATGGAGCATAATTGCTCCACTTCTCATTCTCATTCTCTCTCACATTCCTGTTACAGGGTACTGAAAAGTCTACCCGCTGCTAGTTTTTTGAGACCTTGTCAATGACGACCAAAATCCGGACGATTATGTTCCAATTGCTTGGTCGTTATGACACTTTTGTCCCACCATACCTCTACCTTGCCATCCTCACTTGTTCTCACTTCATCAGACGCCTCCTCAAACCATTTTCCAGCACACTTCACCCCAGCCCTCTTACACACCTCCCAATATATCCGGAGTCCCATGCGATCGTGTATTTTGCGGTACTCTCTCTGGGCCAGTCCACTACACTCTGCTGCAAGGTGCACAATTGATTCTGAGGTCTTACCACAAATCTGGCATTCTGCAGCAACTTCCTCTACTAGAACCGTTTTTTTTAACAATCGTGTTCCTAATGCCTGCTCTTGTGCTGCATAAACAAAAGCTTCAGTACTTTTAGCTAGATATCCAGCTATAAGCCACTACCATGATCTTTCATCAGCCACTTCTGCTATATCCTGGAAGAATCTTCCATGCTTTTTCTTCCTTGCCAGTTCCTCTGCCCTTTCTCTATCCATACGTTTCACATAATCACCCTTGGTCTCACATACCCCCACTTCATTGGCCACAACCTTAAGCATCCACTCCTCACTTCTAACCACATGTTCCTTCAACGACATCTCCTCGGTTCTAACACAATGTTTTTGGATAAAGACTTGCTACGCTACTTCGAATGTAAAATATACCAAACATTGGTAAAACTTTTCTTGTTTATATACATGGCATGCAACTCCTTGTCAGACCATTCTAAAATTCCCGCACTGTATCTCAAAACACTGACTGCCCATGCATTTACTGCTTTCATTAGGTTTCCTCCATACAGTTTCGACTTTTCAATTAGTTTCACTCTTCTAAGATACTCCTTCCTGACTTTCTCCTTCATTTCTCTGTTCATGATGTCTAAACCTTCCAACACTCCCAAATACTTATATCCTGTATCTTATATTTCTTTCAGTATTTCTCCACTTGGCAGCACTATTCCATTCGAATGAAACTTTACTCCTCTTTTAATCACCAGCACCACACATTTACTAATCCCAAACTCAAACCCAATGTCTTCTGAGTATGTCTCCACAAGTTCTACCAGTCTCTCCATTTCCTTTTCATTTCTACCGAATATTTTCAAATCATCCATAAACAGTAGATGGTTGAGATGTCTGTCACCAGATCCAAAGTTATACCCCAGTTTTTGTCTCTTCAAGAGGATGCTCACTGGCATCATTATCATTACAAAAAGAAGTGACGATAACGAATCTCCTTGGAATATCCCACATTTAATACCAACCTTCCCCATCTCTTCTCTGTTTGCTGTCAGCACCGTTTTCCATTGAGCCATACTTGTCTCCAAAAGCCCTACCACATTCTCAAAAGCCAATCAGGGACATCTCCCGACTCTATAACCCTTTGCAGGGCAGCAGCTATAGGTGGATAAAGGCATGGAAACTGTTTAAACCAGAAGCCCATCACTCCATCTGAACCAGGTGCCTTCCAGTTTATCATCCTTCGTATGCCAGCCTTAACGTCATTGATGGTTATCTCAACATTTTTCATCTGCTACATTTCTGATAGCCTTTCTCTGACCTCTCCCAACCAGCTAGCCTTCTCATTATATCGCCCTTCGACGGACCAGATCCCACTCCAGAACTTCCTTGCATCTTTTGCATTTGGAGTGTTGTTATTTCCCGCCTGTTTACTACCATTTAATTCTTTATACAGCTGAGACTGATTGTTCCGGAAAAGGTTGTTCTGCCGAAACGCAACACTTTTTCTAACAAAGTTCCGAATTTTCATACCACTAGTGTGAATCTTCTCTTTCGACATTGTTAGAACGTCCATATTCTCTTTCAACATTATTAGAATGCTCATGGTTCACTTTTCCAGCAATCTATACCCCCTTTCAAGCTCGTCCTTAATTTTCTGTCCTAGTTTAACTCCTTTTCTTATTTCTTCGATTCTACCAATGTCTTTCCGCCACCGTTTAATACTTTCTTCAAGCCGTCTCTGGCAGTGTGGCCTTATATCCTTCATTTCTCTCTTTTTCTTCTGTATTAAGCTAAGACGATTCGCAATAACGTATGACACTGCATACAGAAGCCTGTTAAGTTCCGTAATCGATATGTTCTTTCTTATGATGTTGTGAATTACTCCTTGAACTATTTTTACCTCGCTTTTCACCTTCCGCCTATCACTACTCTTCATACTTGGAATCTCTATGATATCGTCTCTAATGATACTACTACTACTACTACTACTACTACTACTAATAATAGTAATAATAATAATAATAAATATTATTGTTATTGTTTATGTAATTATTTCCATTTTCGTAATGAAAACAAAAACTCTTTCATATTTCGTCATTTTTGTAGTGACAATTATGTATGTAATTATCCGTATTATTGTTTTTAAAAACATCTTTATTTTCTATATTTTGCAGCAACAACAAATTCAAGGAACATGCGTGAGATTTGGAGACAAACGTCAAGGCGTCCCCGCTTGTTCGGCTGGTCAGTACCTGGACATTCAATCTGACCAGTGTACTTAAATCGGAGAATTACGGATCTGAACGAATAAGCGCACATTAGAAAGTAATAGAGAAAAATACATGTACAGAGGCTATTCTTTAGTTGCACTCAATCAATGTAGTGATGGAAGTGCTTTTTAAACGTTAAACGTAACAGATGGACAGTGGACAGTTAGAAAGACAACCGTTTATATATATATATATATATATATATATATTGGTGGACTAGGCTAAGCATATTATTTTACAAGTAGCAATAACAAATGAGCGAAAATGTTATTCAAATGTAAAGGTGAAAGGCGCAGAGACATCTTACTTTATAGTTTGACAGACCAACAGATGAACAGACATAATCACCTATATGGGTTTATGAACACTGTTATGGATTGCATTTCAGAGCTACAAAAATGCTATTTCATTTAATATGTAATATTTATCAGAATTTGTACAAGTATATATATATATATATATATATATATATATATATATATATATATATATATATATATATATATTGACGCCAAAAATAAAATCCGCACTTGGTATTTTTTCAAAAACCGCAAATTTAAGCTGAATTGAATGTAACTGTTTAAACAACCTGTACCTCATTTGATTCGCTTTTTATTCCTCTACAATTTTACCTGTTCATATTTGACTTTTAATCGAAATATTTTAGTGTTCACGTCAATTTAAAAAATTAACTTCAAATCGAAAAGGCAAAAGAAACCCCCACGCAATGCAAAATTAACTGTAACTTTAGAACATTAATGCAACACAAATACAACACGAACGCAATGAATCAGTTAATATTTAGTAGCATAGCCTTACTGCAATTTGACAGCCTGCAATCTTTTGGGCATTCTTTGAATTAGTTTGCAGCAATACTCCGGTGAATGTGCATCCGTCGTCTAAAGTTTTTCAAAAGTTCTTCCAGATTTGATAATTTTCATTACGTAGCTGTTGCTTGATGCAATGCCATACGTTTTCGATAGGATTGAAGTTTGGAGATTGTGAAAGCCAATCAAAACATGGACTATAATGCTCTTTAAGAAACGTCTTGACATTGTCAGCTGTGCGAATGGGAGCACCATCCTGCATGAAAATGGGATTATCATCCAAATTCCGGCAAAAGTAGGGTAGACAATGCTGTCAACATATTAATGTATTTGGTCGAATTAATTCGACCTTGCAAGCGAATTATAGATCCTGGACCAATGGCACTAATAGCAACCAACACCAAACTGAACCTCTACCACCTGTTAGCGTTGAAAATGTGCGCCTAGGATTAAATTATTCGTCATTCTATCGATGAACGTACTGCCTACCATCACTGCTAAGCCTATAGAACTGGCTTTCGTCGTTAACATCGCTTTCGACTAATATAAATAGTCATGATATTCTTTGTATCTGACGAAGTCCAGGCAGTGCTTTCTGTTCTTTACAGAAATCATTAACTTACGTCTTGCAACACAGTCTTGCAAATCAAATTCCTTCAATCTGTTCTTAACTGTAGAAAAAGAGCACCTTTTAACAAGATTACACTGTTGTTGGGTTTGGGGAGCCGTTTCAAATCTGTTTTAGAGGCGGCGGATATTGATGTCTTCCCTGTAATAAATAACTCTAGGACGACCAGATTTAGGTGCACTATGAACACTGCTTTTGAACAGTCAATCATATCGTTTTCCAATCCCATTTCAATCTGCGGGCGATTTCTCAATTGGATAAAACAGAAAGGTGGAGATTAATGAACTCCTGACGATTGTTAAGAGAAAGTCGAGGCATATGGACTAAATGTTACGTTGTATAACCTGGAACACAGACTATTATGATTAGAGATACATTGTTGTCTAAAAAGTGGGTATTGAAAGCTGGTTTTCAGCTCATTTCTGCTGCAGAGTTTTTTTTTTCCTTCACGATTTGAAGTTTATTTTTAAATTGACATGACCACCATGATACTTCATTTAAAAGTCAAATATGAACAGGTAAAATTATAGAAGAATCAAATGCGGATCAAATGAGGTAGAGTTTGTTTAGCAGTTACATTCAGTTCAGCTTAAATTTGCTGTTTTTGAAAAAAATGTCAAGTGCGGACTTTCTTTTTAGTGACAATACACACACACACACAAACACACACACACACACACACACACACACACACACACACATATATATATATATATATAAATACTTTTATTGGGATGACGATAATATATATATTTTAGATTTACTGGTAATTTAGAATTAAATACTTATCGTTTTGTCATTTGTTCGACTTGAAACCGACCATGCTGAAGTCAGCTGGAAAGTAGGCCAGCAATACAGAGTTCTATAGGCGGGTAGTTCCAGGAAAAAAAAAACTTTGTTCATGGAATTTGCATTTAGATTTAGGTACAGACCGCTTCTAAATTGATGGATTTTCTAGATTTTGTATGAAAATATTTTGTTTCAGTCACAATTTTCCGCGCTTTTTTTCTTTTAACCATTTCTTTTTAATAAATGTACTCATTTTTGTATTTGTACATGAAAGTGAGATTAAAATAAACGATTCTCATTGTTTTAATTATTTTTTTTTTGTTCATTGTTTTCCAAAACTTTAAATGTGGTGTTCTCTTCTGGTAAAAATTAAGAGAAGATCAGTCCAGCTTATTCTGCCGGGTCAAACAATAGAATAAATTATAAGTATGAAGAGGAAATAAACTTTCTTCCACTATCAAGTCAATAAGTGTTACAGAAAGAGGAATCAGAAAGAAACCTCTTTATAACATAGCATTTCGAAGCTAAATGCTTCTCGTACTAAGAGAATAAAAAGCCATGGTTTATAAAACGAAAAGGTAAAATGACAACATTCACTTAAAAAACATTCATTTCGATTGGAATTGGGAAAATTATTTTGATTTGATAATATCATGGGTCTTAATGGGAAAACAGCCAATAATAATAATAATAATAATAATAATAATAATAATAATAATAATAATAATAAAAGTGTAAATAATATAAAAAAAATAAAAAAAATTAATTCAATATAAAAAAACTAAACATTTTCAAAAATATTCTTTAAAATTAAAAAAAAAATACTATGGAGTTCTGATGAATAACTTAAATTATGAAATATATAACTGACAAATTAAGTACGGAAGTAATAAGGAAAAAAGAAAAGACAATAAAGTTAACATGTAAATCAACTCAAATTCCTCGAAGCTATTCATCGGGAATTAGGTGTACTACATAATAAAATGACACGAAAGTTAATATCCAGTACAACCACATACAAAATAACTCAGAACAAACATTTCAATATCTGTAATAAGTCTGAAAATCATATCTTCTCGATATATCGTAGATAATCCAGTTTTATACCTTTTAATATGTCCAAATTTTTAGTACCTTGCACTTGATTATTGGATTGATGATCATCTGAACTATTTTCTTTTGGTTTATTTCGTTTAAGGCCACCGATTTCAGACATTAAATAAACTGATTTAATTCTTTTTCACCAATGCAAATGGATATAATTCGTTGGATAGCCTTTTGTCTATCATTAAGGCGAATCTATTACAATTACCACTCGTCCCAGAAATGACCTCAGTTCCAAAGCTAAAAGAAGGTAATGATAAGCCATTTTGGATATTGCCTTTTTCTTGTTGACGTAAGAAACGGCTGAAATTTTCTGTGCAGTTCTAGGAGGTTCAACACGTTTATTAATTACTGCCTTTATCGGAGTATGCGCCCCCATCGGAGTATGCTGACGTGCCATCCCAAGCAATTTTTAATAGAAATCCAGAGTCCCCAACTTTAAGGGACGCTGGTTTGGCTCTCTTCTACTTTCCCAACCTTGTGTCACATCTTATTGAGTTTGGAAGTAATTAAACACCTCGCTTCCGAAGCCAACATAGTACGAGCAATTTTTGAGATGGCTTTTCTCCTGTTAAGTGAGGATACACAGTTATTTTTTCCTAATGCGATGCCCGATTCCTGGATATATCCTAATTCGAATTCCTGTGCGGAATGCATCGTCGTAACATGGGAGTGATGGTCCGAAACGTACCGTAACGATATATATATATATATATATATATATATATATATATATAGTAAGTTATAAAAATATATATGGCAATTAAGCTACACAGAATATTCCGCATTTCATCCACGCTAGGATTCGTCAGGCTTATGCGAAGAATTGTGGTTGTCTCGCGTTTATATATGCGCACATTCTATTGAGTTTTTAGTTAGCCGATCAGATTCCTAGTTTCCGCCGCTCCCTAGCTAATCAGCCAATTGGGCAGGTACTTACAGGACAAATGCCCAGTTGATCTTGGGTTCACTCCTTCCTTTGTGCGTGCTTTCTAGCGGGAAGCGTAGAGATATAGCGATTTGACCTATTTTACACCCAGGTGTAGTTAAATATGTGTGTATTTTTATTATTTTTATAACTTACTACCTAATTCTACCTATGTATTGAGCATTGTTGAAGTAAAT
Organism: Euprymna scolopes; assembly: GCF_053919585.1. Taxonomy (NCBI): domain Eukaryota; kingdom Metazoa; phylum Mollusca; class Cephalopoda; order Sepiida; family Sepiolidae; genus Euprymna; species Euprymna scolopes. Next base: position 27,065,209 of record NC_136506.1, read on the forward strand.
ACTTGAAGTTTACGCATAAAATAATACTTTCCTATATTAATTTATGTGATTAAATGAAGTAGTCATATATATATATATATATATATATATATATATATATATATATATATATATATATATATAATTAATTTATAAAATTGGAATTGTTTTATTTTACAAATACTAAAAAACTTACCCCATGTTGAAAAATAGCTTTTTAAATAATGACGTTATGAATTCAAAAGTCATATTAAACATGGATAGGGAGGCTTTATTAACTATTCTGTATTTTCATCTAACAATTTTATAAACGAAGGAAAAATGTGTTTTTGTTCTAAAAAAGAATAGTTAACAAAGCTATATCGGAAACGTCTTTAGCGGGGACTTATTTTCGCACTTCACCGCTGATTGCTTGACAATGTGATAATTCTCGGGCGCTATACCAATCACACGGAGATTTTTTATTCACCCCCAAACGGATTTGAAACGGTTATAAATAGTTCACTGTTATAGGTCAGTAAAATAATACAGGATGTTCAAATAGAAAATATGACCCGCCGGAACAAGAAAGAATAACAAAATTAAAAATATTTATTTAAATTTTATCAATTTTTTAACCTTTTACTTTTTAGTGCTAGTTTGATGTAAGGGGCATGATTTACAGGAGGTACTATTCAGAGAATTTCGCAGCCAGATGTCATTACACATAAACTGCTGCATGCTAGTACAGAGAGGGAAGCAGGAACCCGAGAGGGAATTCAAAATTTAGCAACTCGAGGAAAGAAACTATTAGAGTAGAAAGCTTTTGGGTATTTAGGGATCTCTACTGTGTGGGGGTGGGATTTAGCTGCTTGTCAGGTTTGTTGGAGGCATTTACGTCGAGGGGACACTCGGGCTTGGAGTTCGTAGGACCCCATTTCATTAAAATACTTGTGAAACAGACAGATGGATACAACATTTCGTTGTTGGAGCAGAGGTTGAAGCCTAGCTGACAGTGTGAGACCTATTAAGTTGGCGACCCTCTTCTAGACTCTGCTTGACATACAAGTCGCAGATGCACCAGCCCAAACGTGACAACACTACTCCATACACGGGAGAATGGTGGTACTCTCGAGCCTAATAAACTTTCTAGCACGGAGGAAAGAGCCCACCTTCTTTTCGGCACACTTAGCAACACCCTCAATTAATGTTCTCTGTGAACGTTAAAAAGGATTTCATTTTTCAATATTGATTGTCCGTTCATAGAGTAAATAAAATAGCTGTTAGTCAAAGTAACACACTTTAACGTCAGTAAGGTAGGAATGTTGTGTTTAAATCGATACATCTGTTCGATAGAAATACGTAAATTAATAAATAAATAATAAATTAATAAATAAATAAATAATAAATTAATAAATAAATTAATAAATAAAATTCGAGCGAAACTCTTGCTTGTGTTCTGTAATGTGTCATTGGCATTTTTGAATTAGAGATTAAGTAACAGAAAGTTTAACAAGTTTAATACTGTCTGGCGTCCGAACGCTTCGAGGCTTTCCAAGTGGCTTTCTTTTAAGTGCCGAAACTGTGAAATTTGCAACCCATAGCTGTATTGATTTTCTTTTTTATCTGAAACCGCATCATGCCATTCTAACTTGTAATGAACTCGTTGCAGTTACAGATTCGTCAAAAACGTTTTTACAGTAAAAGCACGATGTGCACCAGTCCAGACCATATTGGTTGATGAGGATACTTGAAAAAAAAGGCAGATTATGTGGTAAATGAAAACATCATTGGCACCTTCATAAGTTTATTAGCAACATAGAGTTGAAGTTTTAAAACGTGGGAGGTATTTCTACAATATCTTGTACTTATATAATTATAATATATGCATAATAATTTACCTACTTAACTATTTATCTCATCTATACGATTTTTATTATTCGTTCCTGTTATAGGAGACCTACCTATTTACTCATAATGGAATCTTGTAAGCATTAGAACCCCCCCCCCGGGTGTAATGCTCTCATTCGTAATTTTTTTTATTACATTTTCACGCCAAACAAGGAACATTGCCACTTTGGTGTAGGGGGCTACTATCAGGGGAAACAACTACTGGGGTACTATGTAGGAATTTGGGCCGCAAGATGTCTGTTCACGTTGCACTTCAACTTCTGCACGTCAGTACAGTTAGGGAAGCAGGGACCTGGAATGAAATTCCAAAGTCTAGCGGTTCTGGGGAAGAAACTACTGGAGTAGAAAGATCTTTTACATCTAGGGATCTCTACAGTGTGGGGGAGGGATTTAGCAGCCTGTCGGGTTTGACGAGGGTGTTTACGTCGTGGGGGCACAAGTGCTTGCAGTTCGTCAGAGCATTCACCATTAAAATACTTGTACAACAGGCAGAGGGATGTAAAATTTCGTCAATGGGACAGAGGCTGAAGCTTAGATGCCACTTCAGGGCCTGTCAGATTTGCGACTCTCTTTTGAACCTCCTTGTCAAGGAGCTATAGACTAGTAGCAGATGCACTAGCCCAAATATGACAGCAATACCCCATACATGGGCGAATGGTGACCTTATAGAGGTACAGGATACTTTCAGGTGTTAGTAGTTTTATAGCACGGTAGAGAGAGTCCACCTTCCTTGCAGCGGCCCTGGAAATGCCTTCAATGTAATTGTTCCAACTCATGTTTCCTGTCAACGTTAGGCCAAGGAGTTTGAAACTGACATCGAAAAATTAGACAATCAGTCTGACAGAAATTGAGCCATTTGGATGTTTTTTTTTTTTTTTTGCTGTGAGACTGATACAAATATTCTTGATAGACTTAGGAGGTCCACCCTCCTAGACCTTGCATCCCGGCTTTCGGGAAGCAGAAATTTATCGCTGGTTATCTGAGGCGCCCACACCTGCGAATGCCAATGCGGCTACTGATACTTATTTTTGCAGGGCCAGAGTGATCCTTCTCTTGGAGTGTTGGTCTATTTTCATACTTTTCGCGCTTGTGTCACATCCCCCCGTAGTAGGAGAGAGGTAAATAACGAATTGTTGCGGCACAACGCGAGACCACATACTATCTAACAGAACAGCCACAAAATACCGGCATCCTTTTCTGTGTATTCACTTTCTTGTACAATATATTTTTCTACTAAAACGGTTGTTCCAGTCTTTCTTTATGGCCCTTTCTTAGGCCCACCAAATTTACATAACATTTTGAGCAATTAAATAACGGTTGTCTAAATCAAAATATGTGGCCTAAATACATCTATCTATTTATATCTAAAAGCTACCTTTTCATGTGTGTTTGCTTGGTAGCTCTTAAACTTAGAGAGAGATAGAAGCGTCGTCCCTAAAATAAAGCCTCCAAATTTTTAAACGCATAATCTCTCCCTCTCTCTCTCTCTCTCTCTCTCTCTCTCTCTCTATCTATCTATCTATCTATCTATGAAACTATAAAAACAATCTTTTTATATAATCTATTGATCTATCTAATCTAATCGATATATCTATCTATCTATCTATCTATCTATCTATCTATCGTTATCTCTGCATATTTCCGACGCAATAGGCCCGAAATATAATGAAAACGCTGTCTACATCCTTTAGATTGTCTACTCAAGAAAAAGCTTAATGAGAAATCGATAAATAGAAAAAGAACGAAAATCGCAAATCAATTCCACACGAAAGCAGTTCATAAATTGTCGATGACACTTGTCTGAATTGTGAGAAGAGTTCTTGAATATCTTTACTTTTGTCTGCAAACGTTTGTCTTACGCAGCAATGGAGCTATTTTTGGTTTGTTTTGTGTTCGAAAACACTTTAGTTTTCATACTGTGCATTGTTATTGCGATTGGCTTCATAGGTACTGGAACTGACGTTGCAATCGGTCCATGACAGTACTATTAATTTATGGGAGATGGTGATGGCTAACTGGTTTACGGTTAATGACATCGACTAAAAATGGTAGTGCTAAGTTCGATTCTGGGTCGTTCCACAAACACTTTTATCAAACCCACATTCGATCTCATGTTTTACTTCCTAGAGAATAAATAAAATAACGCTTTTCATTATTTAGATTCTTCCAACTACTGTCGACGTAACCTCCAACTTTCTTCAGGTATATCTTGTCGAACTCGGGAATCTTCAATGCATTTCGAACGGAACCTTTCCGTTTCCCACGAATTAGTGTCCACTTATCTGAAACACTTCGTGTTTGCCAACACATATCTCAGAGATATATAGTAGCTAATAGTTGCTAGTTAGCGAACTCTATCAATATTAAACATAGTGAACCCAACTATACGATGAATCGCAGTCAATATGTATTGCAATTTTTGTATACAGTATAGAATACGCGTTTCCCCCTGCAACCTCTTTCCCACAGAAGAGACGTTGCGATCCTGTCTCTGCTTTATCGATATTTACATGACACGTGCTCAGTTGACCTTCAATCTATGGTCCCACCTCGCCAAACTTTCACGAAAAACACTCGTCTAGCCAAAACCACTATCAATAATTTCCCACTCTTTTTATCTGTGCCTAAACCTAAATGTAGATTTCATAAACAAAACTTCTTTCTTAGAACTGCGCGCCTGTGGAACTTTACTTCCTGCTTTCCAGCTGAGTACAATCTGATTGTCTTCAAGTCCAACGTAAACAAGTTCTTGATGAACCGCCCCCCTAAGTAATACAATTTACAAAATTCCCACTACTCATGTTTATTACGCTGGGTATACATTGATTAATGTATACCCATTAACCCTTATCCTCGAGTGGCCTCCAGACCCTGATAAGTGGTGATTCCCGTGCCCCCCCCGCAAAAAAAACACATCTAAGATTTGCCAGATCATTATGTTGTTTATATGACTGACCTGGATGTCTTTAAACATATTTTATCACGACGAATTCTCATGTGTGTCAACTCTTATAATGAACCTTTCCATCGTTCGCTTTATACATACTGTAGATCTATCTATCATGTATTAATTGCCCGTACACCTTTCTGTCACTACTAGTTTAATTAACTGAACTAGATGTCTATGAATATATGTTATGCCGTCTTATCGTTTGTTTACCTATTTTCCTTCACACGTCCACCATTCCCTCTAGACCTAACGCATAATAAGATCTCTAATATATTACGTGTCTCCAAGACTCCTCTGTTACTAATTGGTATGACTAATTGATCTAAAAGTCTAAGAACATATTTCTTATCACACCATGAAGAACATTGTCTCCTAAAACAGACAGGTACTAATAGCATATTATATATATATATATATATATATATATATATATATATATATATATATATATATATATATATATATATATATATCTATATAAATAAAATGAACTCATTTTTCCCCTCCGACTTTGACCTTTATAGGACTGAACCTGTATACATTTGGTGCAGCCGTATCATTCACAAACTGAATCACGACATCTGCCGTATGTTATAGGCTTATTACATATCCAGTATCTCGCTGATCAGAGTTTCCTATATTCTGTCTGGTGAGAGTCCACTGTAAAAATCGGTTATATTTAAGGGAAGTAGTAAAATATACTCTCTCTACCAAATTCATCCTTCCACCGCCACTCACTTACACCGTTCAAGACCGTTCACAGGAGACATTTAAAACCGAACACCGGTTAGAATTTATCTAAAAACTGGACTGGACTAACGCTGAAACGAACCACGCTTACTTTGCCATTAGTTAGCATAAAACATAAACACAATTTATAAAGCATTTATTATAATAAAATTAGATTAAAACAGAACACAATCCGTTGCCTGGAATTGAATTCACAATTACATTACTTCGATTTCGTTATAACCCGCGTGGTTAGAGTTTTATGAAAACCTGAATTGACATTTACGTGAAACGGCGAAACGCACCAAACTTACTTTCACAAACACAACTTCCGTTTTGCTCTTTCCTTTCCTTCTTTTTTTTTTCTTTCTTTCTTTCTTTCTTACCTTTCGTTGTCTTTTTCGCTTTTGGGGGGATGGGGTGGGGGTACTTCCATATGGTTCTCTTTCTTTCCATAAACATAAACACAAACTAAACGCTATACGTTATATTGAATTGTATTACCGAACACATTACTTCGATCTTACATTAACTTTAGACTCGCGTTGGTAGGGTTTCCTAAAAATCAGAACTGCGATTTACGGGACGGCAGGTTTAACATCGTTACATTTTTATTTTCTTTTGTTGTGCTGATGGTGGTGGTGGGGGGCTACTTTCCTACGTTTTCAGTCTACACGAGATTTCACTTTTGTAAAGCTATTTCTTACCAAACTTCCTTTATAATCTTTTCTTTCTTTTCTTTCCTTTTTCTGCTCTATTCATTGTTAAAACGAAACGAAACGAAACAACCTGATATTCCAGGTTTTACTTACACTCTATCACTCTACGACTCTTACTTGTGTATCCAACTCTATTTGTGCCACGTTCCTTTACTTTTTCACCGTACCACTTACCAGACGACATTCAGGTAAATAGATTTTTATATGCGGCGATATTCACGTACATGGACTTCCCATTTTGTTCTATTTCTTGGGGGCCGGTTTACGTTACTACACGTTAGCCATGGATCGGGCGATCGCTGTCAGACGATAATACTTCTTTTTTTTATATTTTCCTTTTATATTATGATATGTTTTCACTAATTTCGGAATTCATACTCAGGCGAAGGGTGACTTATTACATCAGTGGGTATTTATTTATTATTTTTTTGCAATTTATTACTTTTTTCCCTTGGTGGAAGTTTCATTAAACCATTGAGATGTCAGCAGACGACATTCGAATGGGAAGAAACCGACTACGACTAAGACGGCAACGGATCGCTTACACAAAATAAAATATACCAATAAATAATAAAACAACAACAACAACCAATAAACCAAAACAAATACACAATTACTTAAGAAAAAAATATATATATAATAATAATAATAATAATAATAATAATAATAACAACAATAATAACACCAGGAGATAATACAAAACTATATCTGGGTAATTACTTTACCCTACCAAACTACATAAATAAACACTATAAATTTTTACACATACTTACATTTTTCAGCGTACGATTCTTGGGGTTATTCAATACTGTTGCATTTTTATTCTTTCCGGTTTGCAGTAGAACCTCTCTTTCTCCACTTTTTATTTCGTTCTTTATTTACTTCCTTTTTTTTTGGGGGGGGAATCTACCATTGCGTCAAGTACGAAATTTTACTTTGTTGTTTTTTGCGAACGCCAATATCATTCGGTTTGGCTCTATTTAATTCATGTTTTGTACTAACAAGGTGTTTTTTTTTTACAATGTCTTAGCACTTCACTTTACTAATTAACTCGGAAATAGACCCACAAAACTTTATTTTTCACGTGTACAAATACTTTTTTCCCCTTTGGCACATTAAGTTTACTCCTTACTCTTTCGAATACAATAGAAAACTCATAGGAAACCTACAAAAAATTTAGGATAAATCGGCTTGCACAACTAAGTCCCTCATTTTTGCCCGCCCAGTTTCGCACAGTTTACATATTTGGGTCCTTCTGTTTGCCGGGGGTGGGGACGATTATAACTTCCCCAAAACCGGGGTATTGGAAACATCCACAGCAATGTTTTTTTTTCCACAAAAATTGGCCACTACAAGAACTATGATTATTTCCATTTTTGTCCGCAATAAATAACAAATAAATATACATCATTACCGGTTTATTTCGTTTGCAATATACAGTCCGATGTTTGCATTTACATAAACTTTATTCCCCTCATATATTATAACATTGCGTGATCTCAAGTCACGTGATGTTGTCATGGGTTGCATCACACTTTTATTATCTGGTGACTTTCGACAAACGCTTCCTATTGTTCCACGTGGAAGTCCTGCTGATGAGCTCGATGCTTGCATTAAATTGTCATATTTGTGGAAGTACATCAAGACTGTAACCTTATCTACAAACATGCGTGTCCATCTTAATAGTGACCCATTTTCAAGTATTGGATCAATTGTTTCCTCACTCGCAGAACTTTGTAACAAAGTTTACCCAAATATAGCTGCAAATTATACTAATCCTCAATGGCTAACAGAAATAGTAATTTCAGCTCCAAAAAATGATATGGTACACATCATCAATGACCAACTGCTTGATGAAATTCCAGGTGAGGAACAAATTTACACTTCTCTAGATTCTACTGTAGATAATGACCATGCTGTACAGTACCCTACAGAATTTTTAAATTCCTTGCAATTACCTGGTATGCCACCACACAAATTAAAACTGAAATCTGGATGTCCAATTGTGTTACTCAGAAACCTTGATGCTCCACGACTATGCAATGGAACAAGATTATGTGTAACACGAATGCAACCTCATGTGATAGAAGCAGTCATATTGACTGGTGTAGCTACAGGCGAATTGACATTTCTTCCTAGAATACCAATTATTCCATCAGATTCAACATTTCCATTTAAAAGGCTTCAGTTCCCAATAAAATTATGTTTTGCCATGACAATAAATAAGTAGCAAGGACAAACCTTGGCAGTGGTTGGTCTGAACTTAGCTTCTTCTTGCTTTAGTCACGGACAGTTTTATGTAGGATGTTCACGGGTAGGTTCCCCACACAATCTATATATATTAGCACCAAAGGGTAGAACATCAAACATTGTGTATCCAAGAGCTTTATACAAATAGGAAAGCCAATTCTCCCTTCTATTATTATTTATAGTTATTTTTTGCTGTAAATTATCAGCATGGCAGTCTCATAAGTATTGTCCACACTCCACCCATATTCCTGTCAGGTCAATGTTTTAAAACTCTGATAGGAAATTCTTATGGGAAGTTTCTAATCTTTTTCATTATAGAATGTGTACCTTTTTCTATTCAAAATTTAATTTAATACAACCGTTCACTTCTTTCATGTTAAGTTACTTAAAATCACTAAACTCAGTTGCAATGCTCCATGGCATAGTGGTTAGCATGCCGGACAATTCACATTATATTTTCACATTCGCGCTGACCTACCGTAGTCTTTTTTTTTTTTCATAAACACCTAAATTGGATTTTCTTGGTGGCCGAGTTGTTAACATTGCATGTTTTTTTTTTCACACTTAATTTTCCAACTTCGCCCCAATACTCCGGGTTTGATCCTTCCTACTTACCTAACATCACTTTTTTATTTATTAAACAATCCCCACCCCGGAAACAAACACCCGGGCAACGATTTTTTTTATTCTTTTGTTTTGATTTACTCAAAACCGCACACACCTCGAAACATCCGAGCAACGCCGGGTACCCCTGCTAGTATATATATATGACTACTTCATTTAATCACATAAATTGATATACGAGAGTATAAATTTATGCGTAAACTTTAAGTATTTACTTCATCAGTGCTCAATACGTAGGTAGAGCTAGGTAGTAAGTTATAAAATATATATGGCGCTAAGCTACACAGAATATTCCGCTATCCCGCGTTTCATCCACGCTAGGATTCATCAGGCTTATGCATATACCTGATGAATCCTAGCGTGGATGAAACGCGGAATATTCCGTGTTGCTTAATTGCCATAAATATTTTATAACTTACTATATATATATATATATATATATATATATATATATATATATATGAAATAAAATGGAGGTGGAAGGACCTGAATACTCAACGTTTCGCTCGTTTATATACATTTTATGAGAGGAAATAAATTACTCTAATTTATTTTTTCTCTCATAAAATGTATATACATGTATATATGACATCTAATTTACATAAGGAAAACACGATGCTCTCCCCCATTATTATATATAGCCCCAATCCTCCGACTCTCTCGTCAATGACCATCCCTCTTGAAGAAGCCCGCATAAATCGGGCGAAACGTTGAGTATTCAGGTCCTTCCACCTCCATTTTATTTCATATATATATATATATATATATATATATATATATATATATATATATATATATATAGTAAGTTATAAAATATTTATGATTTATTTCATATCGTGGGATTTAATCCAGCTACATAATCACACACACACACACACACACACACACACACACACACACACACACACACACACACATATATATATATATACATATATATATATATATGCGCACTAAAAAATCTGGGACAGTTTATTTTTTTTTCAATTTCTCCAGAATATTCGGGGTGGGGATTGCAACTAAACTTACACACATTTAACCTATCTCGTATGTTGATACACTGTATTACTTACACTTCATTATAAAGGATATAAGCATTTCAATTTTTTTTTAAATTTAAATGACCAAAACCGTGGGACAAAGCAAAGAAAATAATTTACTGTTACTGTGTGGTCAGTTTTTTCAGTCTTTTTACTACCAAAATGTCGAATAAGTAAATTACGTCACTAAAATTGATGCTTCCGTAAAAGAAAAATCAATTATTAAACTTCATGGGAAACCCCAATCAATACGGAAAATAGCTGATGACTTGAAGTTGTCGAAAAGTACCGTTGGGAGAGTTATAAAGGATTTCAAGAATACTGGGAAAATTCGACCACCGAAGAAAAATGGCAGACCTCGAATAACTTCTTCTAGATAAGATTGATTGATTAAGAAGATGGCACTGAACGATAGGTTTCAGAAAGCTGCCAGCATTTCTTGTGAACTACATGCCTATCATGACATCATGAGACAGTATCAAGACGCCTGAATAGAATTGGTATGTTTGCGAGATGACCTAGTAACCGTTGATAAACAAGAAGAACAAGAAACTCAGATTAAACTTTGCTCAAGAGCATGTGTTGTGGACAGATGATCAGTGACGAAATTTATTTTTTTCTGATGAAAGTAAATTTAATGTATATGGATCTGACGGGGAGAAATTTATAAGGTTTGCTGGCAAAAGATTTAATAAAAAAAATGCACGAAGAAAACGGTTAAGTTTTGTGGGGGTAGCGTAATGGTGTTTGGAATGATTTCTTGGAAAGGACCGACTGATCTGGTCCGTCTAAACACCAGAGTTAATGGAACAATATACAAGAACTTGTTGAGAGATCATGTCATCCCAATACTTCGTAATTCTGAGTGAGAAAAACCTATTTTCATGCAGGATGACGCCCCCTGCTACAAGGCTAACATGTAATGGAATTTTTGACCAAGCAAAATGTGGATGTTTTGGATTGGCCTCCTCAAAGTCCGGACCTAAACCTCATTGAAAACCTATAGTCTTCTTTGGTGGGGAACCGTATGTGTGCAAGAAACTCTATCAATATTGAAGATTTGTGGCTAAAACTTAAAGAATGGACTAAAGTTTCACGTGATGAATGTTGCCATCACATTCAATTTTGCAGTAGAAGATGCGCTGCAGCTATAGAAAATAAAGGCTTGTTAACTAGATATAAAATGTGTGTCCACCAATTTTGGTATTTTGATGTTTCAATGTTATTGTTTTTAAATTTATTTTCTTGGTCCCACGGTTTTGGCCACTTTAATTTAAAAAAAAAATTAAAATGGTGGCCCGTTAGTAATTTTATAAAATCAACTATAGGTTCTTTTCAGTTTAATATAGATAGCAGTATATTATGTACTATGCCACTGTGAGGAGCCATGTGATACTTCCACCCGGTGTACTGCAGTTGTTTACGACTAGAGCAGGCAATTAACCGATTTGATTGAAAAATGTGAGATTTCACCGATTTCGACGATGGTCTGCTTCCCGGTTTGCCTGTCTTTTGTCACGTTTCCCATATGCCCGTATTGATGCCACACTTCTAAAGATCTTTGTATCATTTCTTCTGGCCTCCTCACCAACGCTTTCCTCTATTTACCTGCCCATAGAAGAGTTGTTTCGGCAGCCGGGAACCTGACATGTTGACGACGTTATCTGACCACCTAAGCTGGTTCCTAACGACGATGGCTTCGACGTTTGTAATGCTGGCCTCTTGAAGTACGCCGAATACGTCCAGTATGCCCCACAGGCAACGTTGGTAAAAATTCTCAGGTACCTCGAGGTATCATCGGTACATTTGTTCACCTCTCGGAGGCGTAGTCATTTAGGTGTCTGCCCGAATGTGTCTGTCTTGAAACACGCAGCTTCGAAGACAGCCATAGGCGGCTCAGGCGCATTTTAGGCGGTATGGTACTTTCGTTTTAGATGTTAGCATTGGATGACAGGTGTCTTCCAAGGTATAAATAGTCCACGTTCTCCAGTTTGTCGCCGATGGTGAGAGATGGAGCTGGAACATCGGCCCAGTTAACAGGCTTTGGTTGGTACATGATGAGTTAACGGCAAGGCCAAGCCGAGTATAGATGCGGTTGGAGGCATTCAGAATCGGCTACGGGTATTCTTCTGAAATGGATGCCACGCAGATGACATCGGCGAACTGGAATTCTATCAGCGACGTGACTGAGGTTTTATTTTTTGATCTCAAGCAAAAAGAATTGAAAACTCGTGCGTTTGTACTATAGACAATGTCGAGTCCTTGGAGAAGGTTGATATTGACCATTTGGTCGATGGCTGTTCAAACATGATGAAGAGTGTGCAATAGATTGATTGTATGTTTTTTTGTTCATGTTTGGAATGACTTTATTTGTATGACAATTGTTATTTATTTAGACTAGGAAGAAAATAGAACATAAGCATTTTATGTTTCTTATTAATGCCGACTGGACATGAGAGGTATGTAAAAGGCAATATGAAGAAATACGAATGTGTGGGCATTAGAAATAACAAAACATGGATTCTAAATTAAGAAATACATCTGTAACGTCGCAGTTTAAAATGTATGAGTATGGAGTAAACATATGCGGATGGACGGATTATAAATTTACACAACTAGAATTATTATATTCTACATAGTAACGTTGATACACCGGTTCTCTTTAGATCCTTGTAGTTAAGCGACGTTGAGCCTAATTAGTACCAATGTGACGAAAACGTTAATCTTCTACAACAGTGTCGCTACATTTCAACACTTCGACCCACACGTTGTATCTGAGATAGTCGCAAAAGAAAACAAAGTCCTGCCTTGATAGAGTTCAAAATAGACTTCGTAGCCTCGTAGGAGATGTCCTTTTCTCCTCCTTGCAACCTCTATCTCACAGAAGAGATGTTGCGAGTTTGTCTCTGATGTATCGTTATTTTTATGGAAAGTGTTCAACTGAGCTTCAATCTATGGTCCCCCCTCGCCAAACTTTCACAAGAAACACTCGTCTAGCTGTAAACACTATCAATAATTTCCCCCACTCTTTATCTGTGCCTAAACCTAAACGTAGATTCCATGAACAAAGCTTCTTTCTTAGAACTGCACGCCTGTGGAATTGTCTTCCGTTTTCCTGCTTTCCGGCTGACTACAATATGGTTGTGTTCAAGTCTAAAGTAAATAAGTTCTTGATGAGCCGTTCCATATAAGTTATTAAATTTACCAAATTTTCATTATTAATGATTACTATATTGACCAATTTCTACTGTTCACTCTTTAACCCTTATCCTTGAGTGGCCTCTGGGCCTTGATAATGTGGTGATGCCTTTGTAAAAAACAAAAAACAAAAAAAACAAAAACAAAACAAAACAAAAAAAAAAAACGGAAAGAAATTCCACTCAGCTCTTTCAGTTGAAATGAGTTGCATTTAATCATGGTTATTTCAAAATAACACATCCCCCATATTTAAAAAAAATCACTTAATTTATTTTGTCTTCCATGTAGCTAAAAGTCTCCCAGCACCACAGGCCAAACGTTCTCCTTCCCCTGCACTCAATTTCTTCTCCCGTCCTCGGCACGTGGTACATTTATTTTTCTTTTTCTTCCCCTCCCTTCTTTAGCTGTGACGTCACATTGCGTACTGGCTCGGTTATTTGCGTATGTCTTATGTAGCTGCTGCTACCAACGTTAGCGGCTCTGCATCACCAAATGGTGATGCATTTCAAAATTCCAGGCGGTGTATATGAAATAACGGCGACATCGCCAGTAAAATGTAAAAAAACTAGGGATCACATCTAAATTTAATGATCCATAGAAACGTCCTACTTCGGACGGAGCAGAATAAAAAAAAACTTTAAAAAAACAAAAAAGCAAACAAAAAAACTAGGCCGAATGCAGTGTCAGAAACACAACAAAACTGTGTAGATTTACCACGAAAAGACTTTACGAAAATTCGTTCGTGGTTTAAACTTATGTTCAAGACGGAATTGTTTTTGTTGAGATAAGTGATTTCAATCATGCTTTTTATTTTAGATTTAAAATATTAACAACTCCATTTTATTTCAGTATTTAATTTGTGTATTTCTGTTTTATTAAATGCTAGCCTTTTTTTTTTTTTTTTTTTTTTTTTTTTTTTCCTCGTACATATGTTTATTTATCCACCGAGTTGATAGCAAAAATTACGAATTATACTCATTTTTAGTTCGTGTGAGGGGAATCTATCACCATACTTTCCCTTAAACACGTCCGTTGGACTTTTATTAAGTACAATACTTAATAGTTTTTTTTTTTTTTTTTTTTTTTTTTTTTTTCTTTAATGGAGAGTAGAAAACGCATTGTGGATGCGTTATCGGCAGCTCCTGTTACTCTCGCTTCTTCTTATTTGTCCCTCAGTCCTCATTTTTTTTAAATGATTGATTTTTCGGACAAAGGGAGAAGAAAAAGCTGTTTTCTAGGTTGGCAGTATTTTTGCGAACAGTTGGCTGAGATGGCGGAAATTTTCTGTTTCTATGTCTATCCTTGTAGCCATGTCACTAGTAAGGGTGCTGGAGGTAAACGTTTTGTCTGGGCTGACGTTATCCGCCTGATAGTCAGGGACCCGAACCTTGGATTAACCACTAAGGAGGCTGTCCTATCAGCAGGTGCAAAGTACTGGGGCTGCTGTATTGCCATTTGGTGAATGGATTCTGGACCATGCAGTAGCTTCTGGTGGGGCCTCTCGATGCCATACTAGTGGGTAATTGTTACGGCTTTACCTTATCATTAACTACAAATAAAAAATAAAAAAAAAATTCTTCGTTTCTTTTTCTCTCTTAATTTCCCCTCTCTGTCCTGCTCTAAGTAAATCTGTCGACCTAGTCCACAAATTCCAAAATTTCATCATGACAAGTTTCAAGAAAAAATACACGATTAAACCCGGTTCCCCAACTTCCAACGTAGACCCCTACTACCATGTCTCCTTCTCCAACATCAGGGGTCTTCGTTCTAACCTTCCAGAGGTTGAAACCCAATTACAGGAGACTAAACCAGACCTTTTATTTTTAAGTGAAACTGGCATTGGACAGGCTATTTCCCTAGATGAGTTTGCAATTTCAGGATACTCTAACTTAACTTCTAAATCTGACCCCCAAGATCGCCATGGGCATGGAATATGTGCCTATATTAAAGATAGCTTTCCATGTGGGAGGGACATCTCCAGGGAAGATCCTAACTTACCCTATATGTGCTTCCGGGTTGCTTTAGCTCACACTACTGCATTTATATTTACTCTCTATCGCCCCCACAACAGTGGAGTTACTATCTTTCAAAGCATATCTGAGAAAATTGACCAAGTCCTTTCTACTTATCCTTCAGCTAACATTCACGTATGTGGAGACTTCAATGTTCACAACGTTGAATGGTTGACCCACTCAAACAAGACCGATGATGAGGGGAGGTTCTGTCATGATTTCTCCATTGCCTATGACCTCACTCAGATTGTTCAGGAACCTACCCGTGTGCCCGATAATGATGGCCAGTATGCGAGCCTACTAGACCTTTTTCTCACAACTTGCCCTGAACTATGTTCAGTTTCTGTTCTGTCGCCTCTTGGATCTTCCGACCACTCTGTTGTATCAATTAAGATAAAAATGAAATGTAATAAGTCCCCAGATGTACCTCTTCATCGTACAGTATATCGATACACTAAGGCTGACTGGGATAGCTTCCGTACATTTATATCTGATCTACCTCTGCATTCCATGTTTAAAAAGGATGTGTCCTCTATAGTATTAGACCTAACTGAATGGTTAATTGTAGGTATTGACCATTTCATACCCTCTAAAAAGTTTCAGAAAAAACCTAACAGCCAGCCATGGTTCTCTCCAGAATGTGCTGCTGCCATTGCGCACAGAAATCACTTTTTCCACTGCTTCAAACGTAATAGATGTATGGAAACTAAAGCCGTTTTCAGGACTGCCAGCAACCATTGTAAGAAAGTAATAAGGAACGCAAGAGAGTTGTATGCTCAATCTGTTAAGTCCAAAGTAGCTGAGCAGCGGCTTGGTTCCCACCAGTTTTGGCAAATAGCAAACAGAATCCTGAACAGAAGCGTGTGCTCCATCCCAACTATTATCAATGGACCTGAGGTAATCTCGTCAGCATCAGACAAAGCCAAACTCTTTGTCAAGAACTTTGCAGCAAATTCTACCCTTTGCGACCAAGACCGCCAACCCCCAATATTTCCTCCTGTATCAGAAAACACGCTATGTGATATACGTATATCTGTACGTGATGTTGCGAAGCTAATCAAAAACCTTGATTCGAGTAAAGCAACTGGCCCTGATGGTATTCCAATTATAGTACTCAAAAAATTTCAACCTGAATTAGCGCCCATACTTACAAAACTGTTTAAACGTTGTCTTAAGGAGAATAGTTTCCCATCTCCCTGGAAAACCTCATCAGTATGCCCTGTATTTAAGAATTCAGGTGATCGCTCATCCCCCTCTCAGTACAGGCCAATAAGTCTCCTGTGCGTCATGAGTAAGTTGCTAGAATCTGTGTTAAATACAGAAGTAATCAAACATCTCAACAAAAATAACCTTCTTAGTGACACTCAATATGGTTTCCGTTCTGCTAGATCTACAGCAGATGTCATTACAGTTATATCGCATAGGATTAGCAAATCTCTCGACGGTGGCAATCTTTCTAGAGCAATTGCTCTTGACATATCTAAAGCCTTTGATAGGGTATGGCATAAAGGTTTACTTCATAAGATCGCTAGCTATGGTATAGCTGGAAAAGTCTTCTCAATTATTAAATCATTTCTTTCTGATAGGTTCATAAGAGTAGTAGTTGAGGGGCAAAAATCAGAAGCTCACAGTATTAATGCCGGTGTCCCTCAGGGATCCATCCTGGGCCCAACTCTTTTCCTGATCTACATTAATGATCTTCCAAATCATATCCTTACATCATTTGTAGACATTTATGCTGACGACACTACCATTTATGGTACCACATCTAAGACAGTAAACGACCAAGTTCTCTCCAATTCTCTCTCCTCTGATCTTGAGCACGTAGTACAATGGGGAAAGGAGTGGCTGGTTACTTTTAATGCATCTAAAACCAAGCTTCTCTCTTTACATCATCAACATTCTAATCCACATTTGTCATCAATTGAAATGAATGGCTCTCGTCTTCAGGAGGCCTCAAGTTTTGACAAGCTTCTGGGCTTGACCATTACTCCTGATCTTAAATGGAACACGTATATCAAATCTGTTGCCAAGGCCGCTGGAAAAATGGTGGGATCTTTCTATCGATCCAGTAGATATCTCACTGCTGATGCTATTCTCTACCTATATAAGAGCCAGGTACGTCCAAGGATGGAATACTGTTGCCACATCTGGGCAGGAGCTGCTAGAAAGGACTTGTCCTGCCTTGATAGAGTTCAAAATAGACTTCGTAGCCTCGTAGGAGATGTCCTTTTCTCCTCCTTGCAACCTCTATCTCACAGAAGAGATGTTGCGAGTTTGTCTCTGATGTTTCGTTATTTTCATGGAAAGTGTTCAACTGAGCTTCAGTCTTTGGTCCCCCCTCGCCAAACTTTCACAAGAAACACTCGTCTAGCTGTAAACACTATCAATAATTTCCCCCACTCTTTATCTGTGGCTAAACCTAAACGTAGATTCCATGAACAAAGCTTCTTTCTTAGAACTGCACGCCTGTGGAATTGTCTTCCGTTTTCCTGCTTTCCGGCTGACTACAATATGGTTGTGTTCAAGTCTAAAGTAAATAAGTTCTTGATGAGCCGTTCCATATAAGTTATTAAATTTACCAAATTTTCATTACTAATGATTACTATATTGACCAATTTCACTGTACACTCTTTAACCCTTATCCTTGAGTGGCCTCTGGGCCTTGATAATGTGGTGATGCCTTTGTAAAAAAAAAAAAAAAAAAAAAAAAAAGTCCAATCGGAGGGTCTATTTGCTTTTCAATTTTTGATTAATTCAAGCAATGAGTGAACCAAATTACACGATCGCACCGCTTTTTAGCGTTGAAGTCAATTATCTCCAAGAGAAACACATTCTTTCGACGATATCGATAAATGACCATAACAACGTTTTAGTATCTATTACTGATGAAACTATGGCATCGGCTTTTCTGGAGTCATAACTAGGGCTATGACAACATAATATTCTTATCATTGTTTTCACTCTCGAGTATATATCCGACACAGTTAGACACAGTTAATCAACCGAGAACTACATAACTCTATATAAAACCATATAAGATATCAACGGAAACACAATCCAGTGTCAAAATAATGAAAAGAATATGCTGTTGTCCTAGCTCTAGTCATTACAAAACAATTACCATATTGTCATGCTAAATTCCTAATATATACTCAAATCCATTTACTATATCATTTCATACTGTAATATTATCTTTAGAAGCTTTTAAGGTAGTGTAGTATCTATTCTGTTGTCATATAATCCTATCAGAGATAAGCTCGTTCTTTGGAGTGGTGTAGCATATGTTCGTTCGCCATGGTGCCTTTTACCAATATATTAACTTCTTATTTTTTTGTGTTTGGGAAATAGGGTCGTACATTCTATGTAATTATGATACTATCATCCCAGATTACCTTCTCTACCTATTAGGGGATAGATTAATTACCTGTTCTATTAATATTGTATATTTCTCTCAGGCATTACCCCTCCCCATTGGATTGTGTGTAAAATACGCCCGTTCGTCATGATACCATATTCCCAATTAGTATGTTATCTTTTTATTTTTTTTTTGCACAGGAATAACCACTTATCAAAGCCCGGAAGCCACTCGAGGATAAGGATTAATGGGTATACATTAGTCAATAAGATTATAGCGTAGTAAACATAAGTAGTGGGAATTTTGTAAATTGGATTACTTAGGGGGACGGTTCATCAAGAACTTGTTTACGTTAGACTTGAAGACAATTAGATTGTTGGACTTGAAGACAATTAGATTGTAGTCTGGAAAGCAGGCCAACGGAAGAGAGTTCCATAGGCGTGCAGTTCTAAGAAAGAAGCTTTGTTCATGGAATCTACATTTAGGTTTAGACACAGATAAAGAGCGTGGGAAACTATTGATAGTGGTTTTGGCTTGACGAGTGTTTTTCGTGAAATAACGATAAAGCAGAGACAGGCTCGCAACGTCTCTTCTGTAGGAATGAGGTTGCAGGGAAGATAAAAGGCTCCCCCCACTAAGCTACGAAGTCTATTTTGAACTCTGTCAAGACAGGATAAGCTGCTTTTAGCAGCTCCTGCCCAGATGTGGCAATAGTACTCCATCATTGGCCGTACCTGGCTTTTATGTAGGTAGAGAATTGCATGCGTTATCTTTTCATGGTATTAGCGTCAGGGAATTGCCTCTTACTAGTCTTTGTATATGCGTGGGGTAGTGTAGTACATATTCCGTGGCTATGGCACCATATTCCCGAGGATTTCCTTATCCCTTTTTCGAGGTGGTGGTGGTAAGTAATTATCTATTTAGTTAGCATCATATAATCCTCTCAGGAAATACCTCCACCGTTTGTTTGTGTGTAAAATATGTTTCTTCGTCATGATACCACCCTCTCAGGTATTATCTCCACTTTTTGGGTTTATATAGTATATGTTAGTTTGTCATGATATCAATTATAAATGATTCCCTCCTACTTATTTTTGTGCCTGTGGAAGATAGTGTAGTATATTTTCTGTGGTCATGACACCACCATCCCAAGGATTTCCTTCTCCTTTGTTTTTTTTTTGGGGGGGGGGATGATAGTAATTATATTTTCTATTATCATCATATAATTATCCTAGGTAATACCCCCCTCCATTAAATTGTTTGTAAAATATATTTGTTCGTCATGATAATATACTCCCAGGCATTATCTCTTTATGGGGTTGTGTAGTAGATGTTATTTTGTCATGATATCGACCTCAAATGATCCCCTCCAACTTAATTCTGTTTCTGTGGCGGGATAACGAAATATATTTTCTGTGGTCATGACACCACCATCCGAAGGATTTCCCTCTCCTTTTTTTTTCTTTTTCTTTTTGGTGGGGGATAGCAATTATGTTTTCTATTATCATCATGTAATTCTCTCAGGGAATACCTCCTCCATTTGATTATCTGTAAAATATGTTCATTCATCATGATATCATCTTCCCAGGCATTATCTTCTCTTTTTAGTGGTATTGTATTATATTTTAATTTGTCGTGATATGAGCCTCAAAGGATTGCCTCCTATTAGTTTTTGTATGGATGTGGGGTAGCGTAGTATATATTTTGTGGTCATGATCCCGGGGATTAACTTCTCCTTATTTTCGGGGTGACGGTTAGTATATATATCTATTCTGCTATCATAATATAACTCTCTCATGTAATACGTCCTCCATTTGATTATCTGTAAAATGTGTTCGTTCGCCATTATACCATCTCCCAGGCATTATCTTCTCATTTAAAGGTAGTGTAGTACATGTTTGCTTGTAATGATGCCATATTTCCAAAGGAACCCTATATTTGCTAGTATATATAATCATTACGTTTATCCATTTTAAATCGTGTTTGTCATCTTCGCAATTTATAAACGTTCTGTCCATGAACTCTTAAAAATAAACAATAGCAGATTATTACGTTGTCTGGTTT
The DNA here is from genome assembly GCF_053919585.1 of Euprymna scolopes. Lineage (NCBI taxonomy): Eukaryota > Metazoa > Mollusca > Cephalopoda > Sepiida > Sepiolidae > Euprymna > Euprymna scolopes. The sequence continues at coordinate 27,086,022 of NC_136506.1, forward strand.
AATAGTGCATCCTGTTTTTATGTACTAATACGAGGCAACATATTGACTATTTGCGCGGTTGCTTAGGTTTCTATTAACACGCTTTAATATCACTGACACGATTCAATGTTAACAAGACAGAGAGAGAGAGAGAGAGAGAGAGAGAGAGAGAGAGAGAGAGAGAGAGAGAGAGAGAGAGACGAAAGAAAGAGAATAAGTGGGAGGAACGAGAAGGGCAAAGAAAGCAAATACGTGAGTCAGGGAGACCGAAAGAGAAAGGAGAGAGACGAGAGAAAGAACAAATAAAGAGAAAGCGTAGGGGAGAGAGAGAGAGAGAGAGAGAGAGAGAGAGAGAGAGAGAGAAAAAAAAAACGAGACATAGAGAGAGTGGGAGCGAGATGAACGAAGGGAACAAAATAAGCAAACATATATGTGAGTCAGAGAAAGAAAGAGAAAGGGGACTTGTGAGAGAAAGAACGAAAGAAAGAGAAAGGGGTGGGAAAGAGAAAAAGCGAAAGACACACACACACACACACACACACACACATATATATATAGAAAGAGAGAAGGAGAGAGAGAATTTGAGGGAGATGAACGATAGGAGCAAAGAAAGAAAACACGTAAGAGAGAAAGAAAGAGCTAGCGCGTGCACGCGCGAGAGAACAAAAGATAGATAGATCGGTAGATAGATAGATGGGTAGATAGATGGACAGATATATAGAGAGAATGAGATAGATAGATAGATAAATAAATAGATAGATAGAGAAAGAGAGAGAGGAGGAGAGATAAAGAGATAGAGGAAGATAGATAGATAGATAGAGAGATAGAGAGAGATAAAGAGAGATAGAGAGGGAGAGAGAGAGAGAGAGAGAGAGAGAGAGAGAGAGAGAGAGAGAGAGAGAGAGAGAGAGAAGATAATGATTTTATGTTTATTTTGACACCAGAATGAATCAAACAACTTTTAATTAACGGGAACTAGAAAGCAATTTATAAAATACCAGAACGATACTTTGCGAAATTCGATTATCCCTGTAATCGTTTGTGTTAGGCTGAAACGAAGATGGTTTTGTCTTCTTTTGCATTTCGGTTTCCATATGGAGAGATTATCCAGTGTAGCAGCAAGTTGTGGAAACATGTTTACCAGGAAGAACAGTTGGAAATAAGTCATACACCAACCATTATGACTATGAAATTCCTACAGCTACGCATCTAGAAAACAGAGGTGTTCAATCTTATATAGTAATATGGGACAGAAAAGAGAAAGTAGCAATCTTAGTGGAAGTAATTGCCATCAACGATGCTTGTCTAAACAAAGCTGAAAGGGAAAAGATAACAAAATACCAAGGTGTTATATACGATATTAAAAGAAACTGGACTTTTAAGATCTCCATATTTTCAATCTAATAGGCCCCACATTGTCATCTAAGCTCCGACCTCTGTCCCATCACTGCAATGTTGCATCTCAGTGCCTAATGTACGATATTAAAAGAAACTGGAATCTTAAGAAGATCTCCATCATTCCAATAATTATAGGACCAACGGGACTCATGAAAAAAAATTCAAAAACTACGTGTCGAATATACCCTGTGAACCTAGTGCTAGAGAAATACAAACAATTGCACTGAAAGGAACCTTTAGAATTTTAAAAAGATCTCTTGGTTGAAATGACTGAAATAGTGGATGAATGTCTGGCAACGGGTATGATGCCCCATCCCTAGAAAAATAAACTGAACGATTAGAAACAGAGAATTTAAGTGTCTGGAAAGAATTTGAATGGTTGGTAGACACTGTCTTTGAGTGTCTAAGGTCTCTCTACAAGCTTTGTCAGAACTGACAGAAAGATAAAATTGACTAAATAGTCAAAATAACATAGTATTCGAAGCCCAAGTGAAACTCCCTCTACTTATTGTAAAGTTTGGAGAGAACTGGAGCAACCTCAGCGGAGCATTATTTTAATAGCACAGCCGGGATGAGATCGAGTCCACTTGCTTTTGAGGTATCTAGGGTTTTTATGATAGCATGTACCTGAGAAGGGGTGATTTTCAAATCGTCTAGTGTGGTGTCTGTCTGTAAAGAAAAGTTGGGGAGAGAGTGGTGTGTCGGGTCCAGTGTGGAGTTTGAGGCAAACCGACTGGCAATCAGGTTAGTCTTGTCGGTTGCCGTCCAAACAACCCCATGATTGTTTGATAGTGTGTGAATCGTTGACTGCTCATTATTTACTACACTTTTGTAGATTTTCCAAAAATCACGGGTTCCTAATTTCTGTGCTTCGATACGTATCCTGGTGGTTTCAATGTATTTTGTCTTACCTGTCGCTATTTCTCTCTTACAATTACTTCTAGCTTCTATATACATCTGTCTGTTTGAACTGGACTTTTGTCGGTTGAATCTGCGGTACGCATGCTGCCTTTGAGCAATGGCAGCTGTACAATAGAAGTAAACCATGGGGGAGAGTGGGGCTTGCTATAGAATTTCCGTGTGGGAACGTGTACTTGCAGTTTTGAACCATTCAATGGTCTCATTTGCGCACTGATTCGCCGGAAGAGAAAAGATATTTCGCCATGAGGCATCTCTGCTAAGGTCCCTGGTGACTTACAATCAGCCTTTTTGTAATACCTCGTTGTTTTGCGCAGTTGGTCTTCAGTTTTAGGGCAAGAATTTGGGGCGATTTCTACCATTATCACAGTGTGATCTGCATTCCCGAGTGAGTTGTTAGCATTTGTTGTACAATCATCGGGAACTGTGGTTATAGCGGTAATATTTACCAGTAAGGAATACGTGCGTTTTTTTGTGCTTATTAAAAAAATTGATGCCTTGGATTTTTATAAATTTTTTTACAAAAGTTGTAACTAACTGATTTCTATATAATTTTGTTTGTCTATACTTCGCGATAACTCTTGGCTGTACCCCTGGGGATCTTTTAGGGTTAATAAAAACACTCCATTTTTGGGACTATTTTACAATATTTGTCCAAATTTTTCTGTGTATGTCTATTTAGCAGTTTTGCACTGTGTTGAACTCAAATTTAAATATGTTAGGGCCTTGGGGACTTTGGGGGCTAAATGGAGGGGAGCAAATGATGGACTTGGTCATTTCTTTTTTTTGTATGGTGCAGATCTCAAATTTACATATATTAAGGCCTAAAACTGCACGTTTTTTTTATTTTCATGAAGATTTGATGTGCTCTGGAGACTTTAGGGGCTAAATAGGATGGGGGGGGCAAATGCTGAACTTAGTCATTTTTTATGCCTCGTTCACTGTGCACTCGCGGGGCACCATGCATGCTTCACTTGTTTTTTTTTTCATTTCTTTACTAATTTCCAGATATTTCATATGAAATTCAAACGTTAACACTAGGAAGAGGCATTTTGATTTCGAACGCTTTATACCAAAGTAAAATAAAATAAAAATAAAAAATAAAAACAAAAATAAAAAATAGAAATAAAAAATAAAAATAAAAATAAAAATAAAAATAAAAAATAAAAATAAAAAATAAAAATAAAGATGAAATGAAAATAAAAAATAAAAATAAAAATAAAAATAAAATAAAAAATAAAAATGAAAAATAAAAATAAAAATAATAATAAAAAATAGAAATAAAAATAAAAATAAGATAAAAAATAAAGATAAAAATAAAAATAAAGATAAAAATAAAATAAAAATAAAAATAAAAAATAAAAATAATATTAAAAATAGAAATAAAAATAAAAATAGAATAAAAAAATAAAGATAAAAACACACAGACATGTTAGCATGAAAACACTAAAGCATACATAAAAACACAAACGCAAAGGTACATACGAACCCGGAATTATAAACAGATATGTACGCATGAGTGGAAAAATGAATAGTCTAAACAATGACAGAAAGTGCAGGTTCTGTCACACAGAAGTAGAGTATGTGAACCACCTGATATGCAGTTGTAAGATTCTGCTAAGAAACGGCTATTATATAACGCGATACAACGGACTGTGCAATATTTTCACTAAACGGCCTGCAAAAAGTTGAATATCGAAAGTAGCACTAAGTCCTGTGAACACATACCAGAAAGAACAGTTCGAAATACAATAGAACCTGGGATACGGTGGCCCTAGGATACGGTTTTTTTTTTCAGGTTACAATATGGAATATGATGTTTTTCCGGCCCTGGTTACGGTATTTGCCCTGCCTTGCAGTGTTATTTATAATTTTATTTGATTATATCCATGTGTATTATATACCGTACTGTATTTTGTTACTAGTTTGTGATATTTACTGTATAAAAATATTGGTTAGGCCCCGCCATACGGCGATTTCACCTCACGATTCCAACACCAGAACGGATTAATGGCACATCCCTGTACTTTCTACTGTAAGTCATACACCATCCCTTCTGACTCTGCATCTTTACCGCTACAAGCCTAGAAAATAAAGCCATGAAACCTAACTTAGTGATATTGGACAAGAAGGAGAAAGAAGCAACCTTAGTAGAAGTTAGTGCCACCAATGATTCTGCGTTAAAAAAAGAGGGGCAAAAGATAACAAAATATTAAGGTCTTATGAATGACATTAAAAGAAACTGGAATCTTAGGAAGATCGCTATCATTACATTTAATATAGGAGCAACTAGACTCATGAAAAAAATTAAAAAAAAAAACTACCTGCAAATATGCCCGGTGGAACAAGTGCAAGTGCGATTCGAATAATTATATTCTAAATGAAAAGTCAGAATCTTAGAAAGATCTCTCGGTTTGAATATCTGAGTTAGTGGATGAATGTTTGGCATCCAGTAGGATGTTACTCCATCTCTAGCTTGAACAAACTGATAAGAAAATTAAAAAAATAAAACAGTAGATGTATATCTGTGTATGTCTGTGCGTAAATATTTAACCGATAAACTCTTAAACTACTGGTCACATGATACTGAAATTGACAAGAAATAGTAATCATACATCAAGGATAGATTTTAACGAGTAAAAAATTTGTTTAGATCGATGACTAACACGTACTGTGGTCGGCAAGTCGAAAGACAAAATGTTCATTTCAACTTGCCAACATATTTGTATTAATTTGCACATGCGCAAAACTAATCATAGCTAAAAGTGGTTTAATTTTATAACTTTCATTCCGGTATGTCGGGTTAGCTCAAACAATAGGAAAGGCGGCTGGAGCGTTAAAGATGTTGGTTTCGATTTTAACTGATAAGTCATTATTTTTTTTAAACTTTGGAAATTAGTACGATATATTAGGTACAATATAATATTCAACTGAGAATTGGTTCTGGAATAATGGAAAATACGAAATCTGCACGAATTAAAATATATTTAAGCCTAATTTACGACCGGCAAAGTCGGGTCCCCTAGCTAGTGTTCAAATAAATATCGTGTTCCTGATAATTATATAAGTTATTATTATATTAATTAATAGCTGTCCGTGTTCCGGCGTTTCCCGGGGAAGGAAAATCAAGTAGAGAATCGTTAAATTAATGATAATGGCTATCTAAATCAGTACACATCGGACAATTAGATTAAATATTCCATAGTTAACATTATGATGATGGATTTTTAAATTTGTAGTACCATTCTGTAAACGGGGGAATAAGTTGACTTTAACTTATGTATTTGTTTTGTATTTTGTTATAGCCGTAAGGCTAACTATATTTTGAACGACGTCATTTTTTCGTAAATTTTATAACGACAATTAAAAATTAATGAATTAGAGAATTTAATAAAGTAGATAATTATATTTTTCTTTAATCGTATGTAACTGAAATGCAAGAAATTATTTCGGTTCAAATTATATAGAAGATCTGTCTTGGTTTACTTACTTCGTAATAGTCGCACGCTGAATGGTTTTAGTACCATGAAGCTTACCAATGTCTAAAGTGTTGCGTGGTTTCAGTAAAAAAGGAAGTTTAGGTAACTCGTTTGTATTTTATGTTGGATTTTTTGGATTACAGAAAAGGCAAATTATATTGCCATAAAAATTTAACGGTAGATCTATTCGTGGAATCATAAAAAATAGAAGAACAGAATAATTTACATGGGAATAAGAATTGCATCCGTGTAGAAAGATTTCTCCGTAAATGAATGATGAGATAAAAGAAAGTAGATTGCCAGAAAGTAAACTGCAATTTTACGAGACGTTTTATAAAAGAATTAAAGCCTGAAATAAACAGGATTCCTCGAACGAAATAAAGAAAAAGGTCGCAGTGTAGAAAGATTTCACCCTAATTTCAACTAATAATAATAATAATAATAATAATATATATATATATATATATATATATATATATATGTGTGTGTGTGTGTGTGTATGTGTGTGTATGTGTGATAAATAATAAGTGAATGATTTTAAATGAAAATAGTTCGCATGTGTTTGAAAACATATACCAAAATTGCCTCGGTAATTCTTGGCCTGAAGACGTAATTCCCCAACGCGGGTGATTACAGAAACATGTATGCACATATGTAGCCATTAATGTTTGTATAAATAAATTTAATATATATATACATCTCCGAAATTATTCAGAAGTCGGAAATTTTTCTGTCAAACCAGGGAATCTGTACAAAATTTCCAAAGAACAATTTATATGTCTCACGAAGGTGGTATGCTCTCGTTCCGTCAGTTAATATTTTGCGTGCTCACCGCAATTTGCATTGAACGTTCAACTTCCAACAGAGTGTATCTTAGAACTGGATTTAACAAAGTACTTTTTCCACTACTCTACGCGACCTTGGGGCACCATACTAATATGAATTTCAGGACCCTTAAACCAATTTTATTTTACTATATATATATATATATATATATATATATATATATATATATATATATATATAATAGTATGTTACATAAATTCCCACCCAGGAAGATGTAACACAAGGTAAAACTATAGAAAGAGCCGAGAGAGTGATCCTAAAAGATGGGTCACTGTGGTCCTACAAAAATGCCTGAACAATATCGCCGGCATTCCCCGGTCAAGGTTCCTAAGTCCGCAAATACTAAACTAGGTTGGACCTTCTAGAACTATCTATAACCATACATCAGTACGCCTGAAGAAAATCATCATCAGTAAAAATGACCCTACGTCAAACAAATTGTCGAGACAGGTTTCCAACGTAGTAAGAATGGTATCTCTTATGTTAATTAAGATTGTGAAAGAAAGAGTGCTCGTCCTTCGTCCTAGGAATATCTCTATACATTATGCATAGAAGAGACTATACTCGGCATAATCGCGTTGACACACCGGTTCTCGTCAGGTCACCGAAGTTAAGCAAAGTTGATCCTGGTTAGTACCAGATGGGTGACCATTTGGGAATTCTAGGCGCTGTATGTGCTCTCCGCTTATATCTGCATTGTTTCCAGTCGTCCTGTACATACACTTGTCACTGGTATTGAAAAATGTCGAGTCAGGAGAGGTGTGGTTGCGCACCTCTTGTCACAAAAATTTCACGAGCAAGCACTCCTTCGTGTGTATCCAGAATTTGTCAAAGATTGAAGAAGCACGTTTTTTTTAGAGGAGACCATAAAGACACAAAGGGTAGATCAACTTCCTCATATGAATTCAATACGTTTTCTTTTTGATATTCGCTGCTTTGGGGATTGGTATTACAAATGTGTCGAACACGAAATCCATTAGTTTGTCCTCCTGTGTATTTGAATTCAGTTTCATAATCTGATTCATGTGCCACTTGTGTGACACTTAGGTCCATTAACCACGTAAACCATGTTTCTAATCTGTTTATCGACAATCACCGTTTCCCAGTAGGATTTATTGTTTTTAAACACTTGAAAGAAACCCTTTTCTCCATCTTTTAAGAATCCCTTCGGGTCGTTTTGTTCACGTCCAGGTTTCGTATGGGCTAGCAATAATCTATCAAATTCTATTTAAATCTTATTTGCAAACATTGCTTCCGCAGGCACCATGCAAGATAGATCCTTGTATCATGCAAGATTTGGGAAACTTTTTGTCGAGCGATGGAATCTGTACGGAAATACGAACAAAAAGCTTTACTGAATTATTGAACACGGTTTCAGTTCGAAATTACAATACAGATTTCCGATTGTGATATAATGCTTCCCAGGTTCGACGTTTTGTACCCGCAGAAAGTCGGAGGTCTCATCGACCGAAACGTTGTGAGAATTTCAACTAATAGAAGAAGACTAGTCCGAATAATCCACAAAAATATACAACTCACCAACTGTGATACAAAAATATAAGAACAAAAGTATATGCAAGTTTCCGCGGAATATTTATTATGTGCGTGTGGGTTGAGAGATTTGCAACGGTTAGAAAATGCTGACGTCACATTCAGCCGCCATTGACCTGTACACTTCTTGAACATTACTACACATACTATACATTTGTGCACTAGTAAAACCCACAAACGTAAAATTATATATATATATATATATATATATATATATATATATATATATATATATATACACACATATACATTTTTAGTCATCGACATACAGTCCTGTTCGTTGTATCACAACTCATCAGTGCCGCTAGACTAGCATCTCTCCCAAGCCAAGTATTGAACCTAGAACCGTCGTGTTGAAAGCCGGCAGTTCTCCCACTCGACCACAGAAGGGACGCCCGAAAATAACTCGTCGGAATGTCTATTTAAATAGGCATCCGCCACCACTCTCACAGTGCTCAAACCGCCTGTTTGTAAACAAACAGACAAACAACAAGCTTCGCATTTTTCAACCAAATAAGTAGCGGATGAGATTATTTACGACAGTGCTCTACCCAAAGAGGGGGGCTTAAAATATATTTGTAGTCATCGACATACGGTCCTGTTTCGTTGTATCACAACTCATCAGTGCCGCTAGACTAGCATCTCTCCCAAGCCAAGGATTGAACCTAGAACCGTATATATATTCGTGATGGGACGATTCCAATATTTTCACCGACTCCGATACAAGTACCGATTCCTTACTAAATTTCTGATTCCGATACAATTATCGATTCCGATTCTTTTTAAACTCTAAATATTTAATATGAAGTAGTTTTTTTGTTCACAATTTTAGTAAAAATAAAAGATGTTAAATATATAGATATTTTCTTGGGCGAAAAAAAATACACTTGTAAGCGATGGTCTATAGATTTTAGCTTTACTATCAGTAAAAATTATTAAATATTCATTATTTTATCATTATTACCAGCAATGGAAGAATTTGCTTTTAACACAATTAAAGCAGACCCCCCCCGCCAAGAAATTAAAAAAAATCGTTTATTAGCATCGGAAAGTAATTTTTCTGATTCCGATTGCGATTCTGATACCCCTAAGATTTCGGATTTTCCGATTCCCAATCCGATTCCGATTAATCATCACAACACTAATATATATATATATATATATATATATATATATATATATATATATATATATATATATATATATATATACACATACACATATATATATGTATATATATATATATATATATATAAAATGAAAATTACAATTGAATTTACCAAAATGATCCAAGATGGTAAAATTTAAGTAAATTATAAATATTAAAGAATTAATATTTATAAAATTATCTCAGCCAGATATAAAAGCTCGATAAAACCAAATAGGAAATAGAGCTTATCATATGAATTTCATATATATATATATATATATATATATATATATATATATATATATATATATTATCAAAATAGCAAAGCCTAATGCACACATTCCTTATGATACGTAGACGACTACTTGTAAAGTAAAAAAAATTAAAAAAAAAAAAAACGCAGACATTTCGAGAAGAAAAATTGCTTGGACCATTCATCCATCCATTTGATAATACGGAAAATTGAAAAAATAAAAAAAGGTATTACTAAACAGAATCTTTCTGCTCTTTAATGTCTGTCTGAATATATATATATATATATATATATATATACACATATATATATGTATATATACATATAGATATATATGTACATATATATATGTATATATATATTTATATATATATATTTATATATATTCGTATCTATATATTCATATTCATATGCATATATATATATTCATATTCATATTCATATACATATATATACATATATGTATTCATATATATATTCATATATATATATATATATATATATATATATATATATATTCATATATATATATTCATATCTCTATATTCATATATTCTTATGTATATATTCATATATATTCATAATCATATTCACACACACACGCACACACAAACACACACACATATATATATTGTATTTTGTCTACATAAGCTTTTATACATTTTTATTCTTTTTTATACATTTCCCTTTATATATATATATATATATATATATATATATATACTATAATAATTATTAAATAAAAATACCTACAGACACTAGTGTTTCATCATTTCGGTGCATGCTGTCACGATTAACACCAGTTGATAGATACGAACCCGGCCAGAGGATATATATATATATATATATATATATATATATATATATATATATATATATATATATATACGGTGCCAGGTCGTAAAATATGTAAAAACATACGAAATTTTTTTTAAACAAACATGATAGAAGATGGAATTATTCTGATCAAGTTAGAAAACCACTCTCTGTTACATAACGATGTACGTTTATTATGGAGACGCACACAAACGTAACGACAATTCAAACATAATACATGAAAGGTTAGAAGTCCAAGTATGACAACAGGAACGAACGGGAAAAGATGTTCAGTTCTCCATTTTTAAAGTCACTGTTTTCCCTTCAATCTCTACTTCCGATCGTTGATCTCGCGAGAAGTCGCAAGAATTTAAAGTCTAGGTATCAGTCAAGTGGAGGCAACTTTTCGCAAAGAAGTAAAGAATTACTCCTCTTGCATTGTACATTTGTATCGTCCTAACAAACAGAAAGCGGCGTCTGGACTTCGTCAGATCTAATGAACGTCATTACTTTTCATATTAGTCGAAAGTGATTTTCGCGACTAAAGTCAGTTCAATACGGTTGGCAGTGATGGTAGGCAGTACGCCCATCGACACAAGGACAAATAATTTTATCCTTGGTGCACAGTTTAAACGCTGCAAGTTGGTGGAGGTTCAGTTTTGGTATAGGGCGTTATTAGTTCCAATGGTCCAGTGTCTATAGGTTGCTTACAAAGTCGAATTAATTCGACCAAGTGCATTAATATTTTGATTGAGCGTTTTCTACCGTACTTTGACCGAAATTTGGATGATAACCCGATTTTCATGCAGGATAATGCTCCCATTTTCACTGCTGGCAATGTCAAGAGGTTCCTTGAAAAGCATGATGTCTCGTGTGTGGATTAATCTGCACTCAATCTTATCGAAACCGTATGGTATTACATTAAGCAAAAGCTACACATTAATAAAATTTAAAATCTGGAAGAACTTTGGACAAAAATTAAAGAGAAATAAGATGCTTTTTCACCGGAGTATTGCCGAAGACTAATTCAAGAGAATGCCCCTAAAATTTGCAGGCTGTCTTATTGGAGAAGGGCTATGCTACTAAATATTAACGTGTTCATTGTATTCCTATTGTATTTGTGATGCATTAATGTTCGAAGCTTACATTTAAATAGCAATTTTTCATTGTGCAGAGGAATTCTCGATTTCAAGTTAATTTTTAAAATTGGCGAGAACACTACAAGTCAAATATGAACAGGGAAAATTATAGAGGATTAAAAGGCGAATCAAATGAGGTCTAGGTTTTTAAAACAGTTACAATCAATTTAGCTTAAATATTCGGTTTTTGGAAAAAAATGACAAGTACGTACTTTCTTTTTGGCGGCACTGTATATTGTTAAGTTCTGGAGATCTGTAACTGTTTTTACCAAATTATCACTGCTTTTAGCTAATGGCAGTTATTGATTTCCTTACGAGACCTCAACCAAAGAGCAAGAGGAGTAATAGAGTAATCCAATGAGCTATTATTTTACAAATGATAATATAACGGCCGAAACTTGATCACTAAATCTAAAGAATACGAGCTTGACATAAGAAACGATATTCATTGAGATCATATACATCCCATAAACATTTCTGAAAAACAATTTGAATACGGTTTCAGAGAATTTGTCTGCTTACTCTTCTTTGGTTAGCTATTGGGCTAGACGCGAACAATCGTCTATCTAGCATACCGCAGAGAATCTGAGAATTCAGATAGGAGATTCAGAGTTCCTATTTCGTCGCGGTTATCACCTGACGAAGGCCAGAGGAAGTTGGCCGAAACGTCGTGAAACGACAACTAAAAGATGAGGATAACAGTCTGCAATAAATAAATGAACAAATATTTATGTTTATAATTTACCTCACATATTCCTTACTTTTAGTCTGTCAAAACGAAAAACATATTCATGCGTGGCATTGCTTCTTATAGTTATGTGTCGCATAGACATTAGCTTATTTGAGAAGATTGGTTAGTAATTCGGTCTAGTTTACCAAACGATACCGCAGTGTTAATATTTAGCTATTGAAATTCTCTTTCATAAAGAAACAATTAAGTAATCAAATGAAAAGATTCTGAAACTTCACTTTCACCATACGTGACTTGTTTAGTAGTCGTTTGCAAACTCACCCACACACGAAACGAAACAAAAATCTTGTTCATTAATTAAATCGAAACCAACTCTTAGTAATTTGACGGAGAGAAAGAAGTAGAGGTTGGGTTACAATATCTGGGTGATGTTTCTCTCTCTGTAAAAAAAAAATAAATAAATAAAAACAAAAATACGCATGTACACGCAGGTGCTTTTCGAGTTCACTAATTTCAAATAATAGATGCTGATTAATAGTTTAAAAAAATAATCATAGAATTGCTTAAAATATTTTCCTAAAAACTAAAAAAAAAAAACAACCTCCCCCCAAAAAAACCCATTAATCAAGAACTATATTCTGACTCGACACGACTGTTGTAAATTTTCATTAATAAAGTAAATAAAAAGAATAAACTAATTGTATATCTGAGAAAAAATAATTAATATACAGGAGAAAAATTATTTAAAGTGTTCATTTAATTACTTTTTATAATTATTTATTTTCTGTTTTTAATTAATGTATTTTCTACTGAATCCCCCATCTTGACAAAAAAGACGCGGGAAAGCTATGTTAATACATATGCCTTACTTGTATATTGTCAGAAGTTGTCAATATTGCAAAGGAAAATAAAGAAAAACATTCGCATAAAAAAATGCATCAGGTGCTAAATTGCAGTTTCCACATTGTTGACTTAACGTTCAATTGTTTTTATATTAATAAAATATTTCAATCAGAAGATTTGAAATATTTCAGTGAACAAAGTTTATACAGATTTGCAGATGATAATAAGTCAATCAGTAGTGTGTGTATGTGTTTTCGTTTATTTGTGTGTGGGGGGATAGGGAGTGGGGACAGATGTTGCAAAGGTGAGCGCCCATAGTATGGCGCCTATTGTCCCTGGTCTGTACACCCGGGTTTATTTGCCTTGTAAAGGATTTAGGTAGCTCTCAGAAAGACAATTTTAAATAAATTCAGAAAGTTTTCTGATTGGTTCAAAATATAAATATTTTTTTTTATATAGGATAATGTATGCGCAGACGACATGCGTACAAACGCGTTTATGCAATTTGATTTTGTACGTCGATGTGTAAATATCAATCGCGATATATCTATCTATCTATCTATCTATCTATCTATCTATCTCTTTCTCTCACTTGCTCTCTCTCTCCCTCCCCCCCCCTCTCTCTCTCTCTCTCTCTCTCTCTCTATATATATATATATATATATATATATATATATATATATATATAAGAGCAAATAGTTAATAAAACATGTTAAAAAACGATTTGAATATATATATATATATATATATATATATATATATATATAAGAAAGTGATGGTTAAAAATAATCATAACTTTCTTAATTTTTTATATTTTTCTTTTATTTTTCAGATCATCTAGAGTAACCCTTCTGAGGTCACCAGGAGTCGTTACAGTACCAAGGAGCGGATATTTATCGTAGAGTCGTATTTTCGGTGGAATGAGTCAATATCAGAAACTCAAAGAGAATTTTGACGAAACTTCAACGCAAGAAATTCCCCTACTCCCAATGCAATAAAAGCTATGGTTGCTTGATTTCATGAGCAAGGTTCTGTATGTGAGCTTCCTAAATCTGGTAGACCCCGTATTGAAAGAAGTGATGAAAATCGGCAGAGATTAGCAGAGTGTAGCCGAGAATCCATCCACATCAGTAAGAAGGAGAGCAAGTCAAATTGGGGTCTCTCGATCATCTCTTCACAGAATGCTTCATGAAGATGGCAAATTTCCATATAAAATTCAATTCATGCAAGAGCTTCAGCCAATGACAATGGACAATGCCCTGCAGAGAGCACAAGAGTGTGAAAATGAAAATGGTGGACATTTGAATAACATCATTTTTCATAACTAAAATGGTGAAAAACACACCCTAGATTAAGTTGTGTAAATAAATTTACAATAAGTAGACTATGATATCTTAACTTAACATATCTACAAAAAATCACGGCGAGCCACATCTACCTACATATGAAAACTGGTAAGTATAACTTTAATATTGAGAAAGTTAATCAAATTTAAAATCCGTCAGCTTCTTTTGGGACTCCCTTTATATAATACACACACACACACACACACACACACACACACACACACACACACACACACACACACACACATATATATATATATATATATATATATATATATATATATATGTAAAGGGGGGATGTCGTGAGTGAGTGAGTGAGAGAGTCCCGATTTCTCTAATTGTTTATTCCTATACAGACTGACTTTGGTTTCATATGTCCCGAACAAAATACAAGAAAGGAAACAGATGTCCCCAAAACAAAATCCGCACAGCCAGTTTGGAGATATGGTCGGGGAGAGAGGCGTTACGATCACACGCACGCACGCACGCACGCACGCACGCACGCACGCACGCACGCACACACACACACACACACACACACACACACAGATATAGTCATTGTTTACATAGCGCGACACCGTCTATCTATGTTCTCTGATTCTAACTGTGACGACATACTACAATTATTACGTCTTCAACCTGTTTTAGTGAACGATGTCTTTTCATTGTGACGTTAAATCTTATGTAACGTCATCGTGAGAAAAAAAACACAGGTACAAGCTTATGGATATATAAATTGTAACGTGTTTTGTTAAATCCGTGGCAAATACGCACAAAATTGCGTGGTTGTAATAGAAAATACAATACGGTGGTGATAAGGGTCGATTGTAATTTCATCTCGTATTTTCTTACCCTACCATATCAATCATTTTCATGCTAGAAGAAAATGTGAATGTGTTAGGTCATAAATTGAGCTCGTCTTATTTTGTTTGAATTGAGAAAATGTATATTTGAAAAACAAAAACAAAACAAAACAGTTTAATATAAACAAGTGTATGATAAGACTGCATCTAAAATTAGTCTCGTTTGGCTCATTATGTCATACGTTTCTTTCTTTCTATTCCAAACACAGATGGAATATGGTGATGTTGTTTGCACTCTTTCCTTTATTTACTACAGATTTGCCAATTTATGCTAGCCAATATTTCCTATTTCTTTTTGAGGAGATGAGCTCATCTAAGGAATAGAAAATATTAAAACAAAAGTTAAGAAGCACACACACATACACACACAGACACACACGCACACACACAGACACACGCACACACACACACAGACATATATATATATATATATATATATATATATATCAAATTTTAGTCATTCAATAAATTTAAAAAATTATGACGTGAAACGTTTGAGTTTCAGATCAAAAGATTTTTATTATTCCATGTAAGACAAAATAACGTCATAAATTTTTAAATTCATTGAATGACTAAAATTTTATATGCATATGCATATATATATATATATATATATATATATATATATATATATATATATATATATATATCAAATTTTAGTCATTCAATAAATTTAAAAAATTATGACGTGAAACGTTTGAGTTTCAGATCAAAAGATTTTTATTATTCCATGCAAGACAAAATAACGTCATAAATTTTTAAATTCATTGAATGACTAAAATTTTATATGCATATGCATATATATATGTATATGTGTGTGTGTGTGTGTGTGTGTGTACGTGTGCTTCTTAAATTTTCAAATTCATTTAATCACTATAATTTGATTTATTTACTCTATCTTGTATATCGAGCAATTTTTATTTAGGTGGGATAGTACTTATAGAATATAAGTAATATATTGTAAATCTTATAATCACAGATTTCCATACAAGCTGATTGTTGGATAATTTTATTCTGAAGTATATATATATATATATATATATATATATATATATATATATATATATAGCCAGTAGAGTTTAGTTTCCTAGAAGTACATCCAATGAAACAACATGTGTCTACCAAAGAGTGCTCAATGAGTGAACAGAGCAGGTATATTTATTTATACAAACATTAATAGCTACATATGTGCATACATGTTTCTGTAATCACCCGCGTTGGGGGACTACGTCTTCAGGCCAAGAATTACCGTCGAAAACTGATATTTCACTCGAAAAACATTTTCCTATTTCGTTTGTAAAGTTAGAATGTAACCTGGGTGGGAGTCATAAATCGGTGAGAGGACAAGTGAGGTCTTTGAAGATAATAAACATCTTCTTTTTCATTTCCCTTTCTGTCTATCCATACCATATTTTGGTTTTTATGGCTTAAGGTACTTGAGAATTTAGTATTTTTGTCTTACAGTCTGTAAATTAAAAACATTTCCTATGGTCACTGAGCAAATCGAAGCTATCTCATTACAACCCTTCCTTTTTATAACCTATCAGAGTCAATTTTCTGTAGGCTGTTTTTTAACCCAGTCAACGACGGGTACTTTTGCTAGTATATATATAATTATTTACTATAATGATTATAAAATATCTACATGCACTAGTGTTTCATCATTTCGGGAATCATCAGTGAAGGGTGTCACGATAAACACAGATTGAGAGATTCGAATCCGGCGACGAAGCCATCTCTGCCTGCATTAGCAAGGACCAAATCCACTTAATTTGATTTTGTTTTTTTTGTTTCTCCTTTTAAAACTGATTTACAATTTACAATTATTAATCTTTATCCTAAATATAAATACAGCTCCGGATTAAATATGCATATTGAGCTTATTATATATCTACAGTACTATGAGCATTGTTCTTTTAAAGTATTAATATATTAAATTAAACTTCCGGTGTAATTCCTCTTTCTCTCTCTCTCTCTCTCTCTGCCTTTCTCTCTCTGTATATATATATATATGTATATATATATATATATATATATATACATATAGTGTGTGTGTGTGTGTGAGAGAGAGAGAGAGAGAGAGAGATTGTAATGCCCCAAAGACTCAAGTATAAGTCCTAGTACTAAGAAATATTATGAGTAAGGAGGATAGTTTGAATATGATTATAATGCCCTCATGATATATCACTATTACTACACATTATTATAATACACATATATGTGCAACGATCAACTAAGTAAACTTAGTATAGAATTTAATACAATATGGAAACAATTATAAAACTAACTATGTCTGTCTGTTTGTCTGTCTATCTCCGTTTTTTTTTCCAAACTGTATTTCCTTACTTTTGCTCTTCTAGACCTCCGGTGTTACACGATAAAGGGTTGGCCCTTTTTCATGTAAGTAAAAACATAGGGAATTAGTAAAATGTAAATATGAAATAGGATAGTCAAGGATTCGAACTTGCGAAGCTAGATTTGGAATTGAAAATTCCAATCATAAGTTAAAATAAATACAGAATGCTATTGAAATAAGGAATTGCAATTGTTTAGCTTACATATCTGTATACGGAAAAGGAATGTATTAAGGAAATTTGTTTCTGTTAAGGAATTTAATCGTCAATTGAAACATATTTTGTAAAAATGTTATTTGGAAAAATAAGTTACTGAACTCGGGGTCATGTCAAGTTTTGCAACGTGATGCATGTCATGCAACGTGCTTTATGAGCACATGTTTAATCATCCGATGACGTGACGAGTTCTCAATATAGGAAAGAGTTCGAAGTTAGAGAAAGTGAGATCAGTCTGATCAGAGGAGCAGAGAGGTTCAGACCGATTCTCCGTTAGAATCAAGACACCCTCTAGAAGTGAGAGGGTTTTAGAAATAACCATGTAAAGAAACTTTGAATTCCTCAAGCGAAATCATGGACCGGTCATGAAATAAAGAACGTCATCATCTTTGTGTATCTGCGTCTTGTGTGTTCATCATTACAACGAGAAAGGTAACGTGTTTATATTATATGCACAACTGTCAAAACGTAAATGTCAAACGCACTATCTCTCGCTCTATCTATCAAGATATTCTTAAATCTCCTCTCATGTAATTGTTCTCTTGTAGTAACATGTACCTGTCTATTATATATTGTCAAAAATGTCTCTATCTTTATATATACCTGTTTATGTCACCAATGTCTCCATCATCTACAACATGAACATTTTAAGACATATGAACACTCGACACACAAGACTGTCTCTATCACACTAAGACTCTCACAAATATGAACAGCAACAAATAACACCAGTCTTCTTCTAATAAGAATTACATAACATATACACATATTTAGTATTCTAAAAATAACACCCCTATGCAACACCGGTTTCATTCCCTCTATAAATGATAAGTAGCCCCCTCTCATTGGAGGAGCGTTCTCCGTACTTGTAGATATGCATCATAATGAAAAACATACAATTATCAACTAAATGCACACCCATCCCATCTAATGACACCTCTTTAACAAAAACTATGCAGTTAAAGTATCCTCTCTTAAATCTTAATTAGGTTTTATTCGTTTGAACATATTCATCATGACCATAGAAATGATTGTTGGCGACATTTACGAATCATTTTCTTGTTTTTTTTTTTTTTGAAAAATTAAACTCACACTTCTGCGAAATTGTTACCTTTTTGGATTCTGCATACGAAATTAGCCCCATTTTTTTATCAAGGCCCGGAAGCAAGTCAGGGATAAGGGTTATTGCAAGTACATTACGTTAGTGTGGAGATATGATGAAGTGTTTACTTAAGGGGGCGGTTCATTAGGAATTTGTTAACGTTGGACTTGAAGACATACAAGTTGTAGTCCGGTGGGAAGCAGGCAGACAGAACAGAGTTCCACATTTTATTGGGAATAGTTCTTCATGAAAATTGGATGAAAATGCATGTACGTGCGTTGGCACAATTCTGAGAGAAACCCAAAACAACAACAACAACAACAACAACAACAACAACAACAACAACAACGACGACGACGACAACAACAACTACAATAACAAAAACAACTCAAAACGTAAGCGATACTCCAAACACACGTCAAATGCATTTATGTGTGTAGTGTATTGCATAATAATATCCGAGTCGGCATATTTCCATGATAGATTATTTAATATTTAAGTGTTATGTTTTTGCTCCTAAATTATCCTTATATAATACGTTTAAATTCGCTAGATTAAAATTCCTCAACAGAAATGGATAATTAACCCGGCAAATAAGTCTCAAGCTGAGAAATTTTAATCTAGTAAAGTTTAGCATATTATAAAACAGTATATATATATATATATATATATATATATATATATATATATATATATATATATATATATACATACACAGGGTGACGAAAAAAACCCAGAGGACATTCAATTGTTTTTCTGAGCATTTTACAGTCAAGGGAAAAAACAGGCAAAATACCCTAGTGTTTTGATGTGATGTTTTGAATATAATAAACTAGTTATGACCAAAGTTTCATTTCATTCAGACAAAACACTAAGAAACAGGGCCTAATTAGAGTTTTTTGTGGTCACCCAATATATATATATATATATATATATATATATATATATATATATGTATATATATATATATATGTATATATATATATATGCAAGCAAATATTATTGAATGCAACGGAAACATTTTGCTTTATGATTGTATTTTTTTTAATTTTTCGATTTTTCGTATAAGCTTTTTTTTTATATCAAAATCAAAAATATTAATAATTTAAATCATTGATGTTCGCAGTGTTTTTTGTAAGTATATGTAAGAAATGTTTTCTTTTTTGTTTGGAAATAATAAAGACACTTTTTTGTTGGAAATAATAAAGACACTGGTTTTACTTTTGCAACTCTATCGTGCAAATATGGCGAGTTCATATTTACATCAGATCGTGGGCCTGCCAACTTACATTTTTGGCTATAAACAAGAACTTCTATAATAAACCCCCCACCCCCCATATATATATATATATATATATATATATGTATGTATATGTATATTACATAGAAAAATTTATATATAATGTTTAATTGAATTTTAAAAAAATCTTAATGTTGCAATATTTTAAGTTATATAGTTATTATATTTTCTACTAGAATGTCTTGTCTTTTTCTTTTCCAGTTTTAACAACTAGACCTTTTACTTTTCTAAGCTTAAACTTAACCATATTACTTTACATTTTTTATCTAATCCATGGATTTTTGCAGGCTTTGCTTTGAAATAATATTTTCTTTTTTGTGTTCAATATCATACGCATTATCAATAATCTATAAAAAATATTACCACCTTCCTAAATTGATTAAATAAAAAAAGCAAATAAAAGACGTAATTAAGCAAATAAACAGAAAGAAGAGACAAAAAAGAGAGAAACAGAACCAACGGGCGACGTCGTAAGCGGAAGATTATCAGCTCTCGCACGGCAAAGAGCATCATTTTTGTACACTCTCTCTATATAACCCAAATGAGATGGCATTCGAGAGACATTCCCGCTATGATTTATGAAGGTGTCGACAACGATAATTTGCTATTGTAACCATTGGCCAATCAGAAGAAACCGTCTTTCACGTTCCTTACTTATTCTGAAGACTTTTGAACACCACTAATTTTATTATAACTTTTGTTTTAATGAACGAAAATTGAAAATTTTTATTTTAAAATATAGCTGCGAATGTGGCCTGTGAACTGGCAAATTGTTTGAAATTTGGTCACAAAATGAGCGGTAAAACTTTAAAGCCTTTCTAAATGAGTAAAACTAACACTTAACAATATATTCAAACACGGTAATGTTTGAACGCTGAGGGCATTAACGCAGCTGCTTCGAGGAAGATGGGCTTCCTCGACCGTGCTAGTAAGTTACTTACACCTGAAAGTATCCTGCACCTCTATAAGGCCACCATTCGCCCATGTATAGATGTATTGTTGTTACAGTTGGGCGGGTGCGTCTACTATTAGTCTCTCACTCCTGGACAGGATTTAAAAGAGAGTCGCCAATCTAATACTCTCGAACTGTCAGCTAAGCTTCAGCCTCTCTCCCATCGATGAAGTCTTGCATCACTCTGCCCGTGTGACAAGTATGTAAATAGAATACAAGGAACTACATGCCTTTGTACATTTTCGACGTAACTACCCCCGACAAATCCGACAAGCAGCAAAATCCCACCCCTACACAGTAGAGATCCCCAGATACCAGATGCCTTCTACTCTAACAGTTTCTTCACCAGAACTGCAAGACTTTGGAATTATTTTCCGCGTTCCTGTTTCCCCAACCGTAGTGACATACAGAAGTTCAGGTATAATGTAAACAGACGTCTTGCTGTTCAACTCCCTACATAATATCCCTATAATTGTGTCCCAGATAGTAGTCCCCTACATAATAGTGACACAGTGCCTTATTTGTGGTAAAAATGCAATATATATATATATATATATATATATATATATATATATATATATAATTTAAAGGAGATTAGAACAATAGTCTAAAGAGCAGAGTGTATT
The DNA here is from genome assembly GCF_053919585.1 of Euprymna scolopes. Lineage (NCBI taxonomy): Eukaryota > Metazoa > Mollusca > Cephalopoda > Sepiida > Sepiolidae > Euprymna > Euprymna scolopes. Next base: position 27,107,844 of record NC_136506.1, read on the forward strand.
TTAATGTAATAGTGAAATTACTAGTTTAATTAAAATACAGGAAAGAAAAAGTGCTCGTTGTAATTTAGATATATAATAAGCTCGATAGGTAAATATCCTAGAGCTAAATTATCAATCACATTACTAAATATATATATATATATATATATATATATATATATATATATATATATATATATATATATAGTAAGCTTATGCTTACGAATCCTAGCGTGGATTAAAGGCGGAATATTCTGTGTAGCTTAATTGCCATATATATTTTTATAACTTACTATTGAGCACTGCTGAAGTAAATAGTTAAAGTTTGCGCATAAAATAATACTTTCGTATATTAATTTATATTATTAAATGAAGTAGTCACACACACACACACACACACACACACACACACACACACACACACACACACACACACATATATATATATATATATATATATATACTAGCTGGTAGCTCGGCGTTGTACGCTTAAACATGATATTATAATTCATGCAGATTGCGTATGCATTATTATAGTATCTATTCTCTATTGGTTATTATATATCACGAGGAATAATTTGCCCTGTGGATTAATTCACAAAACAAAACAACAACAAAATAAAGACAATTAATAAATAAATAATAATGATAATGTCATTTATTAAATTCCGTCTGTGTTTGTTTACAATATCACGTCAGCTGATATTTGGGCTTGACAGTGAATGCCCTGGAAAAGCCCCTTCAGATTAATGTTTACTTGGAAAATTTGCAAGCGAAGAAATGATTTGCAGCAATTTTAAATACTAATTTTTCTTTTCATCGCAAATTGAAATCATTAATAAGAAAAAATTAAAATAAAATAGTGAAGTACACCCGGCCTTTTTTTTGTTTAAAGAAATGATTTGCTGAAGTTTTATTATTTCCCGTAACGGTGAAACGAGATTTTATTATCTCCCTTAGCGGTGTAACGTAAAATATTCCCCTATAAAAAGTATTCTTTTTTATCTACAAAAAAGAAAAGCCATTTTTAATATTGTTTTTTTTTTTTTTTCGATTTTCGATACTTATCTGATGAATTTCTGTACAAAACAGATCTAAGAAAAGTGTCAGACATGGAAATTAGCTTTGTTTGAAATTTGCAAAAGACAGGCTCAGCCGTTTCGGAACCCATACGGAAGGAACTCTCTCACACAAACAAAGTGACTTTTTATATAATAGAGGATAGATAGGAAGCATTGTCTGTCTTTTGATTTGAGGAACGGTCTCTACCAAACTACTTTATCAATTTTTGGTCTACAGATTTGAAACTTTATTTGGACCAGTGGAACAAATTCAATTTGGTTGTTAGTCTGTAACAAATAGCCGCTAAGGCTATTTATTGGAAGGCGTAAGTCAACTAAACATGTACCTTTTATGCATGCGCAAAGATACTTGTATGCAGTCAAGACGGTTAATTTTTAAAGTTCTGATAGCCGTCCGTTATTTGCTTTCGAATCTAGTTGATGACACCTAAGTAATATATTATTCAATTGGAATTATTGAGATGAGTATTTATTTATTGCGGACTATTATCCTCATCTTTCTTAGTTTTTATTTCACGACGTTTCGGCCAACTATTCCTCTGATCGTCGTCAGGTGGTAACCGCGACGAAATAGGAACTCCGAATCTCCTAACTGCATCCTCAGCAATTACTGCCTTCCATAGTTGTTGTCGTCTCACCACGTTTTGGCCAAGTAAGCCTCTGGCCGGTTTTGGGTAGGATTGAAACCGCTATCTTCAGACAATTCTCACCTGGAACCGTAGAGATTCAACGTCTATATCCGCTGCGTCACGAAGGCCAGAAGAATAGTTGGCCGAAAAGTCGTGAAACAACTAAGAGGATAATAGTCCGCAATAAATAAATTACCTAAGTAATATATGCATATATATATATATATATATATATACATGTGTGTGTGTGTGTGTGTGCGCGCGCGTGTGTGTGTGTGTGTGTGTGTGTTGTTATACAACGAAACAGTACTGCATGTAGGTGACTATACATTTACCCACCCTTTTAAATGGTTACAAAGCTGTTTGGTTGTAAATGAACTAGCAGCTCGAACACTGTAAAAGGGCGAGTGTTTATTTAAATAACATTTGTTGAGGTCATTTGCGAGCACCGATCCAATGGGCCGATGGGTAGAAACAACGAAACAGTACTGTATGTGGATGACTATATATATATATATATATGGCGCAATCAACTAGAATATATATATATATAGTTTATATATATATATATATATATATTCTAATTGATTGCACCATATATATATATATATATATATATATATATATATCTAAACTTTTGAAATAATAACTATGCATTAGGTACAATATAGTAATATATAGAGTATCTGCATGAATTAAATATTACATTTAAACGTACTTTTCAATCGGACCACACCGACGTGCTATTATTGTATACTGAGTCCCCTATAATAATCAATAGAGAATTGTTTCTATGATAACAATAAATACGAAATATGCATAAGTTAAAATATCATATTTAAGCACGTTGTCCGACCGGCAACGCCAGGCCACCAGCATATGTTTATAACGTCATCTACAAACAGTTGCTTCGTTATTTAGACATCTACAATTCATTGATTCTTGGCTAGAGTAGCGATGCTATTCATTTCGAGATTCGAAACTCAAACGATCGTTCGTATGTGAATGCTATTAACGATCTAGGTAATCTACATCCCACACCAACAAACATCGTTACTTACAGTAGAAGAAACGCACGCGCTATAGATAAATGACATAGTATTTACCCATTCTATTCATTATTAAAGTAACACATAGAACATTTTTATATGAAAAAAAAAACAAAAACAAAAAAATAAAATAAAGAAAAATAAAACAAAAAAAAACAACAAAAAAAGCAAATAGGCTGATAAATTGATATTGCCAATTGATTCAACCTTATGACAATTTCAGTATTTCGCTACGTTGTCTTGGACACACACACACTGAAACTCGCCCACACACACATATAGGATGGAACGATAAAGTTGGCGCCCTAAAGAAAACAACATTACAGCTCTATTTTAAAACTTTTATTGAAACAAGGTCGATAGCCATTAGCTGCGTGCTCTCGTGTAATGAATAAATAAAAAGTAAATCATTTAGAATGACTTAAATGAACTTAAGAATGAATTGAATGCTTAAGAAATAACTGGAATCCTTCAAAAACAACTTGAATGATCTGGAGAATGACTTGAATGGCTTTCAGACTTACTGGATGTAAAGTGGGTGATCATCTTAAATTAAATTAATACAGAAAAGTGATCCCCCACTCTATATCACAAAGTAACAGACATAAGTACAGCATGTAGTAAGAACAGATAATAGACTTTCATCTTGCCAAAAGGCAAAGAAAAAGGTATTTATTTCCTCCCCCACCGAGCAAATTAGGCACAAGGCCGATTTTTAATGTGAGTAGTGAAGGGGAAATGGGGACCAACTCCCCGGTGAGTAGGGGAGCTGGATAGTGACAATTGGTATGAAGGGTTGCCTCTACATTGACCAAGATCTTATATGTGGGGTTGCCCCCACATATGCTCTTTGCTTGCAGTATCTGCCGGAACAGACACTACCTCTTGATCTTGGCCAAAAGGCCAATAAAAGCTTAAAAAGCTAAGACCAGCCTCTATTAACAAAAGACTTTTGATCTTAACCAAAAAGGCCAAGCACAAAAGTGTTACGGAGAGACCGACAGACCGACAGACCGACAGACCGACCGACAAACCGACGGACCGATGGAGTAACTTATAGAGTCGTTTGCACGCGACTAAAAATCAATTCGGGTAACTTGATTATGTAGTAGAAATGACATTTATTTAATGTAGCCGTCTTCAGCCTCAATCACCGCTTCGATACGGGTCCCAAACTGGAAGCATGCCTTTTCCACAAGCGCCGGCGGGAGCTCGGCGAGTACTCGGCAAATGGCAGCGATCAGGCTGGTTTGCTGTTGTGGGAGGTCATGTTGTCAATGTTCTCGACTAAACGCAATAGTCAAGCGGGTTCGGGTCGGAGGTGGAGGGGGACAAGTGAGAGAAGAGTACAAAGTCGTAGCAATCCTTCTAAAGCCAAGCGTAGGTCTCTTTGGACTTGTGGGCCGGTTAATTGTTCTGCTGCCACACCCAGGGTCTGCCAACGGCCATCTGATTGTATCAGGGGATCACCATACTCATAAGCACATCCAGGCGCACTTTGGTGTTAACTTTCAAAGCTAATTCTGAAGTGTAAAGTAGCGTAATATGGTCCTCACTTGAAACCACACCAAAGACCATAATCGTGGCCGTATACTTTGTTTTCATTACTTTGGGCATGTCTGTGTTATTCGTGGCAATTCAGCGATGCATTTTGAGAGTGCTGGCAATCGTCCTATTGTCATAATTTGGATCGGTAGAGAGCATGCGTTGTACTGCGGCGCATCTCCGACTCCCCTTATTGAACATTATGTCACTTACAGACATGATAGAAGGTTCCTAACGCTCTTGGGATTTTTACACAACTGGTTTACTAGTAGATGGCCTACAAAATAAAAAGAAAACCGGTTTTCATCAAACAGAAATGTAATCATGTCACGTTTTTAGGACGACAATTTAATTGTTCACACACACACATTGATACAATTTTGTTGTTTAACAATACACACACACACACACACACACACACACACACACACACACACACATATATATATATATATATATATATATATATATATATATTGTATGTTTTGGAGGGAATTAGTCCTGGAGTCTAAAGAGCAGTAAATGTACTAATACTTTTACAAGAAAAAGTGCCCATTGAACTGTCGATATATAATAAGCTCAATGGGTATAGATATCCTAGAGCTATATTAATATTGAGTAAAACGATTCATAATTGTGAATTAAAAATTAAAAAACAGTTTACAAAAAAAGAACCTTGATTTTTAATTCACAATTATGAATCGCTTTACTCAATATATATATATATATATATATATATATATATATATATATATATATATATGTGTGTGTGTGTGTGTGTGTGTGTGTGTGTGTGTGTGTGTGTGTAAGAATTGTAATTAAAACGATCGTACAAATTATTGGCTTTGTTGTTGTTCCTTCTTATGAAACAGATTTTTAATTTTTAATTCTAATTTGAATTTTAAATTATCAATCACATTACTAAATTACTAAATATATATATATATATATATATATTACATAGGCGTCACCACTTATCAAGGCCGATAGGCCACTCAAGGATAAGGGTTAAAGAGTGTACAGTAGTCAAAAGGACAATATAGTAAACGATAGTAATGGAAGTTCGGTAAATTTGTTAACTTAAGTGGAACGGCTCATCAGAAACTTGTTCACGTTGGACTTGAAGACAACCATATTATAGACGGCTGGAAAGCAGGAAAACGGAAGACAATTTCACAGGCGTGCAGTTCTAAGAAAGAAGCGTTTATCATAGAATCTATGTTTATGTTTAGGCACAGATAAAGAGTGGGGAAAATTATTGATAATGTTTTCAGCTAGTCTAGTGTTTCTTGTGAAAGTTTGGCGAGGGGGACCATAGATTGAATCTCAGTCGAACACTTTTCATGAAAATAACGATAAAGCAGAGACAAACTCGCAACATCTCTTCTGTGAGATAGAGGTTGCAGCGAAGAGAAAAGGACCTCTCCCACCAGGCCACGAAGTCTATTTTGAACCCTAGTCTTATTTGTAGTATTCCAAATTTTACTGTGTTTATATAATTGAGTAATCATTCATATACCAATAAATGTTAAGCCAAAAAGAGGTGACTTAAACTGTAAGCTACAAAATAATATATATATATATATATATATATATATATATATATATATATATATATATATATATATACTAGTAGGTTGTCGGCGTTGCCCTGTCGTAAAATACGCCTTAATATAACATATAATTGATGCAGATTTCGTATTATTTATTATCATGGAGCCAAATCCATATTTATTTCACTTTACAACAATTTTCTTTTATTTTTGAAATGTTGTCTAGAGTTCTACATCTGATTTCGGATGTTTTTGAATTAGGAGATTGCATCTTTTTCTCTCCATCACGTGAAGTTTTTGTGCTAAGTAGATTTGAAAAAGAAAATGAGATCTTGTGACGAAATCGATTACATTTTTGTGGCATTATCAGCTGATTTTTTGTCAGCACGTTCCACCCTAAATATTTTTTAAAGAGAAAAAAATGTTTAACTGAATCGTTAGCACTGATAAAAGTAAGTACATGTATATTGCACGTTGTTTTATCATTGTTCATACGTCGGGGCTTGAACTTTCGTTCCTTCGGACTCCTGAAATGCTCAGCGGCGGGGAGACCTCTCTTCAGATTCCAACAGTAGTTAACCATCATGGCTGGGTCCCAGCGACTCTAATACCTAATCTCTATCTCTTTCAGGTCTGATGAAATCCCTCCTTCTGCTCGTTACTCATTGAGTCAAAGTTTTTAGGAAACCGGTTCATATATGAAAATTGGTAATGCATCTTGACGCTTATGTTGTAGCTCAGGTTTTCCAGGTCAATAGAGGATAAACTCACAGACACACTTTTATATAATTGCATGCATATATATATATATATATATATATATATATATATATATATATATATATGTATATATGCAATTATATATATATATATATATATATATATATATATATATATATATATAATTTGGCTGAAAAATGCGAAGATCGCGGTTTGTTTACAAACAGTCGTTTGAGCACTTTACAAGTAGCGGACGAATGTTTATTTAAATAGACATTCGGACAGATTAGTTGCGTGCACCGCTTCCGTGCTGAAGGGGTAGAACTGCCGACTGTCATCACGACGGTTCCAGGTTCGATCCTCAGCTTCGGATAGGTGCTAGTCTAGTGGCACTGATGAGTTGTGATACAACGAAACAGGACTGTATGTCGATGACTACAAATATATTTTATATATATATACATACATTGGTAGCGTATTCGTATTGATAGATATTAACAATTGTTTAATTTTAATAGTAATTTATTTATCTTTAAAATCTAACAATTAAATAACTCAACGGTGCTTCTTGTTTGAATTCTAGAAGTAGATCGCGTCTTGTTTAAAATCAAGTCAGTTCCTCTAAACAAAAGAATGTTTTAACACAGTGCGTAAATATTTGTCCACGAACTACGACAATGCTGTGAAACAGAACTATTTGTTATATTAAATAAAAAAATGACATTAAATACATGAAAAATAATCATAACTAATAGCTAATTAATAAAACGGCATTTTTCATAAAGAAAATGCAAATTAGTAAACCTAGCAGCTGATATCGTATATACAGAAGCAGTATACATTGTGGTGACCAAAAAGTTTGTTCGTTTATTTATTTATTTATTTATTTATTTTTCATATCATCTTTCCAGTCTACTGTAACGTTATCGGTGGACCCAACACGTAGGTAGTGTCGGTCGCAAAGGAGACCAAGACAAAGAATAGGAAATAACTCCAACTCGCTTGTTATTTGTAGCAACGAAATTTATTTTCTTAGTCTCACTTTACCGCTGTGACGTCTTCTCGACCGTCATTCGGGCCTCGCATGTGTCCACGAGCGTTATCCACGTTATTTTTGCGACCTTTCTCTTTCTTTTTTATCATAATTTGTTTTCAATTATCGGTGACGTAATTTTGCAAGCGTTTACATCCGCGCATTCGCTTATTTTATATTCCTATTTTTTTAAATTGTGTTTTTTTAGAAAGGAATGACCACTTATCAAGGCCCAGAGACTACTCGAGGATAAAGGTTAATAAGTGTACAGTCGTCAATGAGACAACGACGTAGTAATTGTTAGTAGTGGAAATTCGGTAAATTGGATTACTTAAGGGGAACGGCTCCTCAAGAATTTGTTTACGTTGGACTTGAAGTCGACCATATTATAGTCAGCTGGAAAGCAGGCAAATAGAAGAGAGTTCCACAGGTGTGCAGTTATAAGAACGAAACTTTGTTCATAGAATCTACGTTTAGGTTTAGGCACGGATAAAGAGTGGGGGAAATTATTGATAATGTTTTCAGCTAGACGAGTGTTTCTCGTAGAAGTTCAGCTAGACGACTGTTTCTCGTGATAGATTTGAGCTCAGACGAGCACTTGCCATGAAAATAACGATAAAGCAGAGACAGGATCGCAACGTCTCTTCTGCGAAAAAGAGGTTGCAGGGAAGAGAAAAGGGCATGTCCCACTAGGCTACGAAATTTATTTTGAACTCTGTCAAGGCAGGATAAGATATTTCTAGCAGCTTCTGGCCAGATGTGACAAAAGTAAGCCATCCTTGGACGTACCTGTCTCTTATATAGGAAGTGAATTGCATCATCAGTGAGATATCTACTGGATCGATAGAAAGATCCCATTATTTTCCCAGCGACCTTGGCAACAGATTTGTTGTACGTGTTCCATTTTATATCAGGAGTAAAGGTCAACGCTAGCAGCTTCTCCAACATGAGAGCCATTCATTATTCTTCAAATCCTGTGATTGATGTAACATCAGCATGTAATAAGCATCCGAGCAGAGGAGTTATTACATTTTTGCTTGTAATGGAAGATCAAGAAGATCACTGCTGTATAACTAATGAATTTTTTTTACAGAAAAAAAGCACAAAAATTGCAGAAACATATATCTATTTATCCATCTATCTATCTATCTATCTATCTATCTATCTATCTATCTATCTATCTATCTATCTCTCTGTATATATATATATATATATATATATATATATATATATATATATATATATATATATATATATATACCATGTGTTTGGGGAAGGACGCTGTTACATAAAATAACCGAGTTTATGAAATTCATCTTCCAGGCTCGATTTGGAAATTAGGACACTGTTTGTGATTTTTCTGGTTGTTAAACGACAATCTTGTTCAACTCCGGCTTCCAATTGGTCACTGTCGATCGATGTTTTCCGGCAAGAGCTAGGAGCATATCTCACTGAAAAAAAATTCCTTTTCGGAATCGACAAAAATATTTCTGACACACCCCGTTTTTTAACAGCATCATCCCCACACACATGGCATATAATCAGAACATTAGACGATGATAGAACATCATAAGTATACGATTTACATCCCCCTCATGTTATACAGACCCCCACAAGCATTACAACCGCAGTTGCTTTTTGCAGATTAACGCCTTTGTCGGAGATAAAGAGAAAACAATTATAAAAGAAATGTCCCGTCTTCTGTGCAAACTTAGATAAATTTTAAGTATGCAGTTTTTTCTTTACCGTTAGTGCGAGGGATCAGCTTAAATTTCCTATTCATTCATTTTAATATCAACTTTATTATTAAATAGCAGTTCAGCCCGGCTTTGTTCTGGCCCTGTGTACTGTTCATAACTTTGTGCATATATATATATATATATATATATATATATATATATATATATATATATATATAAATATATATATATATATATATATATATATATATATATATATATATATATCACAAAGTTTGACTCATTTCCAGGTAACCTTCATCTAAAATTTCAAGTGTTTAGACCCCAAATTGGCGAAGGAGTTTGGTAGAGTCTGCAAAGGACAACTCTTTCAATTTTGACCTCTTGGCAGCCATATTTTTGTCCGAAAACGGATTGCTGCGTGTCTGAATACCCTTTATGTAGAATTTCAAATGTTTAGACCCAAAATAGGATCAATAGTTTGCTGGAGACCGCAAAAGTCAAATGTTTTTAACTTTTACCACGAATTTCTGGCAAAAAAACAATTAAAAAGGCTTGCCCCATGTCTTAATACACTGTATGTAAAATTTCAAATGTTTAGACCAAATATTGACAGAGTAATTTGGTAGAAACCGAAGAGATAACTTTTTTAAAAACATTCACTCCAATTTTGACCACTTAACATTTATTGTTTTGGGCTCAAGTAAAATTTAAAAAAAAATTGATCCATGTCCAAATAACCTACATCTAAAATTTCAAGTGTTCAGACCCAAAATTGGCGGAGGAGTTTGGTAGAGTTTTCAAAGGTCAAATCCTTACACTTTGACTCACTGACAGCCAAATTCTTGACAGAAAACAGATTAAAACATTTTCTCAAATCTCAATATCCCTTGTGTCAAATCTCGAGTCTGTAGACTGAAAATCGACAGAATAATTTGCTAGGGAAATGTACACACACAGACACACAGACAATTTCACTTTTCTATATATATATAGATTGATATTAGTCAAGTATAAATTGAATATTAACTTCTGAATTCATTTTTTGTAGTTTTTGAGAAGCCTGATTTTACTTTACACTAAAAACCGACTCAACGTTTCCCTCGTTAAGAGGCGAATAAATAGGGGGGAAAACAAGATATAAAAAGGGAGACAACTGTAATGAGATATTCTTGCTGCATAACTATAGCGAGTGTTTGCGTGTGTGTGTCGAGGGAGTTTTCATATTTGAACCATCGAGCAAGACACTGGCTCCCGTTCCATTTGAATGAGGGAGAGAAATTTATCCAACTTGTGACACGACCCCTCCTCCCTATCACTGTAATCCGATTACATCGACACACCCTTTTCTCTCAAGGTCATTCGCAGCCGTGGGTGTGGCGCGCGAAACCATGAATTCGAACGCACGCACACACACACACACGCACGTGCACACACACAGCCGCATAATACGCTTGCATGCGGGGCACGAATATTCCCTTGTGTTCTCACACGCATATGCAAATATGGGCTCTCACCCACACACGCAACCTATTTTAAAATAGAGATGTACTAGCAGATTGCTCGGCGTTGCCCACTCACAAGATATGCTTAAATATGATATTTTAATTTGTGCAGGTTTCGTATTTTTTAGTATAGAGACAGTTTTCTATTAATTATTATATTTTACCCAATATATAGTAATGATTTTGAAAGTAAAATATGACTTGCGTGCCATCAGCTACAATCGAACCCAGAATATTTAGGTCTCGAGTGGAAATCGCTACTATAGGACCTAACGAGATGGAAATCAAAGCTTTAAAAATTAATGGAGTTTAACGTATAAATGTATACTGCACATGCGCAGAGAATACATGTCGAGTTGACTGACGCATGTAAAGTTCTAACTTTTCAATTTTGATCCCTTATCAGTTATTTGCACTGGCTATAAAAAAAAAAACTCTGAATCTCCTATATGTCAAGTTTCTTGTCTGTAGATAAAAATTGACATAGTTTGGTAGAGACCGTTCCGCACACACACAAATTTCTGATAAGAAGGATAGATGAGCAAATACTTGATCCGACGTTTTTGTTCTTGTGCTTAAGGAAGGTAGTGTTTAATCTACACTGTTGGGGAGCAAAGATTTAATATACGGTTTTGTTTTTGAACCCCCGAATCATTATTTCAGAGTAAAAACCTGATGTCTCCTGAAAGAACATTAGGATACTAGTTAATTCGTGAAAGACAAATTAATTCAGCGAATTTTTAATGAAAGACAATATTTTTATATATAGTTTTAACGGTTAAAATTTTTCCAAGACTCAAAAAAATGGATACCGCTAGGTGATCTATTAAGATTAGGGTAGATAACTTGGATTAGGAAAAAGCGAGTTTGGCGCCTTTATTTGGTATTTACAAGGAATAAATATTTACAATATACGCCTATCATGTTTTCTTTTTAATTTTCATTATAAGCATATACGCGTCAAGCCATGGTTTTTCAATCCCATGTGTATGTACTCTGGTGTTGGGATCGAGAAAATTTTACACGTGATTTACAGAAAAATTTCGAGTGTCAGATTTGTTTCAATTAGCGTAAATTCTTTGGCTGGTTGGTTTGGTTGTTTTTGTTTTACGGCATATCAACCCTTTTCAGGTTATTTAATGCCGAATCCAGTGATTTCGAAGAAAACTTTTTTAATATAATATATTTGTTTTTCAAGTCAGTTTCTATTTAACCCATAGTTGGGACCCTAACAGGTACTACCAGTCCGGGTCAGAATGGACCTGGGAGCAATGGTAATTAAAGGTTGGATTCACACCTCTTAAAGGCCGCAAGCTGGGGCCTCACATATATAGTTTAAGGTTTTATCTGGGGCCTCACGGATATAGTTTAAGGTTATATCCAGGACCGTAAATTCTTTATTCGTCGTAATAAATTACTGAGACTTCAGTGATTCCCCAGTGAATAATTAGTTTAAGTATCGCGCGGTGTCTTCTTTAAACTTTGGGGTTAGGGGATAATTCGGGTTAGGGGTAGAAACTATAGATAGGCGCCAATAGTTAAGGATTGGGGTTAGTGAGTTAAGGGTTCAGGTGAAGGTTATAGGTTAGGGTTTAGAGATCAAATGTGGGTGGTTTACGTTAGAGTTGGAGATTAAATCTTTTAGTGGTAGTGTCACAAACGCAATGTCAATTTGTCATGACCCAGCACGGAAGTTGTAAGACTAAGAAGACTGTCATAAAACTTTTCATGCAAGTGCACAATCTTGTTTATCGGAGACAGTGATATTTAAATGATTGTGTTTTACTAACAATTTTTATTGGTGACATTTTATGCTTACCCTGTGCATTGCTATGATGCATATTTGCAGATAGACCCGCAACTTTTTTATCCCCAGAGAGAATCAGAAAGAATGGCTTGGCTGTTTTTTCTACATAAACGATGTCCTCGGTGATATCAAATTCAATGTAGCCTTGACGTTGTTGCCATTTAATTTTGAAAATATTCACATTGGTTTGTTTATCTCACAAATGCAAACAAATATGTATATCTATACAAAAGAGATGTTGCTAGTCTCTCAGTATGTTCATGACAGATGTAAACTGAGATCACATTTCTGATTCCTCACTGAAAAGCAATTATAGTAAGAACTCGTCTTTCTACAAAAAATAAACCCATCTCTTTATATATATATATATATATATATATATATATATATTTATATATATATATATATATATATATTTAGTAAGATGATTGATAATTTATAATTAAAATTAAAAATCGGTTTCATAAGGAGGGACACAAGAAATTCAATAAGTTGTACGATCGTTTCGGAAACGATGTTTTTATTGAGATAGACATTAAGTAATGGACAATAATTTTAACATATAGTTTTTTGAAAGAAAGTCTCCTCATCAGCAAAAAATATTGGGTGTTTTTTTTTTATAAAATACACCAAAAATGAACCTAACATTTTTTAAGTAAGGCAGATATATCTGGAAAATATTTAAATATAAAGGAAAATATTTACTTTTTTGATGTTGATAAACAAAGTAAGATAAATTGAGAATAAAAATTAGAATAAAATCATGAAGTTAAAATACACTCTGCTCTTTAGACTGTGGTTCTAATCCCCTTTAAATTTATATATATATATATATATATATATATATATATATATATATATATATATATAATTAGCATGGGTGCCCGGCGTTGCCTGGGTGTTGAGCAAAAAAAAAAAGTGGTAGTAGGAAGGCAGGCTCGAACCCGTACACCGAAGGAGAAAAAGAATGTGAAAAAGAACTTACGTCTTTGCTGTTACGACTAATGCCAAACCGGAAGTGACGTAGTTTAAATTAAGGCTAGACAACCAGGAGAGGATACTTTTAAAAAATATCGGCGAAAAAAGCGCACCCCCTGTAGAAAAGTGCCCAGTTGAAGGTGAAGATATTAATGCTTTTAGCCAAATTTTCGATATTTGTCGTCTGAAAGGTCGAGCTTCAAAACGATACTGATTTTGGTAATATCCGTCGCTTCTGTCGAAAATTTTAGGCAGATATGCAAACATACACACATACATTTATATATTAACTCTTCGACCCAAACCGATTAAAAAGCTTGCCCTATATCTGAATGTCCTTTATGTAAAATTTCAAATGTTTAGACCAGAAAATTAGTAATTTGGTAGAGACCGCAGAAGTCAGTCTTTTTTTTTTAACTTTGACCCCTATTATGACCCCTGAACATTTATTATTTTGGGCTCAAATCAAGTTATTAAGTTAGATCCATGCCCAAGGAACCTATATCTAAAATATCAAGTGTTTAGCCCTAAAATTGTCGGAGGAGTTTGGTAGAGTTCTCAAAGGTCATATCGTTGAACTTTGACCCCTTAACACCCAAATTTCTGACCGAAAATGGATTAGAAAGATTTTCCCAAATCTCAGTACACTGTATATAAAATTTCGAGTCTGTAGACTTAAAATTGACAGAGTTATTGCGTAAGGAAATGTACACAGACACACACACAGATACACACACACACATAGACACGTGTACTTTTATAGATGTATTGATTTTATTTTTGCAATGGAAACTTTTGTGTCCTATGCTTGACGTGGCAAACATTAATTGACAGATACAGGCAAGCCCTAATCTAATGAATTACAAGGAGACGGGATTTTCCTTTTTGAAAATATATTTTTAGATGTGTGCGGAAATATTCAATTAATTGCAATTCTTAGTGAGATGAGTAATTTGTATTATTTATCCATTCATTTATTGTGCATTATTATCCTCATCTTCAAGTTCTTGTTTCAGAACGTTTCCAAAGACTCAAGCCCGTCGCGGTTAACATCTGACAAAGGCCAGAGGAATATTATTAAATTTGTTTGGAATTATTTTGGGGATGAGTAATCTGTATAATTTTTTATTTTATTATTTGGACAATCATCCTCATCTTCATCCAAATAATAAATAAAAAAATATATACAATTTACTCATCTCCATAATAATTCATAACTATTTCGATAATATAACAATCAGTACGGACTCGACAATTGGAAGAACAATTAGGATTTATAAGACCAAAAAATCTAATCTAATCTTTTCCACCTTTTTTCTTACGCAGCGATTTGAGTTTTTTCCCATCTGTTTTGGCGGCAATAACTTTGTTCTTACATGAACGTTAACACTATGTAAAGAAAACAAACTGTTTTTCTTTTCATCAAAAGCGACTTTCGTCATTAATTTTTTTTATCCAATACAAAATGCTGTAGTTTCGTTATATATATATATATATATATATATATATATATATATATATATATATATATATATATATATATATATGTGTGTGTGTGTGTGTGTGTGTGTGTGTGTGTATAGTAAGTTATAAGTTATATATAGGATTCCTCAGGCTTATAAGCCTGAAGAATCCTAGAGTGGATGAAACGTGGAATATTCAGTGTAGCTTAATCACCATATATATTTTATAACTTACTAACTAGCTCTACCTACGTATTGAGCACTGTTGAAGTAAATACTTAAAGTTTACGCATAAATTTATATTTTCGTATATAAATTTATGTGAGCAAATGAAGTAGTTATATATGTATATATATATGTATAAATATATATGTATATATATATATATATATATATATATATATATATATATATATATATATGAAGACCATATACCCCATATATTATTGGTATTGCCTTATGCTGGGCGTCACTAGATTACCTTGCAATCAGATGCCTCTATTGTCTTATTTCATTTCGTCACGTAAGCAGATGCAGCCTTTGAGGACTTTAAGTCAGACGATCGGATTTGACCAATCAAATCAACCCTTTTCATTCAACGTGCGAACGAGCGTGGGCAGAAATCTACGCCGAGACTCGGCTCGAGAAAAAGAAATCACGTCTGAAGCGGCATAGGAGATTAGCAAAGTCCCCTCGAGTTAAAGTCGCCTGAGGTAAAACAAAAAGAAATGGAAATGAATCGCATTGAAACGCGTAATGTCTGACAGACAGGAAAAAGCAAATGCAAGAAACGTCAAAATAGCGTTTTGAAATGAATCAATTGTGTAGACTAATTGAATATCACAAGACCTTACGTTTGGAGTTGCTAACTCGCGGAAGTAACGGAGATAAATAGAAAGGTATTTTATTTCGGACGGAAATAAATTTATGAACTTGGTTCAGCTCAAGTTAGAAGTACGCATCTCCCTACGAGAGCACCCTTCATTACGAGATGGTCATGTTTTTGCGAGTCATGGATTTTACTTAATTTCTGCAAGCCGTGGATTCGACTTAACCAAGTAAGGCACAAGGCCTCACTTTTTAGCGATTTGCGGGCATCCTTCTTTAGTAAGGAAAAGAACTCAATAAAAGAAGAAAAAAAGAAAAAAGGGAAAGAGAATAGAAAGAGAACACCATGAATGGCATATTCCAGAGCTTCATACAAATACAGAAGCCACTCCTCGGTTCCATAAACGCATTCACTTACAAAAACTTATTTAACTGATGTCATTTCATATTTATATAGACCTATTGACTGAATATCGGTTCGACTCGAGCAAACACCAATCAACCGTATGGCATGAATAACTTGATCAACTTTTTTCAGCAACAGTAAGATTAACTATTCTTTTTTTTTCATTTTCTTTCTGTGAAGATTGTTATGCTGGGTATGGGGCAGCCAAACCAGCTGCCAATATTCCCTTGATTTTTATTGAAACCAACCGAGAGCTCTTTTTAGTATCCTCGTTGTTCCCTTAAGTGCAATTGTCTGGATCTCTCTTGCACTTGGTTCACCAGGAATATTAGTTAAGTAGCACTTAAGGTTCTTCTTCATAAGCCCTGTGGCACCTATAATAACTAGTATGGTTGATATCTCCCTAAGATTCCAGTTTCTTTTCATATCATACATGAAACCTTGGTATTTGGTCTGTGTCTCTTTCAGCTCTGATCAGACCTCCATAATCAGAGGCACTCACTTCAACCAAGGTTGCAACTCTCTTTCTGACTTATTCCATATAACTATGTCAGGTTTCACAACAGCATTTTCAAGGTATGTGCCAATTTTACCACTTCTAATAGTATCAGATTATCAGATCCATAATTATCTAACAAACACCATTCATTAATGATAATTGTAAGGTAGTTTAAATTTTCAAAATTCTATTTGGGTTAGCTAGATTTTTACTTCAGTAACCAAAACATTTTATTTCTATTTCATAAAATCAAAATGTACTAAAAATACACACGTTTCCTCGCGCCAGGTGATCATCATTTCATTTGTTTTCAGGTAAAACAATTTCGTCGTTTACTTCCATTTATCTTTCAAAGATTACATGCTCTGAATCATAAATACCTAACATCCTTTTTTCTGCTCTCAACTATTTAATAAATAATATTTCTATGTGTTCAAATTATGTTTGCAGTTTATTCAGTCACTATTATACGTAAATCACATATAATGATGCACCAGATTATAATAATTTAATTTTTGGAGGGGCATTCCCTTACCGAATCTTTTCTGGATTTGTGTCACATTTCCAGCGGGCAACGTTGATACAACGTACTTATTAATTAAAAAAAATACTTAATAATATTTTTTACTTAATATTCTTTAATATCTCTCCGGGCTACGCCGAGAAACGGACCATGCTGTAATATATATCCGCCACAACAACAAAGTTGCTCAGAAATCCCTACAGTGGTGAAGACTTTGTGTAGAACGAACCACACTTTTTGGTAATCCTGCTAACTTTTTTTTAACAGGTTTTTACATAAGAGTATCCATCTCCTAAATGCATGTCTTAACGAAGGCTGGGGTGCAGTTCTTCCAGTTAATTAATGCGCCCCCAGGTACCAACCTGGATATTTCTACGCATCGGCGCAGTACATACAGCGCCTACCCTTCCCAAATTGTAACCCGGGCTAAACGCCGCTTAATTTCGGTGATCTGGAGAGAACTTGTGTATAAATGTGATTGTCCCGTGTATATATATATATATATATATATATATATATATATATATATATATATATATATATATATATATATATATATATAATCAGCAGCAGAAGCAGTTCGTCGTATTTCGACGATGATATGGAGTAAAGTATACTTTGTACCTTAACTGTGGCGTAACCCAATCGCTCTCTTAAAGGTCGTACTAACACATGTGTACCTCGCCTCAGCTTGCAAAATCTCTTGTATGTTTACAACTGTACATTTCTTTTTCGAACGGCGTCGGCTACACCAGCTACCACATTCTTCCAAGCAACACGATCCGATCTTTAGCCTTTTATCTCTAGTAATCATTGATGCTGCTGAAGATGCCATTGTAACGTAGTCGTGGAGCCCCAGTTTTGTCTTTGAACCTCCTTTAAACGCACTATAAAAGTAGCTTTTGGTAGTTTGCTGCTCTCATATGTATAATTCCTTCCGTTCTCATTAGCTGACACGTGGTGATCATCTCTTCAACACTGGATGTTTCTGCTCTTTCCCAAACTTGGTAATCTGATACATGGTCTTTTCACGAGATGTTAATTAGCGATAATGTCTTTCTTTTACATTTTTACGTACATTCATATTGGATCCGTAGAGTGTCCATGTTTCCGAGCTGTACACTAAACTATCTTCTAATAAATCTATATTTAACAAAAACAGAAAATATTACAAATCACAATTAAATACCTAAATAAAAATGATAAAAACACAAACTCTTAGAAACTACTATAATTGAAATAAACCCACTAAAAACATAATAACCTACAATATGGCCAGGTCATTCCACATACGAATGGCAAAAATAATCTAACTACAATACAAAACCAAATTAAACCAAAAGCATTAGCTACTAACACAAAGAAACAACAAAGCAGAATCTTTAAGCGTAAAAACAGACATAGGGAAATCCTATGGTTCAGCCCTCAATATTCTAAAAATCTTGAGACAAACTTAGCCAGGGAATTATTTAAAATATTAGAAAAAATTTTTTTTTAAGCTCCTCATAGATATAATAAAATCTTTAATAAGGACACTATCAAAGTACCTTACTTAACTATGGCAAACTTGCATAAAAAATAATTAGTTCCAACAATAAAAAAGTTAGTAAGACACAAAATGCAAATATAGAAACTATAGCAGGCTGTAACTGTAGAAGAAAAAATAAATGGCCTTTACAAGGTACCTGCAAAGTAAAAAATATGATTTATAGCTGCACAGTGTCACAAACCCCAAATATAAATTATGTTACAAGCAACCATACACATCAACTCCCCATATTTCCTCCTATAACACAGAACAAGCTAGGTAACATAAAAATATCCGTGCATGAGGTCGCCAAGCTAATCAAGAACCTAGATTCCAGTAAAGCAACTGGCCCTGATGGCATCCCAACTATAGTGTTAAAAAAGCTTCAACCAGAACTTGCTCCCATACTTACGAAACTATTTAAGCGCTGCCTTAAGGAGAAGTGCCTTCCGACTCCCTGGAAGACCTTATCAGTTTTTATTTTTTTAACATTTTTTTTTTTACATAGGCTTCACCACTTATCAAGGCCGATAGGTCACTCACAGATAAGGGTTAAAGAGTGTACAGTAGGCAAAAGGACAATATAGTAATCGATAGTAATGGAAGTTCGGTAAATTTGTTAACTTTAGTGGAACGGCTCATCAGAAACTTGTTCACGTTGGACTTGAAGACAACCATATTATAGACAGCTGGAAAACAGGAAAACGGAAGACAATTCCACAGGCGTGCAGTTCTAAGAAAGAAGCGTTGATCATAGAATCTATGTTTAGGTTTAGGTACAGATAAAGAGTGGGGAAAATTATTGATAATGTTTTCAGCTAGTCTAGTGTTTCTTGTGAAAGTTTGGCGAGGGGGGACCATAGATTGAAGCTCAGTTGAACACTTTCCATGAAAATAACGATAAAGCAGAGACAAACTCGCAACATCTCTTCTGTGAGATAGAGGTTGCAGCGAAGAGAAAAGGACATCTCCCACCAGGCCACAGTCTATTTTGAACCCTATCAAGGCAGGACAAGTCTTTTCTAGCAGCTCCTGCCCATATGTGGCAACAGTATTCCATCCTTGGACGTATCTGGCTCTTATATAGATAGAGAATTGCATCAGCAGTGAGATATCTACTGGATCGATAGAAGGATCCGACCATTTTTCCAGCGGCCTTGGCAACAGATTTGATGTACATATTCCATTTAAGATCAGGAGTAAAGGCCAAGCCCTGTATTTAAGAATTCAGGTGATAAGCCATCTCCCTCTCAGTACAGACCAATAAGTCTCCTGTGTGTTATGAGTAAGTTGCTGGAATCCATATTAAATAGAGAAATAGTCAACCACCTCAGCAGGAACAACCTTCTTAGTGACACACAATATGGTTTCCGCTCTGCAAAATCTACCGCAGATGTGCTGACGGTTATATCCCACAGGATTAGTGAATCTCTTGACAAAGGCTTCCTTTCTAGGGCAATTGATCTTGACATATCAAAGGCCTTCGACAAGGTATGGCATAAGGGTCTACTTCACAAGATTTCCAGCTACGGTATTACTGGAAATGTTTTCTCAATCATTAAATCATTTCTCTCCGATAGGCTCATAAGAGTAGTGGTAGATGGACAAAAATCGGAGGCCTGCAATATAAATGCTGGAGTCCCTCAGGGGTCAATTCTCTTCCTGATCTACATCAATGACCTCCCTAACCACATACTTAAATCATTCGCTGACATCTATGCTGATGACACGACCATCTACGGCAACCCATCAAAGGCTGTAAATGACAAAGTTCTCTCTGATTCTCTCTCCTCTTATCTCTAGCTCGTGGTTCAGTGGGGGAAGGCGTGGCTGGTTACCTTTAATGCATCTAAAACCAAACTCCTATCCTTACATCATCAACGCTCTGATCCCCATCTGGCATCAATTGTGATGGATGGCTCTCGTCTGGGTGAGGCCCCGTGTTTTGACAAGCTTCTGGGTTTGACCTTTACTCCTGATCTGAAATGGAACACGTACATCAAGTCTGTTGCCAAGGTCGCTGGAAAGATGGTGGGATCCTTCTACCGCTCCAGAAGATATCTCACTACTGATGCAATTCTCTATCTATATAAAAGCCAAGTACGTCCAAGGATGGAATACTGTTGCCATATCTGGGCAGGAGCTGCTAAAAACAGCCTATCCTGCCTTGACAGAGTACAAAATAGACTTCGTGGCTTAGTGGGGGATGCCCTTTTCTCTACCCTGCGACCTCTCTCCCACAGAAGAGACGTTGCTAGCCTATCCTTGTTTTATCGTTATTTCCATGGCAGGTGCTCGTCTGAACTCCAATTCCCCACTCGCCGATCTTTCACGAAAAACACCGTCTAGCTGAATCCACTGTGAAAAATTTCCACCACTCTATATCTGTGCCTAAATCAAAACGTGGATTCCATGAACAAAGCTTCTTTCTAAGAACTGCACGCCTGTGGAACTCTGTTCCGTCTGCCTGCTTCCCACCGGACTACAACTTGGATGTCTTCAAGTCCAACGTTAACAAATTCCTAATGAACTGCCCCCTTAAGTAAACACTTCATCAAATCTCCGCACTAACGTAATGTACTTGCAATAACCCTTATCCCTGAGTGGCTTCCGGGCCTTGATAAGTGGTGATCACTGTGTAAAAAAAAAATCCTTTCTCACATTCTTACTCTACCACAAAGATAATCAATAATAACCCATAAACCAATCTACCAATCAAATACAACCAAACCTATTACACACCAATACCACTCTTAATCTAGCTGAGAACAGATATATTAAACAAAATGCAATTTACTTCGGGTCCACATCTGGACTTATAAAACACAGGATCTCCACGCATAAGAACTACTTCAAAAATCTTTCCTTGAAAAACCAGACTTCTTTATCTAAACATATTTGGCGACTTAATGGTAGAAGTATTCCCTTCAATTTAAAATGTGAAATAATAGGATCTTATAAAGCATATATGCTGGGGGACAAATTCTGCGCACTTTGTAGATATGAAGCCCTTGATATATTAAAATATAATAACACTAAATCCATTCTCTTACTTAAAAGACTAAATTCTTACTGGATGCATTCATAAACGTTGGTTTAGGTTCGACAAATTTAAGCCACCATAAATCATAAAATTTTCTTATTACTAATCTATTTAAAAATTTATAATTTATAACTTAAGAACTATTATTATAGTTTATTACTATTATTATTACTATTATTATTATTATTATTATTATTATTATTATTATTATTATTATTATTATCTCATTTGATATTTGACTATTATTTTCAATTTTATTATTTATTTCACTTTGAATTTATGTTATTATTTTTATTAATATTAGTTCTATAAATATTATAGTTACTATTATAAATAATATTATTATTTAATTACTAGCAAAAAGATTCATGGTATTAGTAATATCGATTTTATTAATATTACTATGTTTAAAACATTATATAAAAACACTAATTTATAACTAATTAGTGGTTATCTCCTTTGAACAATAAAAGTTTTCTTTATTTTTCTATTTGAGTATCATTTTTCAAAAATGGCAGTTATCTCCCTTTATAATTGAATTATTTAAGATATATTCAAATATAGCGTTTCCAACGATTTTAAACTGGTAATATTATTTTATTAGCGTTTCCTTTGAAGTTTGTATGCATCAACATTTTCAACCATTCATAAACTACATTTAACATCCCAGTAAATGCATTGACGATGATACATACGGGCTTTAAAGGCGGGCGAATAAAAGGTATATATATTTTTATTAGAAATATTAAAGATATCCCCTCTTAACCTTACTTTTCCACCCGATTTGAATTTATTTTATCTTACTTTGTTTATCAACATCAAAATAAGTATCTGTTTTTCTTTATACCTTAAATATTTTCCAGATATATCTGCCTTACTTTAAAAATGCTAGTTTTATTTTTGGTGCCTTGAAACCCCCACCCATACTTTTTTCTGATGAGGAGACGCTGTTTTATAAAATTAAATGATAAAATTATTGCCCAAGACTTATTTTGTGTCTCAATAAAAACATCGTTTCCGAAACGATCGTAAAATTTATTGATTTTGTTTGTTCTTCCTTGTGAAACCGATTTTTAATTTTTATTATAAATTATCAATCATTCTACTCACTATATATATATATATATATATATATATATATATATATATATATATATATATATATGAGACAATAAGAGTGGAAAATATATTGGTAAATATAGAATGATTCATTTATTTAAGAAAGGTATGCATACACATTTAGTTGGGGGATAAAAGGGACTTTTTATACCAAGGTATTTCGAAGCCTAATGCTTCTCATCAGAAGAGTAGAGAAGATGCTAGGTAACATAATGGGGATGTGACGTCTAGCGAGGGATTCATCATGGACGATATAAACTAATAAAATCTTAGATGTTGTTTGGGGGGCTATATTGAATTCTAAGATAAAAGAGGAGTGTATTATATAAAGTGTAATGTAAAAAGGTGTATAGGGTTTATGTCATACTCTTAAAGAATGTAGGTAGTTTATGTGTTTAAAATCAAGGGGAAGGTAAAGTGGTGGTTGGGTAATGGTTCTATTTTATCCATATGAAAGATGTATATCTTCTATATAAGTTCCATTGAAGTTTGTTGAGCTTTGTAAGTCTCCTCTTATAGAATTCAATTTACTCTCTCCTTCGAACTAACCACTCAAATATTAAAATGGAATGGGCCTAATATTTTTTTTCCAATTCTGAAATCGGCAAATCCATTTCTTTTATTTTATTATTTTTGGTCCCCCGACAAAACGAAGGTGGACCTGTAAATTCACCCTTTTCCCTTTCGTCTGTTCGTCTGTCCGCAATTTTCTCAATAAACACACCTTGGAATTTTTTGAAATTTTGCATAAGCATTAAACATGATATGAATAAAAAAGTTACAGAACGGATTTTCCGGGAAAACTCCGGTTTCCCCCCACCCGAGGTGTCTTTCCGGTTAAAATAGATAAAATTGACAGTGTGTGCATATAAAAAAAATGGATGGCTTGGATTTTTATAAAACTTTCTGAAAAGTTGTAACTAACTGATTTCTATATAATTTTGTTTGTATATCGTTCACGACTACACTTGGGTGTGCCCCAGGGTCTCGTTTAGGGCTTATAAAACCATTCCATTTTTGTGACTATTTTACCATATTTGTTTAAAATTTTCTGTGTATGTCTATTTAGTTAGCAGTTTTGTATGGTGCTGAACTCAAATTTAAATATCTTAAGGCTTTGGGGACTTTTGGGGCTAAATGGGGGGGGGGCAAATGATGGACTTAGTCATGCCTTTTTTGCATGGTGCAGAACTCAGATTTACACATCTTTAAGCCTAAAACTGCACCGTTTGTTCATTTTCAACAGGATTTAACGTCCTGTGGAGACTTTTGGGGCTAAATGGAGGAGGGGGGGGCAAATGCTGAACTTAGTCATTTTTATGCCTTGTTCACTGGGACCATTACTTAAGTTGTTTCTGTTTTTATATTACTTTTGAATAGTCATTTATTTCGTAAATGTTGATATATATATTTTTTTTTCAGTTTTACAAACTTCTTATTAATTTTTATTATTTTTTTCGTTTTTAAAATATTATTTTTCCATAGGGTAGCCGATAGTTCTCATTTACTTTTAAACGTTGATATAATTTTCCTTTTAATTTGACAAACTTCCTAATGTTTTCATTTATATGTATTATATCCAAGAGTATAATAAACTCACTGTTACATTTTAATCTATACTTTTTATTTGTACCATTTTTTTTTACTCATATATTCACTCGTGCCGGTACCTGTGTCATTATACTGGATAAATTGTCAGATGTCATTCTTATTTAAATTCTTAGTTTTTAATATTTATCATTTCATTATATGTGTCAGCAATGGATAGTTGAGGTCTCAACAATAACAAAAGAATCGTTTTTGGAATTGGAAAAGCAACTCAAATTTTTCTAATTCCGATACCGATTCCGATACGCCCAAAAGTTTTGATTTTTCGATTCCTGATTCCGATTAATTATAGAAATAATAATATGTGCATGATCATTAATAGATAGATCTTTTGTGATATCACAGTTCTTCAATATAGATAACGTGGTAAAAATTTGGCAGATATTCGAAACACGCTAGATAGCTAGATAGCTAAATAGCTAGATAGCTAAATAGCTAGATAGCTAGATAGAATGATACTCGTAAACAGTAAATACATAAATAGATAATGAGTAAGATAATATAAGATAAAGCTGCTGGTAGCAAAATCATCCGACATAAACTTTATTCGGACATCTTTTTGTATTTTTTACTTAATTTAAACAAAAAAAAACCCATAAAAATATAAAAATATAATCCTACAAAATATTATTCCACACCCAAAATTTGATGTATTTGTTTACAAATCTAAAACGAAAAACTTAATCGAATTTCACGGTGTAACTGCCATGCGATATCATTGTTTATCAAATGCTTTTAATGTATTTATGGCGAAGACGGAATTCCAAATCATCGAACCCAAAAGTTGACCTCATTCCAATCGAGTTCAAAAACAAGAAAAGATATTTCTTTAGATACGGCCATTTAATCTGTGCGGTTAGGTTTTGGAAATACGACTTGGAAGGTTAACGCGACGGACAAACGAAAATACTAATACAAAATTAAATGTTATTCGTAAATAACCTTAAAATATCGGCATAAAAGCAGACTGATTGGCTGGCATTCCTCCTCTTTACGCTATGAACTTCAAGCTAAGTCGAACTCTACGGTCCCAAAAGCTAAGAAACTTTTCTATTCGTAACTTTTGCAGTCTACTAATCTAAAAGCACTAACATGTTTACTTTTTTATTTTTCATTTTTTCTCTTTTTCCTTATCACAGGTTTGACTTTAATCCTGAATATTTGTCTTGTTTTCTTATCTTTCTCCTAAATCTTTTTTGTCAAAAATACTATTATTAACCAATACTTATTTCTTATATTTAAAACGAGAAAAAAAAAAAAAAACGAAGTCTCCCATGAAATTGAACATTTCCCAAATTATATTTACATATCATCTGAACTCCAAAACACGCGGCTTTTTTTTCTTCTAAAGTATGCATTACTTCTAGCTAGTCTAAAGTTAATACATAACCCTAAAGGTATTACTTAACCAGATTTTTAAACGAGTTAAAAATAACCAGACATTTTCAATTTGATAAAAGTTCCATTATAGCATATTTATTATGGGTTGGAGCTGGAACGGTGGAACATTCCAGCTCGACCTAGATAAAGGCAAAAAGTATCCATGCATTAACATGGGAGGGGGAGACTATCTTCAAGTACTATCCTAAGCCGGGAATGGGGCAACGGACTTATACTAAGTAGATAAGTCCTTCTCACCTTTTTTATTTTATTTTATTTATTTATTTATTTTCTCAATGGAGAGTAGATAATGCATGTGGGTGTGTTATCGGCAGCTCCAGTAAGTCTCGCTTTTCCTTTTTTGTCCTTCAGTCCTCATTTCCAATGAGTGATTTTTCTGACAAAGGGTGAAGAAAAAGCTGCTTTCCAGGTTGGTAGTACTTTGTAAACAGTAGCCTGAGATGTCGGAAAATTTCTGTTTCTATGTCAATCCTTGTGGTCATGTCACTAGTAAGGGTGCTGGAGGTAAACGTTTCATCTTGGCTGACGTTACCCGCCTGATAATCAGGGACCCGAACCTTGGATTAACCACTAAGGAGACTGTCCTATCAGCAGGTGCAAAGTACCGGGGCTGCTGCATTGCCATTTGGTGAATGGATTCTGGACCATACAGTAGTTTCTGGTAGGGCCTCTCGATGCCATACTAGTGGGTAATTGTTATGGCTTTACCTTATCATGTGCTACAAAAAAATCTTGTCTTTTTCTCTCTTATTTTCCCTCTCTGTCCTGCTCCAATAAAGTCTACCGACCTGCTCCACAAACCCCAAAACCTCAACAATCATGACAAATCTCCAAAAAAGAAACACGAATAAACCTAGAACCCCATCCTCCAACGTAGACCCCTACTACCAGGCCTCCTTCTCCAACATCAGGTGTGTACGTTCCAACCTTCCAGAGGTGGAAACACAATTACAGGAGACGAAACCGGACATATTCTTTCTAAGTGAAACGGGCATAGGGCCAACCACTTCTCTAGGCGAATTCATAATTAAAGGATTCTCTAACTTAACATCTAAATCTGACCCCAAGATCGCCATGGGCATGGAATATGTGCCTACATCAAAGATGGCTTTCCATGTGGTAAGGATATCTCCAGAGAAGACACTAATTTACCTTATATGTGCTTCCGGGTTGCACTAGCTTACACCACTGCATTTATATTTGCCCTCTATCGCCCCCACAACAGTGGGGTTACTATCTTTAAGAGCATATCAGAAAATTGACCACATCCTGTCTGTTCATCCTTCGGCTAACATTCACATTTGCGGTGACTTCAATGCCCATAATGTGGAATGGCTGACCCACTCAAATAAAACCGATAACGAGGGGAGGTTTTGTCATGATTTTGCCATTGCCTATGACCTCACTCAGATTGCTCACGAACCCACCCGATACACCCGGTCAATATGCAAGCCTTCTAGACCTTTTCCTCACAACTTCCCCTGAGTTGTGTTCATGTTCCGTTCTATCTCCTTTGGGATCCTCTGACCACTCTGTTGTAGCAGTTAAGATGAAAATGAAATGAAATAAGTCTTCAGATGTACCTCTCCACCGTGCTATATATCGATACTCTATAGCTGACTGGGATAGCTTCCGTACATTCATATCTGACCTACCTCTGCATTCCATATTTAAAAAGAATGTGTCATCTATAGTATCAAACCTGACCGAATGGTTAATTGTAGGCATAGACCGATTCATACAATCTAAAAAATTTCAACTAACAGCCAGCCATGGTTCTCCCCTGAATGTGCTGCTGCCATCGCGCACAGAAATCACTTTTTCCATAGCTATCAACGTAATAGATGTACTGAGACTAAAGCTGCTTTCAGGACTGCCAGCAACCACTGTAAAAGAGTAATAAAAAATGCAAGCGAGCTATATGCTCAGTCTGTTATATCCAAAGTAGCTGAGCAGCGGCTTGGTTCCTACCAGTTCTGGCAAATAGCAAACAAGATCTTGAACAGAAACGTGCGTTCTATCCCAACTATCATCAATGGACCTGAGGTCATCTCGTCAGCATCAGACAAGGCCAGACTATTTGCCAAGAACTTTGCAGCTAATTCTACCCTATGCGACAATGCCCATCAACTCCCTGTATTTCCTCCTATAAAAGACAACACGCTATTCAGCATACAAATATCTGTGCGTGAGGTCGCCAAGCTAATCAAGAACCTTGATTCCAGTAAAGCAACTGGCCCTGACGGCATTCCAGTTATAATGCTGAAAAAGCTCCAACCAGAACGTGCCCCCATACTAACAAAACTGTTTAAGCCTTGCCTTAAGGAGAAGTTCTTTCCAACACCCTGGAAAACCTCATCAGTATGCCCTGTATTTAAGAATTCAGGTGAAAAGCCATCTCCCTCTCAGTACAGACCAATAAGTCTCCTGTGTGTCATGAGTAAGTTGTTGGAATCCATATTAAATAAAGAAGTAGTCAACCACCTCAACAGAAACAACCTTCTTAGTGACATGCAATATGGTTTCCGCTCTGCAAGATCTACAGCAGATGTGCTAACGGTTATATCCTATAGGATTAGTGAATCTCTTGACAAAGGCTTCCTTTCCAGGGCAATTGCTCTTGACATATGGAAGGCCTTCGATAAGATATGGCATAAGGGCATACTTCACAAGATTTCCAGCTACGGTATTACTGGAAATGTTTTCTCAATCATTAAATCATTTCTCTCTGATAGGTTCATAAGAGTAGTGGTTGATGGGCAGAAATACGAGGCCCGCAGTATTAATGCTGGAGTCCCCTAGGGGTCCATCCTGGGCCCAACTCTCTTCCTGATCTACATCAATGATCTCCCAAAACACATACTTAAATCATTCGCTGACATCTATGCTGATGACACGACCATCTATGGCAACACATCATCCCCATCTGGCATTAATTGAAATGGATGGCCCTCGTCTTGGTGAGGCTCCATGTTTTGACAAGCTTCTGGGTTTGACCTTTACTCCTGATCTTAAATGGAACACGTATATCAAATCTGTTGCCAGGGACGCTGGGAAAATGGTAGGATCTTTCTACCGCCCCAGAAGATATCTCACCACTGATGCAATTCTCTATCTGTATAAAAGCCAAGTACGTCCAAGGATGGAGTACTGCTGCCACATCAGGGCAGGAGCTGCTAAAAACAGCCTATCCTGCCTTGACAGAGTTCAAAATAGACTTCGCGGTTTGGTGGGATGCCCTTTTCTCTTCCCTGCAGCCTCTCTCCCACAGAAGAGACGTTGCGGGCCTGTCTTTGTTTTATCGTTATTTCCATGGCAAGTGCTCGTCTGAGCTACAATCCCTCGCCCCCCCTCGCCAATCTTTCACGAGAAACACCCGTCTGGTTGAAACTACTGTCAATAATTTTCCCCACTCTTTATCTGTGCCTAAATCAAAACGTAGATTCCATGAGCAGAGCTTTCTCAGAAGTGAACGACTGTGGAACTCTCTTCCGTTCGTCTGTTTCCCACCTTACTACAACTTGGATGTCTTCAAATCTAACATAAACAAATTCCTGACAAACCGCCCCCTTAAGTAAGACACTATCAAATCTCCAATACTAATGATTACTACAATACTATCTCATTGATTACTGTACACGCAATAACCCTTATCCCTGAGTGGCCTCCTGGCCTTGATAAGTGGTGACCCCTATGTAAAAAAAATGAAAACGTGTTTATTAAATTAACCATGGCAAGTAAATGAAAATGCCATCTCAATGGAAATATTTAGGATAAAAAAAAACGCAATTACAAATTTATGTATTGCGAATTAACGATAATTCTATTTTTAAATTAAACGTAAAAATGTAAAGATACTTCCATGTTTTAAGTTAGAGCTAAAACGTAACGGATTAACGATAATTATATCTTCAAATTAAACGTAACGGATTAACGATAATTCTATTTTAACTTTAACGTAACTGATTAGCAGTGATTTTATTTTTTAACTTAAACGTAATGGATTGACGACAATTTTATTTTTAACTTAAACCTTACGAATTAACTATAATTCCATTTTTACTTAAACGTAACGGATTAACTATATTCTATCTTAGCTTAAACGTAACGGATTAGCGATAATTCTATTTTTACTTAAACGTAAAGGATTAACGATAATTCTGTTTTTAACTAAAACGTAACGGATAATTCTTTTTGTAACTTTAGCGTAACGGATTAACGATAATTCTATTTTTAACTTAAACGTAACGAATTAACTATGATTCTATTTTAATTTAAACGTAAAGGATTTTCAGTAATTCTATTTTAGATTAAAAGTAACGGATTAGCGATAATGCTATCTTTTGCTTAAACGTAACGAATTAACGATAATTCTGTTTTGAACTAAAACGTAACGAATTAACTATAATTCTATTTTAACTTAAACGTAACGAATTAACGATAATTCTGTTTTTACCTTCAACGTAACGAATTAACTATAATTTTATTTTTAACGTGAGATTAACAGAAGAAGTAAAATAAAATTTTAAAATGTAATGTTAAACTGATATAACACGATATTTTACTAAAATCGTTATTTTCATGGAAAGTGTTCAACTGAGCTTCAATCTATGGTCCCCCCCGCCAAACTTTCACAAGAAACACTCGTCTAGCTGTAAACACTATCAATAATTCCCCCCACTCTTTATCTGTGCCTAAACCTAAACGTAGATTCCATGAACAAAGCTTCTTTCTTAGAACTTCATGCCTGTGGAATTGTCTTCCGTTTTCCTGCTTTCCGGCTGACTACAATATGGTTGTGTTCAAGTCTAACGTAAATAAGTTCTTGATGAGCCGTTCCATATAAGTTATCAAATTTACCAAATTTTCATTACTAATGATTACTATATTGTCCAATTTCTACTGTATACTCTTTAACCCTTATCCTTAAGTGGCCTCTTGGCCTTGATAATGTGGTGATTCCTATGTAAAAAAAAAAGGTGAAAAACTGTGAAAAATTATCTTTTTGACAGAAATCTGAAAATACTAATATAAAAGGATTAAATAAATTGCTATTTCAAACCGATACATTACGGATTAACGAATATGCTATTCTTTACTTAAACGCAACAGATGAACGCAAATGCTATTTCGAGATAGAACGTTAAGGATTAAATAAAATGATTTTAAAAATTGATATGTTACGCTCTATCGAAAATGTAATTTTTTTACTTAAGCATAACGGATGGAAAAGAATTACATTTTCAATGTAAATGGAACAGAGAAACGAAAATGTTATTTAAAATAAAACAAACAAACAAACAAAAAAACGTCATTACTTTTTTTTTTTTAGCGGTATTCATCATCGGAGGGTTGGACCGGTTTACCCCCGAAGGAGAACGTGTCTGGGGAATATCAAATTCACAAGCAGTCCACAGTTACATGCGTATCCTCGTTTAGGGATATGCCAACGTAAGGGTTTTACAGTTTGTACTGATTGGTGACGACGTCGTCTTACACACGAGTGTCGTTACAAAAGTAAATGCTCTTAGTGTGTTAACTAAAACGTTGAAGTGCTACGAAGACAGGAGTAGTAACATTAAAACGAGCGACCTTTTGTGCTCCAGAATTTATTTATCCACACAATCACCACCATTTTCAATACATTTTCACGCCATCAATATTTGCAAAAGGGAGATGAAACGTTCAGGTCCTGAATGCATAAGTTCATTCATCATAACAGTGCAATTTGCAATAGCTTTTAATTAATTCCAGCAAAATAAAATATAGGAGGCACGACTTCTAGAATTCTCCTCGTACAACACCTGGTATTCTAAAATAGTTATCCATTTTGTACTGAAAAGGCTCAACGTTGCTTAAAAGTTCGGTGATCTTATGCGAACCAGTGTGTCAACGATAACGTATATATAAACATTAATAGACATGGTGTTTTGAAGCTTGGTATAACATTTTTTTTACACATTTAGATACAAAGAAAGTGATATGTCAAACTAGACGAATTTAAACTGAGTTATTTCCCTAATGTTTACATCACATGCCACAAAACAAAGATGGCAACATAATTTTTTCGTTGAATTATGGAAATATGTGTTTTCTGTTATATTCCAGAAATATTTAGCTAATTATGACATGACGATTAGGTTGATAACATTGCTTGATGTTGAAATTGATAAAAATTGTCAGTAGTTATCATTGCTTAATAAAAACTCTTTTTTGGTTGTCAAATTCTGTTACACTAACAAAGGAGAACCCACTATTTTTACTTGTTAATGGAAGTTAAATTCTGTGGCAAGGTGCTTCTATTTATAATTAAAATTTGATTATTTTAGGAATTCTTCATTCTGATCTAAGCTGAGTTTATTCATATCAATATTATGGATTTTTGACTTGTATTTTATTTATTAGCCAATTCATTGATCAGATGTTGTTATTTGACTCATTTTCAGTATTTGTCTGCAATTTTAAATTTCTTTTTTAAACATTTCTTACACATTTAGATATAAAGAAAGTGATATGCCAAACTTGAGGATTAATGAAATTAGTATTTCAAACTGAAAATAACAGACAAGCGAAATATAGCAGTTTTTACTGAAACGTTACGGATAAATGCCAATTCTATTCATACCTAAAGCCCAAAAGACTGACAAGTATGCTATTTCAAACAAAAAATTTACAGATGAATAATATTTATAACTGAAACTTTACATACGAATGCTATTTCAAATTGAAACTTTAAAGATAGATACTATTTAAAACTAAAACTTAGCAGGCGCATGCTCTTTTAAACTGAAACTTTACAAACGAATGCTATTTACAAACGGAAACGTTACAGGTGAATGTTATTTCAAAAAGAAACTCTACAGATGAATGCTATTTCAAACTGAAAATTTATAGATAAATGTTATTTGAACATGAAACTTTACAGATGAATGCTATTTCAAACTGAAGTTTTACAGTTGAATTCTATTTAAAACTGCAAACTTTTCAAATGAATGTTATTTTAAATTGAAACTTTACAGACGAGTGACATTCCAAAATAAAACTTTAAAGGTGAATGCAATTTATAACTAGAACTTTATAAATGAATGTTATTCCGAAACTTACACTTTACGAACGAATGATATTTCAAACTAAAACTTTACAGACGAATGATATTTACAAAATGAAACTAACAGATGATCGCTACTTAAAACTTAAACGTTAAAGATTATCTATATATCTATAAAAGTGAACGTGTCTTTCTGTGTGTGTGTCTGTGTGTGTGTCTTTGTACATTTCCCTACACAATAACTTTGTCAATTTTCAGTCTACAGACTCGAAATTTGATATACAAGGTACTGAGATTTGGGAAAATCGATGTGACTGGTTTTCGGACAGAAATTTGGCGATTAAGGAGTCAAAGTTAAACGATGTAACTTTTGAGAACTCTACCAAACTTCTCCAACAATTTTTGGTCTAAACACTTGAAATTTTAGATATAGATTCCTTGGACATGGATCTAACTTAATAACTTGATTTGAGCCCCAAGCAATAAATTTTAAAGGGTCATAATAGGGGTCAAAGTTTAAAAAAATTGACCGCTTTTTTTTTGCTCAACATACACCTCAAGATACCCGGGCAACGCCGGGCTGTAATGCTAGTACTATTTAAAGCTGAAACCTTACAGATGGATGCTATTTCTAACTGAAACCTTACAGATCAATGCTATTTAAAACTGAAACTTTACAGATAAATATTGCTTAAAACTGAAATTTTACAGACGAATGCTATTTCAACCTTAAACTTTACAGAAGAATGCTACTTCAAACTGAAACTTTACAGATTAATGCTATTTTAAATTAAAACTTAACAGAGCGATACTATTTAAAATATAAACAGATAAATGCTATTTAAAACTGAAAATCTACAGATTAATGTTATTTCAAACTGAAGCTTCACAGGCAAATGCTATTTTAAATGAAAACTTTACAGAGGTATGCTATTTCAATATGGAACTTTTTAGATAAATGCTATTCAAAACTGAAAATTTGAAGATGAATTTTATTTCACCGGAAACTTTAAAAGCGAACACTATTTCAAACTGGAACTTTACAGCCGAATGCTATTTCAAACTGAACATTTATATGAAAATTTTATTTGAAACTAGAACTTTACAAATGATCGCTATTTAAAACTGAAACCTTAGAGACAGACATTATTTGAAACTTTTAACTTAAGATATTTGCTATTTACAAAATGAAATTTACAGATGAATGTTATTCTAAACTAAAACTTTACAGGCGAATCCCATTTCAAACTAAAACTTAAGAAACGACTACTATTTAAATCTGAAATTTTACTAATGAATACTATTTTAAATTAAAACTTACAGAGATATAGTGCTTCAAACTGAACGTTAAAGGTGAATACTATTTAAAACTGAAATTTACAGATGAAAGCTATTTCAAACAAATTTACAGATGAATGCTATTTAAGACTGAAACGTAACAGACAAATGATATTTAAAACTGACACTTACAGAGGATCGCTACATCAAACTGAAATGTTAAGATGAATACGATTTTAAGCTGAAACTTTACAAATAAAAAGTATTTCAGTCTGAAACTTATAGACGAAGATATTTCAAATAACCCTTACAGATAAATGTTATTTCAAACAGAATCTTTACAGGCGAATCCCATTTCAAACTAAAACTTAAGAGACGAATACTATTTAAAACTGAATTTTGGTAATGAATGGTTTTTGAAACTGAAATTTTACAGGCGAATGCTATTTTAAATCAAAACTTTACAGAGGTAGGCTGTTTCCAATTTAAACTTTACAGACGAATACTATTTCAAACATAAACTTTACACATGAATGTAATTTCAAACTGAAACTTTACAGATGAATGCTATTTCAAACTAAATATTTACTGAGGTACGCTATTTAAAACTGAAACTTTACAGATGAATGTTATTTCAAACTCAAACTTTACAGATAAATGCTATTTCAAACTGAATCTTTACAGACGAATGCTATTTTAAACTGAAACTTAAGAGATGAATGCTATTTCTGTTACAATATTTTTTACTAATAATGGGGTATATATTTAATTGCCGTCCACATCGGCAATATTTGGCACAAGGCCAGCAAAGTGGGATACCCGCAGGCTCCCCTAAAGGAGGGGCACTCCAGCAATTTTAAAAATTGCCTGAGTAACCCCGTCGGCATTCCCCGGTCGGGGCGCCTCAGGCAGCAAGCAATAAACTTGCCCCACCGGAAAGCCCGGTGGCAAGGCCTGGGAGGGTGGACCTCCTAGTTATTACCCAGGCGGTGTACCTCAGTCCAACAGGTGCTGGGCCGGTTCCCGGCCCCTCACCTGTTGGGCTGAGTGTCAAGTGACGAATCCTTGACTGGTACTACCCTGTCTTTTCTGCAGCCGAGGCCGCTAGGAGACACATCCCATCATAAAAGGTTTATAATGGGGTATATATTTAATTGCCGCCCACATCGGCAATATTTGGCACAAGGCCGGCAAAGTGGGATACCCGCAGGCTCCCCTAAAGGAGGGGCACTCCTGCAATTTTAAAAATTGCCTGAGTAACCCCGTCGGCATTCCCCGGTCGGGGCGCCTCAGGCAGCAAGCAATAAACTTGCCCCACCGGAAAGCCCGGTGGCATGGCCTGGGAGGGTGGACCTCCTAGGTATTACCCAGGCGGTGTACCTCAGTCCAACAGGTGCTGAGCCGGTTCCCGGCCCCTCACCTGTTGGGCTGAGTGTCAAGTGACGAATCCTTGACTGGTACTACCCTGTCTCCCTGCAGCCGAGGCCGCTAGGCGACACATCCCATCATAAAAGGTTTATAATGGGGTATGATCTCGCACAGTCGGGAGATTCTACTTATAAACGATGCTGCTAGGAACTGACGAATAGAATTAATTCACGTTCTGCTACCAACCAATCAGAAACCAGAATTGTTCCATAAATATTAAACCTTTCTGTAGACATTTCGCATTTGTTTTTTCCGTGTCAACGCGGGAAGAATCTTTTGCTCTGTTGATTCCAACTCGAGAACTGTCTACTACGAACCAGTCAACTCCCAGTACTTGTGTAGAACAACGAGCCATCGGAAACTGTTCTGAAACTAACATGGCTTACACTTCTAGATATTTTACAGATGATCGCTATTTCAAACTGAAACTTTAGAATGACACTTCCAACTGAAACTTTACAGATGAATGTTTTTTTTTCAAACTGAAACTTTATAAATGAATGATATTTTTAACTGAAATTTTATCAATGAATGGTATTTCAAACTGAAACTTTAGAATGACACTTCCAACTGAAACTTTACAGATGAATGTTTTTTTTTCAAACTGAAACTTTATAAATGAATGATATTTTTAACTGAAATTTTATCAATGAATGGTATTTCAAACTGAAACTTTACACACGAATGATATTTACAACTGAAACTTAACATGTGAATGCAATTTCAAACTGAAATGTAAAAGATTAATATTATTTCAAACTGAAACGCTAAAGATGGATATTTTTTCAAACTGAAACCTTACAGATGAATGTACCCGGCGTTGCCAACTATTAAATGTAACGTTAAATTTTGTGAAAAATGAAGTAAAAATATAATGGAAAGAAACTGAGGCATGTGCATGCGACTATTGTTTTGTTTTTTTAAAACTATTCGCTTCTTGTAAGTAAAAAAAAAAAAAAAACTCGAGCTGAGACTGAAACTAAAACATAAAGCCAGCTTGACACCAAGTATCAATTTTTATCCCTAGCAGCCCTTTTCTTGGATTTAACATTTTCCACATGTCTGAATACACTATATACTAAGTTTCAAGTCTGTAGCTAAAATTTGATGAGTACATAGGTTGAGAAGTGTCTTCACACATACGCACATTCTCACTTGTATAAATATATAGATAAGAAATAATAAACTCAGAGGTGAAAATAGGATATGTGTAAGGGAGGCTAAGAAAAGTTATTTAGAACTTAAACATTCTAGGACAACAAAAGCGCTGTACTGTTCTCATTTTGATTGTTAGTCTGACAACGTTTCGGCCGATGAAATTTCTTATCGTTCTAAGGTATATCTAGAAACTTGACGTTTATTTGCGAATGGGGAAAAGAATGTTTTCGAGCTTCTCTCGAACGAACCATAGTCGTTAGAATTCAATAGGTGTGACTTGTTTATGAAATGGAAAAAAGTTTCCAGTCGATTTCATGTTAGTATCAGTTCGGATCCGTCTTGATTTGAGATTTTGAAATGAGGATTGCTAATAAATATTATTTTAATTGTTGCGACTATTCTTATATCAAATCTCTCTTCCCGCTGACTGTTTTCCTCCTACCTATTATCTGAGTCTTTTTCTAAGGTTAAGGTTAATATTTATCTTCTATTTTTACGATCATCCCTTTCTTCTTAGTTCCTCACATCAATTGACTTCACACCTTGTCTGGAGCGATTCTAATAAAAAATGACAAAGACACTTTTGTAAATGCAGTATTCAGAACACAGAAAAGCTTATCAACAAAGTGAAAGACACTGCTAACCCAACCAAAAAGATGAATGCCGTCATTTTGTACAACACAGGTTAGGGTTAGCGTTAGGGTTAGTGTTAAAAGATGAATGCGCTATATGAATATTGTTTATACAATTTCTCTATATTTATGTAATGTTAACTAAATGTACATCTTTATATATCTCCAAGAATAAAATTGACACCTAAACTAATTAAGCGATCTTTAAACTTTTTCGGGATCATAGTTGCTAGGCATAAGGGCGAGTAATGTGGCCTATATTTATGTAAATTTAGTGTTATGTAAACAGGCGAAATAAATAAGTAGACGCCTTTACTAAAATTCAGGTATGTCAATTTTTTGTTACCTTTTAACACTAGATTTTTGTTACTTTTTTGTTAATTTTTGTTACCTTTTTACACAAGATTTTTGTTACTTTTTAACATTAGATTTTTGTTACTTTTTGACGCTAGATTTTTGTTACTTTTTTGTTAATTTTCGTTACCTTTTAACACTAGATTTTTGTTACTTTTTAACACTAGATTTTTGTTACTTTTTGTCACTAGATTTTTGTTACTTTTTAACACTAGATTTTTGTTACTTTTTATCACTAGATTTTTGTGACTTTTAAACACTAGATTTTGTTACTTTTTTAACACTAGATTTTTGTTACTTTTTAACACTAGATTTTGTTACTTTTTTAACACTAGAGTTTTGTTACTTTTTTGTTTATTTTTGTCACATTTTAACACTAGATTTTTAAACCTGTTCCTCAAATTCCAGTTACGCTGGTGTATTTAAAAAATAGTTTTAGGAGGCGCCGGAAACAACTACGTTGACACACCGGTTCTCGCATGATTAAGATGAGCCTGGCCAGTACTACATGGGTAACAATTTGGGAACTCAATGCGCTGTATGTGCTCCGCTTATCTCAGCATTGTTGTGAGTGCAATGCAGTATTTTTTTCGTGCAGATCATCTACTGATTAGCTAATTGAGTACAAATTCCAAGTGCGATAGGAGCCTTCTATCATGTCTGAAAGTAACACAATGTTTAACAAGCGAGATCGGAGATGCGCCGCTGTAAAACTCATGCTCCCTACCAATCGAAGTTATGACAACAGGGCCATTACCAACACCCTCAAAATTCATCGCTGAATTGTCACAAATAACAGGGACATGCCCAGATGAGGAAAATAAAGTTTTCGGTCATGGTAGTGGTTTTTGGTGTGATTTCCAGTGTGGGCAACATCACATCACATATTTGAAGTCGGGTTGAAAGTCAACACCAGAATGAACCTGGACGTGCTGAAGAGGGTGCAATCAAGTGGCCGTTGGTAAACTCTACGGGTGGCAGCAGGACTCGGCGCAGGCCCACAAGTCCAAAGAGACCCAGAAAGAGTCCTACGACTTTTTATCCTTCTTTCACTGCCCTCCTCCCCGCTTTCCCCGACCTCAACTTGCTGGACTACTTCGTTTGGTCAGAGGTTGAGAACACAACCAACATGACCTACCACAACACCAAAGCCAGCCTGATCGCCGCCATCCACCGAATTTTCGCCGAGCTCCGGCTGACACTTGTAAAAAAGGTATGCTTCCAGTTCCAAACCAGTATCAAGGCAGTGATTGAGGTTGAAGGCGGCTATATTGAATATATTACAGCTCTACTACAAAGTCAAGTTATCTGAATTGATTTTTTTCAGTACAAGTTTTAAAATAAATCTGTAGTGTTGTTTTATTTGGGGCAACAACGGTATCGTCCAACCCAATATGTATATATATATATATATATATATATATATATATATATATATATACTTGCAACTAGAGTTAACTGTGTAGTTAAAGATTAGGCAAATCTTGCCACAATGATCTAGTGCGACGCTACCCTTCGGTGGATATCCACAGTCTTACAAGATTGAACGGAACCGTTTAGGAGCCATAATATGCAAACCAGCTCCAAAGTGAAAATTCAAATAAATCAGATAGTAATTATACAAAAATTATACATGACTCCCTGAAGTTTATTTTTCTTAAGAGGCATTATGCTTAAGCCTTAAAATTTAGACATTTTCTAGAATCAAAATTATGTAATACAATTATTTCTGCTCATTTTCACTCTGAACAAGTAATATTAGAACGCAAGGGGCTGCTATTAAGGATTCTGTCCAATAGTAGACTGTGTGGAGTTCAGCAGCGAGATGTCTGTTCATATTACATTTAAACTTCGGCTAATTAATAGAGTTGGTGAGTAATGAAGATAGTGTTTTCCAAAAATTCTGAGTATGCAACGGTAATCAGTTGTGAAAAAAAAAACTGAACTTTCGGAGGCCAATTGTATAAAATAAAGGCGAATGAAGCTGACGAGAATCGAACGTTAAAACGAAAATAATAATTGAAATTTCGAAAGGTTAATTTAAGTAAATCAATGGTAAGTTCACTGGATAGAAACTCGGAATCGATTGTCAAAAAAATGTCAAATATCGAAGATCACAGACGATGACATAACAGCGGCTGAAATTGAGTTGAGAGTATTTTTTTGTTTTAGTGAGCAAAAGTTGAGAGTCAGTCGCCAAATTCCTGTGCGTTTTCCTTCTACCAATCCACCTATCCATCTCCACTAATCAGATTCATCTCAACCCACCAACAATATTTAATTATATTTTTATAAATTAAAATTTCATTATATTTTTATAAATGAAAATTTCGTTATATTTTTATAAATGAAAATATCGTTATATTTTTATATATAAAAATGTCATTCTTTCGAGTACGATCGTAATACTATGCAGCCAGGAAAGCAGAAAACACGGAGGGAATTCCAATTTCGAACGGTTCGAGGGAAGAAATTATTAGAGTATAAGGCTTTCCGGCATTGATGGCGTCAACACTAAAAAGGTAGGATTTTGTTGCTTGCCGGATTAGT
Organism: Euprymna scolopes; assembly: GCF_053919585.1. Taxonomy (NCBI): domain Eukaryota; kingdom Metazoa; phylum Mollusca; class Cephalopoda; order Sepiida; family Sepiolidae; genus Euprymna; species Euprymna scolopes. The sequence continues at coordinate 27,148,290 of NC_136506.1, forward strand.
TGGCAGCATGCACATCGAGGAGGCAAAAGTAATATAGGTTCATTTGATCAATATTGAAATGAGATTTTAGATATAATGTTTATTAGCATTAAATCTTGGGTTGAATGTTTGTAAGGCGATATTAAAGTAACGCAAATCTGTTCTATTTCATTCCCTCATTCACATAGAAAGTGTATACTTCTAGTTTCTTTTATATAAATAAAAGAGTAGATGTATGTATCAGGTTAAGCAAACATTTATTGCGGTTATTAATTTTGAAATTCAGAGGAACATATCTCGGCTTAAACAAGAGTTTATTGATCTAAATAAGTACCATCGCAATCAACACACTTTTGCCAAGGAAAACAAGTGTATTTATGTCAGTAGCATAAAAATCTTGCATTCTGGTAGCGATGAGGTCGCAGAAAGAGTTTTTGATATCGCTTAGGTTTTTGAAAGCATTTCTCACGCAGAAAGTTATCGAGTTGCTTGAAAATGTAGTAGTCGGCTGGTGTGAAGTGTGGAGAGTATGGCGGATGAGACAGAGTTTCGTAGCACCATTCCTTTAACTTCTGCAAGGTCGATTTAGCTACGCGCGGTAGAGCATTGTCATAGAGAAGAATTGGGTCTTTTCTGTTGACTAATGTTAACAGTACTTCTTCGCGGTGATGGTTTCGTCTGCATTAAAAAAACTGTAATCGATGAAACCAGTCGCAGACACACCAAACAGCCAGCATGACTTTCTTTTGGCTTCTGACTTCGGAAAGTGTCGTGTAGCTTTGTTGGCGTCTAACCACTGAACTTAGAGTCACCGGTTATCGTACAGAACCCACTTTTCATCGCACGTCACAGCCCGGTCGAGAAACGAGTCGTTCTTGTTGCGTAAAGGAAGTGAAAATGACATTTCATAACTGCGTCTTTTTTGTCGTAGTTCAGTCTATGAGACACCCATTTATCATTTTTTTTCCAATCTCTTTGGAAATCCTCGCATACGTTACATCTAATTCAGAAGCAATTTCTCGAACAGTTGTGCCTGGATTCGGCTTCGATCGGATTCGCTTCAGCTCATAATTGATCGTTTTGTCAACATCCAATCACCGACCACTACGCTTCTCATCTTCAAGGCTCTCGTCGCCGCCACGAAATTTCTTAAACTACCATCGTGCTGTGCGTTCAGTAGTGGTTCCTTAGCCAAACGCTTCGTTGATATCGCGAGCTGTTTCAACAGCTTTTCGGCCTAGCTGTAATTGGAATAAGAAAATTGTGCGAATTTGCTTTTGTTTTTTAATCTTGTTTCAACGTTCTGAAAAGAAGACATAATGATTTTAAAGCGGTTGTAATTTAAACAATTAGATAGAGCGAAAAACACTCATCGAAATGATATATAAAGTAAAGGTAATATAAGCAAAAATTATTTGAAATTACAATTAAAAATTCCGTAATTGCTTTCTTCTCAACCTAATATGTATGTATGTATGTATGTATGTATGTATGTATGTATGTATGTGTGTGTGTGTGCCTGTGTATATATATAGATAACTGATACATTCTACCACGGCTTAAGATCGAGACAAGGATAGACCGCGTCAGTTTCCCAACCTGGCATTTGTACCTCACGGTACATACAGCGCCTCGATTTCCCAAATAGACACCCATATGGTACTGGTCAGGCTCGACATTGCTTACCTTCGATAATCTGGCGAGAACTGGTATGTCAACGTGAGTATGCGCAAGTAATAGACAATATAACACTAAATCAGTATGCGTTTGTTTACCATGTGGTGGCTAGTTGGTGTGTTCGCGAACTTTAAAGTGTTGTTATTTTCACCTCACCCCCGACCAAAGGCACGAGAGGTGGTTGCCCAGTATACGTTTTTAAGTGCTTCGCATATGCTGGCTGGAGAAATCTCTGATTACGTTTAACAGGTCACTGTTTTTATAAGTTTGCTTGATTTCACATAGATGTGTTACTTTTTAAATTTTTTTGGTTTAAAACGGTTTTCATTGATGGAGAGTAATTGAGTTAACACATTCCTGTGAAAAGCCTACTTGCTTTCGGAAGTGAAGCGGAAAGCGAATCCTAACGAAGTTAAGAAAGAAAGAAGGTAGATAATCAAACTTTTCGCTTTTAGCGTTCGTCCGCATCACACCTTGAGATCACTACAGACGAAACAGAAATAAACTATAAGTAATAAGTGGAGTTTAATACGTAATAATTTTAAGAGTACTTATAAATGCTGAATAATAAATAAAGTTTAACAGTAAATTTAAGACGTGTAGTTACATGATTATAAATAGAGCCATGGACCGAGTAAGTCACTGTAAACAACATGGAAAATACAGAGTAATTTGTTTACTAGATTCAAATTTGTTTGAAGCGGTATAGTCTCAAATTTCGACCACCTATACACTGCGTTTTACGTAACTTCCAGCAACCCCACTCTATCATCTCTCTCTATCTTTCTCGACTGTAATCTCTATATCTGTCAGCCAGTTTCCCATTCTTCGTCACACTCTCTTAATAATCGGTAATTGGGTTGGATAAAGAATGGTTTCTGACATCCGAGAAGACAGCTCAATTTAAAGTACAGAGCCACATGAAAAAAAAGGTGTATGTATGTGAATAGATAAACTAATAAGCAAATATGAGTCAACAATCGCAGTTTCGGATGATGGCGTTACACCCTTGAGAATGCTTGGAAACCACCCGGGGATGTATTTAAAATGGGTTATTCTAAGGCAAATTGTTAAATCCCTTTTCACAATCGGGTCATGTTCTTTTTTAAAGTAAGTGCAATACCGGTAATCGTGGGAGCACTAGGAATCGTCCCCACAAAAATTGAAAAATAACAAAAAAAAAAAAACCACAAAAAGAACTTGGCGAAATTGGAGTCGAAGGGGAGCCTTATTTCCACTCAAATTCCAGTGGAGACCAATGGCCACTGCCAGCGAGAAATCAATAGTAAGCAGCTGTTGCGATAACGCAAATTTATTTGCGAATGTTATCGAAGGAGGAGGAGGAGGAGGAGGAGGAGGAGAGTATTAGAAATCTGGGGAGACTTGTCGTCACTCAGCTTCCAGGGAACACCACAGGTTGTTTTCAAGGAGAGATCTTTGATGACCTGTGTGAGAGCGCCTTGTGAGCCAATAATAATAATAATAATCCACCCACTAAAAATATCGCCTTCTCATCCCTAAAATAGAATAAAAGTGTAGTGTCGGCACAAACTAGCACAACTTCAAATCAAGAAAGGTTAAGAGGAATGGAGGTACCGAGGAAAACGAGCACTAACCGGGCTTTACTGAAAGAGTGCGATGAGGACTGATATAATCGCGTCGACACACCGGTTCTCGTCAAATCACCGAAGTAAAGCAACGTTGAGCCTGGCTAGTACCAGATGGGTGACCATTTGGGAGTTCTAGGCGCTCTATGTGCTTTCCGCTTATATCGGCATTTGTTTCCAGTCGTCTTGTACACTTCACTTGCTCAGGAGATGTGTGGTTTGAGATTGCGCATCAACTGTCACAAATATTTCATGCGCAGGCACCCCTTCGTGGGCATCCATAGTCTGTCAAAGACTGAAGGATCCTGTGATAAGGACTGAAACGAGTGATACTCAGATTCCAGCGAGAAATCAATGGAAAGCTCCTATTGCGATAACGTCAAATCATTTGCAAAAGTTGTCACAAGTGGAGAGTACTGGAAATCTGGGAAGAGATGTTGATACAATCTGTTGGTGAATACCACTGATTTTTGTCAATGAGTAATTACTGATGATTTACTGTCTGGGAGCAATGATCACATAATAGGTACAACAAATGACAATAAATAAATAGCCACTTAATAATAAGTCGATGAAAATTGATGCTACACATAGACTTATTTATAACTGAAATAATGATAATAATAATAATAATAATAATAATAATAATAATAATAATAATAATAATAATAATAATAAAATGAAGAAGAAGGAGGAGGAGAAGAAGAAAAAGAAGAAAAAGATGAAGACGATAAATACACATGAGCCAGATGCGCGGGCCAGACAAAGTTCTGCGAAGGCAAAACATGAAGAAGCGTTACATGGAACTAAGAATATTGAAGCTGCATATTTACAATTTACAAATTCTCTATCCCCTCCCCCCTCAATAGCCCCCTGCCCCTAGAAAAATAGTGATGCCAAATAGCCCAGAAGGGTCAAGGACGATCGAAAGACCGAGGAGAGAGCGCTGACCGGACTTTCTCTGGACAAGTGCGAAGAGAACTGATACCCTGGGAAGGTTTATTGCCACTCAAATTCCCGTGGAGATCAATTACCGCTGCCAGCGAGAAATCAATGGGAAGCAGCTGTTGCGATAACGCAAAGTCATTTGCGAATGTTATTGAAAGAGATGGAGAGTACTGGAAATCTGGGGAGATTTGTGTCACTCAGCTTCCATAGAACACCGCAGATTGCTTTCACGGAGAGATTTTTGATGACCCGTGTGAAAGCTCCTTGTGGGCCACTACTACTACTACTACTACTACTACTACTACTACTACTACTACTAATAATAATAATAATAACCCACCCACTCCTTCCTACACTCGTACTGACCGGCAACGACCTGGCATTTAGTACAAGAACCCCGTAGAGGAAAGCGTTCCATGTTTCTATGTGCGCGTCGAACAAATCCCAAAAATGAAGCCATCGAAACGTGAGTTTAAGTTTTAAAAGGTTAAATTTTAGTGCACGGACTTATTTCCGGTAGCAGTGTCTTTGTTGTGATAAATGTACAGAATTCTTCTTCCCTCTTTAAATTGTACTAATAATGGAAATCCTCTAAACAAGAATGTGAAAACTGCCAGACAGGCGACTGGTAGTTTATTTTATTTTATTTTATTGGAAAAAGGGGGAATATGAGGATATATGCCTAGAATTCTGAAATGTGTCTTAGAACGGGTGATGGAAGAATTAACCATCATTGCGGCGGGGAAAATAAAGACTCCACTCACCCCCGTTAGGTAGACTTATCTTTAAACGCATGCTTACAAAGCATAACTACCGTTTTTTTACTAAGTAAAATACTTAGTTATTTTATTTTTTCTCGTCTTGTTTGAATCTGTTTTTATCCTTTATTATGTGTGATAGCGCATGGTACCTCTCGTATACATGAGAGCTATACACTACCCTTGCGTCAGAATCAAAGATAAATCAATTCTGGGCCCGGTGTTGCCACAAACACCAAAATATGAAAAATGTCAATTACAAATAATCCAAACCGTGCGACCCAGAAGAAAGATCTGGGTGTCATGATCGGTAGGTGCTTCTTCGGTTGCCAGCATGGGGAACCTGTTCGTCATCGTGCGAATGTTGGTCAACTTTCTAATTTCAGAAACACAAATAATATGGACGCTGAACAGTTAAGTATACCCTCTAATTTCAAGGACTAAAATGATGCCAATCAAACACAGTACAGCCATGATAGCCATCAAAATAGAGAAAAAACTGAAGAAAGAAATGAACCACAAATGAGAATAGAATCGTAATGGAATGCTATTATAGAAGTCATGCTAAATATAGATATGCGGGATATCGGAAACGAATGAAAGAACTATGGAACTTGTCCAGCGACTACCATACGACAGAACAAAGAATATATATATATATATATATATATATATATATATATATATATATATATATATATATATATATATATGCGGATGGCGAGGGCTCCCGTAAACCGGGTCCTGGATATGACCTTAAACTATATCCAGTGGTGAGGCCCCAGCTTGCGGGTTTTGGGGAGTGTGGAGCCACCCTTTAATTGCCATTGCTCCCAGGTCCACTCTGACCCGGAGTGGTAGTACCTGTTAGGGTCCCAACTATGGGTTAAATAGAAACTGACTTGAAA
>NC_136506.1:27159166-27179166 GCF_053919585.1 Euprymna scolopes
TAATAAAACGAAGGAACACGAAACTTTTAGGAACGAACAGGTATTGACATATATTACAGCCAAAAGCAGGTTGAGCAATGCCATTCCTCAACTTAAGGGCATTTGCACACGACCTCCTTGGCCGCGTGCCAATCTTTGACTCCGGGCACCGGTACTCCTTACCAGAAGTGACGTCACTTCCTCTAGTAAGATAGCCCATTAATCCCATGGGAGGGACATCTCCAACAATATATATAGCTGTGTGTATTAAACAAAAAGGGCAATTAACTTTTATATATTATTATTATTTATGTTATTAACGGTGCCCGTCCTGTTGCTAAGTTGTAATAACTGCACTTATCTAAAAGAGGGTTGATGTTCTATCCTGGTTTCGGGTGAACTTAGTTTAATCTCACTTAGTATACGTGACAGTATGTTATTGAATATATATTAAATAATATAAAAATAGGAAATTGTAGAATTATCATTAACCAATAAGAAATACGAAGGTGGCACACTTATTTAATACGAAGGTAATTGAAAAATTAAATAAATAAATAAACAAAAGAAGAGAAACGAGGTGATTCTATAGCTTTATTTCTTGAAATAGAGATTATTAACATGCTCATATATATGTGACAAGGATATTTTTGTGTCTGAAGAGTAGCTATTTTTGAAATGTATTTGAATGATATAATGTTTAACTTTGTCCAAATGGTTATGAAACAATTGTAACACATAAGTAAATAAACCGCATGATGTTCTTATTTTTTATTTTGTTGTCTTGATTTTTGCAAACAATATTATATATATTATAAAAACTAATAATCATGAAGCTTACTAAACTGAGTCAATAAATATTGACTTTGATTTATCGGTATATTTGCATTACCGGAATTTTTATATATAAAAATGTTGGTTAAAAAAACATTAATAATAAATATATATATATATATATATATATATATATATATATATATATATATATTAGTGTATTTAGGCTGCATTCCTTCATTCAGGCAAACATTATTAAAAACAACAGAGATACCTTTCTTAATGATTGTTTTTTTTATTTTTTCGATCTTTCGTAGGATTTTTAACTTAAAGATGGAAGGTATTTACAAATGTTCCATGGTTCACACGAGCGCTTTCGATTCTTTCTTGAATCATCATCAGGTGGAGATAAAATATTAAAAATAGAAGTGAAATATATAGTTACGAATGATAAAAAGAGTCAATGAAAAGTCGATTAAAATATACATTTACGAGTGATAAAAAAACCCGATTAAAAATTAGGATGATAAAAGGCAATGTTAGTAAAACCAGTCGTAAACATTTCAGCACATTATTTCTACTTTCAAAATTAATGCTATTTATAGATGGGTGCTGGGTTTTTATATATAGTGCTTCAAGTATTTTTAATTTTTTACAATTACTTTCTCGTTGCAAAATCCTTGTGTTATCCACGAGGACCTGTATAGTATTTTATTACTAATATTTAATGCCGTATCCCTAGGGCCTACTATACATATATATATATATATATATATATATATATATATATATATATATATATATATATATATATATTTATATATATATATATAGTAGGCCCTAGGGATACGGCATTAAATATTAGTAACAAAATACTAAACAGTATACAATACACATGTACATAATCAAATAACATTGAAAATAACACCGTAAGGCGTGTCAAATACCGTAATGATGGGCCGGAAAAGCATCGTAACCTGAAAAAACATATGCTAGAGCCAATGTATCTCGAGGGTCAACTGTATACATATATATATATATATATATATATATATATATATATATATATTGTGGTTGTCCATAGGATCCGATGACGATGTTTGTGTTCTGCATCTCATCTGTGCACACGGAGGTGGCTCTGCAGCCCCAGCCTAGAACATTGGGGGCACTTGAAGCCAGTTGTTGTGATCACCGCTGAAGCTGCTCTGTGGTGTGTCTCTCTGGCAGCAGTGAGTTTCTGGCTACGAGCCTCTTCAAAGTTGGCAGCAGCCTTGTGAGTTGAGCCTCGCCATTTTGGTCTGTCCATAGCATGTCCCTCTAGGTCTCCCGGTTCGATACGACGCCATTGCAGATTGGCTTTAACAGTGTCTTCATACCGCAGTTTTGGTCAACCTTGGTTTCTTTTGCCGGCCTGGAGCTCTCCGTACATCAGGCATTTAGGCATCCGACATGCGTCCATTCGAATCACGTGTCCAACCCAACGAAGTTGGGTCTTGATGATGGTGACCTCTATATTGGTGGACTTAGCTTTGTCAAGGACATTCATATTGGTGATATATATATATATATATGTATGTATATATATATTTTTTTCTGTAAAAGTCTGAGGAAGCTAAAAATGGACAAAAAATGGACGGTGGCTGAAACAATAATGTAACGTAACAGAAAAATACGGTAATAAAAAATAAAACGTATATATATATATATATATATATATATATATATATATACATATATATATATATACATATATATATATATATATATATATGCAGTAAAAGATTTTGTTGAACTTCAAAGACTTACATTTTTTCTTTTATATAACTCTTGTTAATTTCAACTTGGATCTTTTAATTACAGCTGTTTCGTTAATAGGACCACACTTCTATAATTTTATGTTTTCATTGAAATTTTCCTTTCGTCAACTCGTCAGATGCGGTTTCCACTCGGTGTTATTAACAAAAAGTAAATTCGTACATGATAAACCTGGTGTGTTCATTTGGGGTAAAGAAATTCCATCCCTACGTTGTTACAGGTCGGCCATATTGGGTACATATATATATAAATATATATATATATTTATATGTGTGTGTGTGTGATCGTTTATGTATATTCATGTTTATTATATTTATTTATTTGTTTATACTATATATAAATACTGGGAACTCAAAGAAAGCGAACATTCACCGGTAGTCGAATGGAAAATAATAAGACAAGCTACCACGTGTAGACATTTAGACGACCCATGTAAATTATACCTTCATGAAAAATTTGCTATCCTGTACTTTAAAGAACCCCAAAATCTATTAAACTGTAGAAGAGAAATAGCAAATAACTGTTTTCACAAAATAAAACTTACTCTAGGATTGGGATACAAAATAGCTTTAAAACTAAAAAAAAACAATAGAACATAAACAAATAACTAGATTAAATAAACATTAATATGCATAAACGATCACACATATATGTATGCATATATATATGTATATATATGTGCATAGATGTGTGTACACATATGTATATTTATATATAAAAAAAAGGGAAAAGGTCTGCCTTAAACCACTAACCTAGTTCTAAAACAGATCCTTTGTTCGATAAAATGCATGCCCATTGGCTGATAGGAAGGGGCGCAGTGGATGCTAGAAAGCTGATTGGCTAACTAAAATCCTCAACAGAAGAGGACCATATAAAAAGAGACACAACCACAGAATTCGCGCATAAGCCTGACGAATCCTAGAGTGGATGAAACGCCGAATATTCAGTGTAGCTTAATCGCCATATATATTTTATAAATGACTAACTAGCTCTACCTACGTATTGAGCACTTTTGAAGTAAATACTTAAAGTTTACGCATAAATCTATACTTTCGTATATTAATTTTATGTGAGTAAACGAAGTATATATATATATATATGCATATATATATATATATATATATATATATATATATATAAGATAACGTGTGCGTTATTTATTTTGTGTGTCACGCTTACATCCGAGTTGCTGAGGTTTAATTGTTATGGACTTCCATTTCTTGTAATAAATAATTTTACCAAGAATTCTTCATAAGTTTTTGTTTCGCTTTCGATTATAGCTGATTGCACTTAAGTCATATATAAATACATATATTTTTTTCATAACTTTTGGTTTCGGTTTCGGTTCAAGATGATGCACCTAAGTCGTATGAATATATAAATATGTTTTTTAAATTGGAACTTTATAATATATAAAAATCAATAAAACATTAACTCTATAATTGTATATAGGAAATATGCAGGAATTAAAATATTATATTTAAGCGTACTTTACGACCGGGCCATGCCGGGCGTCCTTGCTTGCTTAGATGGATACTTTTGCAGCTACGATAATACCAGAGCGTCTTCATTTACGCTGAACATTTACAAAATGGTAACATCAATATATTACATATTGAGTCCCCTATGGAATTTCCACAAGTCCTGCTAATACACACACACACACACACACACACACACACACACATTATATATATACACACAGATATATATATATATATATATATATATCAAACAAAGATAAAAAGGAAAAAATTGCATAATTTTGTGTATTTTTCAATAGTGTTACAATTGATTCGGACAAATTTTAAACTTTATGTTGTTCAAAAATTTCCAGTGGCATTTCATCAGACGGATTAAAAAAAGATACAAAGGTCAATACGTATGAGAATAGATTTTCATCCTGTTATAAACGGTACCAAGCAGTGGAATCCGCCTCGCCATGTTTTGTTTAAAACATCTTCTGATGGCTATTGAATTTTCGTATTTCTATTTTAATATTTAAATATCGGTAAATTGTCAATTTTTATACTACATTAGACCGGAATGTGTTCCTGAACTAATTATATATATTTTTCTTGAAATAATTTATTTATTAATTTATTTTTAAAAATTTTATTTCTTTGTCGACTCCTGCAAATTCTCAGTTAAATCTTGTTACGCCTTTGTTCTATTCACTCGCGAAAGTTTTTTTTTCCGATGTTAAAGATCACTTTTTCTTAAAACGCAAGATTATGCTTTGTGGTTGGTGGACAAATATTTAAATGATTTACCTTGAAACGCTGCTAATGTGCCAAAGGTTTACTGGATACCTGTACTCACAGCAAGTAAATGTGTGCCAGAGGAATTGTGCTAGAAGCAGGTACAAATGTTTAACTTATAAAGGCGTGCTTTTCATCCCTGACAACACCAGACCATATCACGCCAGTGGAGAGCGATACTATACAGCAACTTGGGTGGGAGACTTGTGCCATCCACCTTATTCACCTGACCTTGCGTTATCGTATTATAATCTCTTCGACTCCCTGCATAATCATGTTCGTGATAAACCCATCACAAATGAAGCAGATTTACGCCAAAAACTGACGGGCTTTTTTTGTATTTCATTTATTTGCGTCCAAATCCTCGAGTTCTAGTGCAAGAGGAATGAACAGTTTGAGATACATTGGCAAAAAGTTCTGGTTCCTGATATCGAATACGTCGAAGACTAAATATGAGTTGCATACTCTAGAGCGTTTTCTTTTTTGTCATATAACACGGACACAAATTTATATATATATATATATATATATATATATATATTTATATAGATATATACATATATATATATATATATACTCGGGTTTTTTTATTCAAAAGTAATAGACTAGTGAATTCAACGAGGTTGTTAGATAGTACTCAATAAAAAGAGCTGATAATACTTGTTTATTGTTATATAAATATATTTACATCCCGCTGCTACAAATAGCCATTTGTTTCAATCAAACAACAGATATCATAAGGCAGCGACTTAACTATTCAAATGTTCAATGAATAATGGATTTTTTTATTAGGTAGGAACTCTTTAACTCTTTCTCTCTTCAACTATATTTCATCATTCTTTCTTCTCTCTTCTAGCCCTTGTTTTCTTTATAATAACCCTTTATATCGGTTTTTTCTTTCTCTTCTCCATATTTTTTTCTTTCTCTATTTCTTTTTCTCTTCCTCATCATTCTCTCTCCATTATATATTTTTTATTAGTTTTCTTTAGATTACCCCTTCCTCTTTACATAATTAAAGTTCTGTGTTTTAAGGTGTTTTTACCTCCAACCTTTAAAAAACCTCCAACATTTGAACATTTGAATAGTCAAGTCGCTGCCTGATGATATCTGTTGTTTGATTGAAACAAATGGCTGTTTGTGGCAGCGGGATGTAAACATGTTTATATAACAATAAACAAGTATATATATATATATATATATATATATATATATATATATATATATATATATATATATATATATATTGTAACCTCCTACACTGATTATTGCGCCTGGAGATATTAAGAAGAATGATTGTTTAATTATAATTATTAAGCCCCTTTAAAAATACTTAAGGGTGAGCACTGTCTGAAGTATGAACTAAAAGGCAGTTAACTAACATTTATGCAACGTTAAAGGCTTCGGTTTGTTTGCCTACTCTACATTATCTATTGTAACCGTCCGAATTTTACGTTTAATAGTTCTGAAATCCTTTTATACACGTAATAATTGTTTGGTGGCCCTGAAGCAAATGGTTTAACAAATGGAGCAAAATGTGGCTTTCGAGATGGAATCTTATGACATGCAGGGATTGTCATCTGCTACACTGATTATTCTGTAAGCATGGAACACCAGTGTCTGTAGGTATAAACAATAATTACTATATATATATATATATATATATATATATATATATATATATATATATATATACTAGCAGTTCAGTCCTGCTTAGCTAGGGCCCTACGTACTGTTCATAACTTGTCCTATGTGAGAATAACTTTATGTAAAATTTCGAATGTTTAGACCAAGAATTGTCTGAGTAATTTGTTAGATACCGCAGAATTTTTATTTTTAAACTTTGACCCCAATTTTTACCCCTTAACAGTTATTGTTTTTGTCTTAAATCAAAATAGAATGTTTGCCCCATGTCCAAGTTACGTTCATCTAAAATAACTAGTGTTTAGACCCAAAATTGGCGGAGGAGTTTGGTAGAATCTTTAAAGTTTAACTCCTTCAACTTTGATCTTTTGACAGCGAAATTCTCGCTCCAAAACTGATTAAAATGCTTACAACGTATGTGAATACCCGTTATGTAAAATTCCAAAGGTTTAGAAGAAAAATTGGCAGAGTAGTTTATTAAAAACCGCAAAGGTTAAATCTTTTGAACTTTGACCCCTTGGCAGCTCAAATGTTCGACCCAACCCGATTAAAAAGATTGCCCTATTTTTGAATACCCTTTATATAAAATTTCAAGTGTTTAGACAAGAAATTGGCTGATACCGCATAGATCCAATTTTGTTTAAACTTTGACCTCAATTTTGATCCCTTAACATTCATTGTTTGGGGCTAAAATCAAATTACAAAGTTTGATCAATGTCCTAGTTACTTACAGTTAAAATTTCAAGTTTTTAGACTCAAAATTGGCGGAAAAATTTGGTAGAGTTTTCAATGGATAAATCGTTGAACTTGGACCCCTTGACAGACAAATTTCTGGCCGAAGTCCGATTAAAAAGATTTCCCCAAATCTCAATACGCCTTTATGTCAAATCTCGAATCTGTAGACTGAAAATTGACAGAGTAGTTAGGTGGGAAAATGTACACACACACACACACACACACACACACACACACACACACACACAATTTCACTTATATATATATATATATATATATATATATATATATATATATCACTCTGACTGAAGTAAAAAACATTTTAACATAAAATGTTTAAATTCAACGTTTTTTTTACGCGGTTAATGGTAGCCGAATGGATACGGTCTTTGCCAGTCAAGCCAGAGATGGCTTGTGTTGCCGGGTTCGAATCTATCGACTAGTGTTAATAGTGACACCTGCACTGAAGATTCCCGAAAGGATGAAACACTAATGTCTGTAGGTTTATTTACTATAATACCTACCGACACTAGTGTTTCATCCTTTCGGGAATCTTCAGTGCAGGTGTCACTATTAACACTAGTCGATAGATTCGAACCCGGCAACACAATTATAGTAAATATATATATATATATATATATATATATATATATATATATATATATATATATATATATATATATTTCATTTGACTGAAACACTCAAAGCTGAAGGAGCATGTTCCCTGGCACTTAACGCTTAACTTTACATAGGATTTTATTTGGTCAGGTTAAGTTTAAAATAGCGTCTTCTTTAATGTCTAACGCTTAAGTCTAAAACGTTTTTGTTAAACTATCACGCTTGTTTGAAAAAAAAATTCATTTGTCTGTCATGCTTATGTTCAAAATTATAGTTCATTTAATCTTTAACACTTACTTTTTAATATTTCGATTTATTTATTATGCGCAAGTTGGAAATCATATTTTCATCGAACTGTCGCGGTTAAGTTTGAAATATAGTTTCCACCAATTTGTAATACTTAAGTTTTGAAATTATATTTTCGTTCTGCATTCATGCTTACGTTGAAAATAGTATTTAATTTGATCTTGAACATTTATTTCTTAAAATTATTTCAAATGGCTTATATGCATAAGTTTGACATCGTATTTTCATCAAACTGTCACGCTTAGGTTTGAAATATATTTTTGACAAATTTGGTTTGCTCAGTTTTGGAATTATATTATTGTTCTTCTGCCAGCTTAATTTTGAAATGTGTGTTTTGCTTGTATGTCATCTTTAAGTTTTAAATAGCGCTTTCAGTCGTCTGTCATGCTCAAGTTTGAAAAAAACATTTTATTCGTCTGTCATGCTTCAGTTGGAAATAATATTTTCGGTCACCTACCAGGCTTTTGTTTAAAATAATATTTTCAGTCCTCTGTCATACTTAAGTATGAAATAACATTTAAGTCGTCTGTAATGCTCAAATTATAAATAACATTTTCAGTCCTCTGCAATACTTAAGTTTGAAACAAAATTTTCTGTTTGCTGACAGACCAAAGTTCGGAATAACATTTTCGGTTATCTATCAAGCATTTATTCTAAATAACATTTTCAACCGTCTGTTAAGCTTAAGTTGGAAATAATAGTCAAAGTCTCTGTCACACGTAAGTTTAAAATAACATTTTCGGTCATCTATCATCTATTTGATATGATATTTTCAGTCGTCTGTCAAGCTTAAGTTCGTAATAACATTTTACGTAGTCTGTTATAATTAAGTTTGAATTAACATTTACACTTGTCTGTCATGCTTAATGTTTAAATTACCTGTCCTGTCGGCTATCATACTTAAGTTTGATGTAACATTTCCAGTCGTCTGTCATGCTCAAATTTTAAATAACATTTACAGTTGCCTGTCATGCTTAAGTTTGATACAACATTTTCAGTCGTCTGAAGTTTTAAATAATATTTAGAGTCGTTTGTTATGCTTAAGTTATAAATAACATTTGCAGAAGTCTGTTATGCTTAAGTTTCAAATAGCATTTGCAGTCGTCTGTCATGCTTAAGTTCGAAATAATATTTTCAATCGTCTGTCATGCTCACGAATAAAAAAATATTCAGTCGGCTGTCATGCTAAAATTTTGAATAACATTTTCAGTATTTTTTCCTCCTTAAGTTTGAAATAAAAATTTTAGTTGTCTGTCATACTTAAGATTTGTATAACATTTTCAGTCATGTGTCATGCTTAAGTTAGGAATTAAATTTTACGTTGTCTGTCGTTTTTTATGCTTAAGTTTTAAATTATATTTTGAGTTATGTATCATGATTTTATTTCAAATAACATCTTCAGCCGTCTGTCATGCTTAAGTTTGATATAATATTTTAGGCGTCGTTCATTCTAAAGTTTAAAATAACATTTTCAGTCGTCTGTCATGACTAAGTTTAAGTAACATTTTCGGTTATCTATCATGTTTTTGTGAGAAATAATATTTTAGACTATCTTTCCTACTTATGGTCTGAAATAACATTTTCAGTCGTCTGTCATGCGTATGTTTTGAAATAATATTTTCTTCCGTCTCTAATTCTTAACTTTGAAAAAAACATTTTAGTCGTATGCCATGTTTAAGTTTTAATTAACACTTTAAGTCGTATGTCATGATTAAGCTTTAAATAATATTTTCAGTAGTCTTTCATGTTTATATTTTTAAATAATATTTTTATTGTCTGTCATGCGTAAGTTTGAAATATCTTTTTCAATCGTCTGTTATACTTATGATGTGAAATAATATTATCAGTCGTCTGTCATGTTTATGGTTTGAAATAATATTTTAGACGTCTGTCATGAGTAAGATTAAATAACATTTTTGTCCATCTACCTTGGTTTTATTTGAAATTACATTTTCAGTCGTCTGTCATGCTTAACTTTTAAATAGCATTTTAGTCGTCTGTCATACTTACAAGGAGTGTGCAATATGTAATGCCCCTGACCCACTTCCAGTTCTCTGATCTAGCTGAAATTTTGTCTGTGCAATGATTTATATCTCTACAGGGTATGTGCCAATTTAAAACTCTGAACTAATTGTGGTTTCTCTTTTACAGGTGTTTGAACTGAGTCAGGTGTGAAATGGAGCCTGTTGAATGTCGAGCAGTGATCCGGTTTTTGTATTTGAAAGGACGCCCACTACCGGAGACTTTTGATAAAAGGAAAGAAACTGATGGTGATAATCCCCCATCATATGACCTTGTAAAACGCTGGCATCGTGAATTCAAACATGGCCAGAAGTCTGTGGAAACAGCTCCCAGACCTGGTCGCCCCCTTCTGCCATTGATGAGGCATCTGTCCGTCAAGTTGAGGCTGCCATTTTGGAAGATCGGCGCATTACTATTCGCCGAATACTCAAGATGGCAAGATTAGTACAGGGTCTGTGGAAACTATCATTCATGACCATTTGCATATGCATAAAGTGTCTGCCAGATGGATTCCCAGGTTGCTCACACCATTCCAGAAGCGAGAACGCGTTGAGTGCTCGAGGATGAATTTGGAGATGTGCCAAGAAGATGAGTCAAAGTTTTTCAAAAGAACGATTACACAGGATGAAACCTGGGTCCATCACTATGATCCAGAGACCAAAGCCCAGTCAATGCAGTTGAAGCACTTGGACTCCCCACCTCCAAAGAAGGCAAGGGTTCAACCCTCCGCTGGCAAGGTCATGCTCACAGTCTTCTAGGACCAGGATGGAGTAGTGATGACATATTTCCTGGACATAGCACCACAATACCACAGTAGCCTATTATGCTTCACTTTTGAGGAAATTAAGGGAAGCTATCAAAATCAAAAGGCGGGCAAGATCAGCAAAGGTACCCTCCAGGACAACGCTCCGGTCCACAACTCGCATGTCGCCAGATCAGAAGCACGGGCGTGTGATTATGAAATCCTCACCCATCCTCCCTACTCTCCTGACCTTGCGCCCTCTGACTTTCACCTCTTCCCAGCCATGAAACTGTTTTTGAAAGTAAAGCGTTTCCCAGATGATGAAGCCTTGATTTCTGAAGTCACGTCGTGATTGGAGGACCAATCTGGGGTGTTCTACAAAAACGGTCTCCACAGCTGCATCAAACGATGGGAGAAATACATAACTCTGGGTAGTTCATATGTAGAGAAAGACTAATAACTGTGCCAAGTTTCGTAGCTCTACTTCTATGGAAAGTGGGTCAGGGGCATTACTTATTGCACGCCCCTTGTAAGTTCGAAATAACATGTTCAGTCATTCTTCATACTTAAGTGAGGGATAACATTTTTAATCGTCTGTCATGCTTATGTTATGAAATAATAATTTCGTTTGTCTTTCATGCTTAAGTTTGACGTCAGATTTTTTTTTGACCTTAAGACTTAGAGTTTAAAATAACATTTCTATTGGTGGTTAGTTTTTAAGTGTGAGATAACATTAAATGCCCTGATTAAATGGACGCATATTATGAAGAATGTCCGTTGTTGTTTAATTGTCCCCTGAAGATATGCCCGTGGTTATTAAAACAATAATAATCACATAATAAACAAGACGAATCCATTCGACGGAGAAAGGAAAGTCACTTGTGGTTTTCTCATCTTCAGAAATGAAACCAAATATCCATAATGGTCTTTAAATAAAAAAAGACAAAAAAAAAAGTGAAAAAAAACCCCAAAAAACAAAACAAAACAAAAAAAAAAGATAGAAAAAAAAGATACCAATGAGAAAGTTGAAAAAAAATTAACAATAATAAAAAAAAATCTAAAAGTAAAAACAGAAAATAAAATAGTTCTTTTTGGGAAGGCGTTGTGTTTTACGGCACATCGACCCTTTTAAGGTTATTCAATGACGAATTCACTCCTTTTGGATAAAATGTTTTAATATTTCAAGTTTTTTTAATATCTACAAATCTATAGCAATATTTCTCAGACGAGAAATGGCCAAGATCTCTCTGAATCTATCTCCTCTGACCTTGAGCACGTGCTGCAATGGGGAAAAAGGTGGCTTGTTAATTTTAATGCATCTGAAACCAAACTTCTACCTTTCCTTAATCAACGCTCTGTCCGACATCTGGGCCCTATTGAAATGAACAGCTTTCACCTTGAGGACGCCCGATGTTTAGACAAGCTTCTTGGTCTGACCATCACTCCTGACACTTGTATATTATGAAGTTTTCCTTTAAAGTCTATGTAACCTCATCCAGAAAGAAAAGGCGTAGTAGCGGACACGATAGGGCGACTGTTTACCTCACTGGGATTACTTTCGGCCAGAAGCTGCGGCCTCCTCTGCTGCCAGTTGTTACGGGTTCGCTCCACTGGACATGAGCATTGGTGGTTCAGAGAGTGTCTATCTGATGCGCATCAGATACTGCATCTAAACTGCGCAAGAAAGTTTGGAGCCAAAGTTGGAAGTCCTGTGGTGATGGAGTGAGACTACGCCAACACCGACGGATAAAGCACTGAGGCCCCAACTAGTCATCGTCAAGACTGTTTGGAGGCGTGTGTTGAGCAAATAAATAAAATAAAATAAATAAGTGGTAGTAGGAATATATATATAAGCAGGCCGCCCGGCATTGCAAGGCCGTAAAATACGTTTAAATATGATATTTTGCTTACCGCAGATTTCGCATTCATTATTATATTATCTTGGACCCAATATATAGTAATGATTTAAAAAGTAAAAAAAAAAAAATCACTTGTGCGCTACTATCGAGAATCGAAACCAAAACGTTTAACTTACAATTTATCTTTTCCTGTGACGTCAATGCCCGAGCTATGAAGGCATATTTGCTGCTAAACTAAAAATTGAAACAATAGCCAATAACGATTTCCTTTCGCATGCATATTCGTAATGGCATCGCTCGACCTTCACATGAAAAATTTCATTTTTTTAATTTACACTTATTTGCACAAATTATCCCCGGCTAAAACCCAAATATATTGTTTCGCATATATTCCAATACCCTATATATGAAGCTTATTTTTTTTACACAGGAATCACCACTTATCAAGGCACGGAGACCACTCGAGGATAAGGGTTAATGGATATCAATTGGCCAATGTGATTATAGCGTATTAAACATAAGTAGTGGGAATTTTTAAAATTAAATTTCTTAGGGGGACGCTTCATCGAGAACCTGTTTACGTTGGACTTGAAGACAATCAGATTGTAGTTAGCTAGAAAGCAGACGATCGGAAGAGAGTTCCACAGGTGTACAGTTCTAAGAAAGAAGCTTTGTTTGTAGAATCTACATTTAGGTTTAGGCACAGACAAAGAGTGTGGGAAATTATTGATAGTGGTTTCGGAATAACGAGTGTTTTTCGTGAAAATTTGGCGACGGGGGAATATAGATTGAAGCTCAGCAGAGCACTTGCCATGAAAATAACGATAAAGCAGAGACAGGCTCGCAACGTCTCTTCTGTGGGAAAGAGGTTGCAGGGAAGAGAAAAGGGCATCCCTCCACTAAGCTACGAAGTCTGTTT
This sequence comes from Euprymna scolopes, assembly GCF_053919585.1. Taxonomy (NCBI): domain Eukaryota; kingdom Metazoa; phylum Mollusca; class Cephalopoda; order Sepiida; family Sepiolidae; genus Euprymna; species Euprymna scolopes. The sequence goes on from NC_136506.1 coordinate 27,172,838, forward strand.
TAAGTATAAATCATGTAGAATATCTGCATGAATATAATTACACGTAATAGTTAACTTCAGATGATCATCCCATAAGAAAACAGAAAAACATAATAGAGAATTAATAAAAATGAATGTTTAAAAAAATATGCAAATTAGCTAGATCTTTTGTTAGTGAATGCAATTCATCGCACCATGTATAACAAAGTTGTAATTTCTTTTCAAATAAGAAAAAGGGATTTAACATCAACAGACTAGTTTTCATTGTGTTAAAAACTCATTTGTTGTTAGAGATTTAGCTTTTAATGGCTATATTTTAAGTTATTTTCAAGGGGAAATTAATTAACTCTGTTATATATGCTGCAGACAGACTACTTTTCATTGTGTCAAAAATCATTGTTTCATTGTTGGTCCATGAAGAGATATACTTAAATATTTGAAGAAATATCAGAGGCGTAATCACTTTTGTGATACACCGTATATTACGAGAAATAATTTTCCCGGTGGACTAATTCGCAAAAATAAATAAATCAAATTAAATTAAATAAATAATAATGACAATGTATTTCATCAAATTCCGTCAGTGTTTGTTTACAATATCACGTCAGCTGATATTTAGGCTTGACGATGAATGTCTTGGAAACTTACTTCTGAGAAAATGTTTAGTTTAAAGATATGCAAGCAAAGAGAACGTGTTTATTTTGAAGATGTGCAACGAAAGAAATGATATGCAGGGATTTTAATTGGTACTTCTTCCTTTATCGTAATATGTTTATAAGAAAAAATTAAATAAAATGGTTAGGTACACCCGAGATCATTCGATCTGTGGCCGAATGCTCTACTACTGAACTATGTTTCTTGATGTCAAGAAAATGTTTGTTTGTTTTTTCTAAGAAAAAATTATTTGTTGAGATTTTATTGCCTTCCTTGCCGGTGCAATGAAAAATATTTCCCTGTAAACAGGCTTTTTTTTATCTATAAGGAAAGAAAGACTATTTTTAGTATAGGATTTTTTTGATTTTCAATACTTATCCGTAGAATTTTGTATAAAACATATCTAAGAACACTGCCAGACATATAAATTACCTTTGTGTGAAATTTGTGAAAGATGGGCTCAGCCGTTTCGGAACTTATACGGAAAGAAATTAACACACACAAAGTTATATATATATATGTGTGTGCGTGTGTGTGTATATATATATATATATGTGTGTGTGTGTGCGTGTGTGTGTGTGTGTGTGTGTGAACCCCCCAAAAAACAGAGGAAATTCAATTGTTTTTTTGAGCATTTTATTGTCAACGGAGAAAAAATGCCAAAGACCCTAGTGTTTTGATATGATGTGAATATAATTAACTAGTTATGATCAAAGTTTCATTTGATTCGGACAAAACACTAAGAAATGGGGCCTAATTAGAGTTGGGGCACGTTTGTTTTAGGTCACCCTGTATATATATATATATATGTGTGTGTGTGTGTGTGTGTGTGTGTGTGTATATGCATGTGTGTGTGTGTGTGTGTGACTAAAAAAATAGAGAACTTTCAATTGTTTTTTTTAGCATTTTATTGTCAACGGAAAAAAAAAGCCAAACACCCTAGTGTTTTGATGTGATGTTTTGAATATAATTAACTAGTTATGATCAAAGTTTCATTTGATTCGGACAAAACACTAAGAAATGGGCCTAATTAGAGTTGGGGCACGTTTTGTTGGGTCACCCTGTATATATATATATATATATATATATATATATATATATATATATATATATATATATATATATATATATATATTAGGCACCGCCAAAAATGGCCGAAGAATCAAATTTTTGTTTTTTAAAACGAAATTACATTTATCAAAATCCATTATTTCTGAGTAACTTTTTTCCCCAGAAAGATAAAACCCTGAATTGAATCATATAGAAAACAGAATAATGTAAAACTTTTTCTACTATTTTTAATTAAATTTAAAATATTAAATTTTCCCCAAAAGTAACAATTGACATTTTTTGTCTTGCACAAAAAACGTACATAAATATTTAAAAAAAAGAAGGTTTTTGAAATAATTAATTTATTTATTTGTTGCCTTACTAAGATTTAAGATGATTTTCTATGAGAATATGCAAAAAATATTATTATATTAGTACCTGGATTTCAAATAATTCCACTTATTAATATAGGCAACCAGTTACTTCGCGTCGATCTAGAGTCTAGATCGACAATGTTTACGTTTCTATTTGATAAAAAGCAAACTATGGAAGACCAAACAGGCCAAAAATAACTTATTTTTCAGTGACGAAAATTTCAATGTATTATTAACGCTGAGGCTGGCCAGTACCAGATGGGTGACCATTTGTATGAATTTGTTTTTTAATGTGTATGTGTGTGGGGCCAGGCTCCCCAAAATGGGGGTGGGGCAATTTAAAGCAGAATAAAAAAAAATTATTTCAGCGCGTTTGGTCCACCGTAGTCGAAAGGCGGCAAACGTTTTCAAACGGGATCGAAAAAAATGATGCTATTTTTAACACAAAGGGCACAATATTTATCGATTTCTTTTGTATCGATTCTTCAAAGCATGCCCTGTTTAATAATGGTCATACATTATTCGGCTCGCTAAAAAAAAATTGTTAATTTATTTATGAAAGATTTTAAAATGGCTTTTTTCGTATAAATATTAAAAAAAATTTGTTTTGTTTTGCTTAACTTAAATTAATTATTTTACTTAACATATTCACCGAATTTCACACTTCAAAACTCAAAAGCGGGATAATTAAACACAATCGAAGTTCTGATATTCAGACGTCAAAATAAGGTATGCAAACAATTTTTTTTTTTTATCTATAATTCTGTCCCTTACAACAACACAATATGTTGTGTTAAGTTTCAGATGATTATTTTAAGCATATTTGTACCCCCTCAAAACAAGGGGGGGTTGTAAGCAAAAATATATATATATAAATATCGTTTATGAAAAATAAGTACACTGTTATAAAGTTCATTCTTCTTTTAATAATCGCTGAAAATTTCGTATTGATCGGATAATTACCTGATTTTTGGTAGATTTTTAAAAAGACGGTCCGTCAAAAAGTACTTACCTGCCCCCCCCTAGTTTTAGCGGTGCCTACTATATATATATATATATATTAGTACCAAACATAGAATAAAAGAAAAATATATGGATAGATGCAGAAGGAAAAACAGAAAACAGCACATGGAAAAGAGTAAGGTTGTTCGGGGATCGGCGGGAGGTCGACTTGTGCGTGACGTCATTCCTGCGTAATCGGACACCGGCGGTGGCGACACGGATCTCTGCCGTCGACTGAACTCTTTAGAACAATTTCGAATTCTTTTTGGAGCATGGCAAGTGTCAAGTAACATGAACCGTCACACAATTTACAATTATTCGTGTCCTTTCGACACCGTGCCTCAATGGAGATGGTTGCATGACGTATGAGAAGGACATTCTGTCGTTTGTTTTCTTCTGAATGCTTACCCCCACGGTCATACATCCACTTTCTGCACACAGCACGATTGCACACACACACACACACACAGACACACACATACACATATATATATATATAGTTAATATTTTAAAATAAATATTAATAAATTTTATATCTAAAGACACAAGAGTCCCATTTTCATGATACCATCAGTGTAGGAAATGATAATTACTACTTATTGGGAGATTCGAACCCAGTTACTAAGTAGACTAGCGTCTTCATTCCATTTATTAAACAAAATTCAGTACCTATGCATGAAATTTTAATATTCGTTCACTTCACAGGAAAACAGAGTATTTTCGACAGGATGTTGGAATTACGCGTTACACACACACACACACACACACACACACACACACACACACATCTATCTATCTATCTATCTCTCTCTATATATATATGTATATAATTATTTACTATAATAATTATTAATTACCTACACCAGAGTTTCATCCTTTCGGGAATCATCAGTACAACATTTCACAATTACAAAGTATTCTTATGTATATCTATCTCAAAAACACTTGTAAACTTTTTTTTTTAATTTTTAAATTTTTTATTTCCATACTTTGGGGACCAGGTGCGAACGCAGACCCCACAAATTTAATGAACCACTGTTCTGCCAGATCAAACATACCCATTCCTCTGTGTCGATACATCTTCTATCATTATATGTAATCAGTTTTTTAAAATAGTCAACCATATAGGAGCCTATTCGTGACCACAGACACACACACACACACACACACACTAACACACACAGACATTCAGCTTTATATTACACACACACACACATATATATATATATAATATAAATCGGAAGTGTGTCTATGGACCAACGACATCAGGCACATCTCCCCTGCTATGTGCAGATGGTTCACTCATCACTAAGAAAAATGAAATCCTCGAGATATGACCTGAATTGTCCTTCAGACATCAATGATGAAGCCATTCAACGACTATCTCAAGTGCCAATCAACCATGCCTTTCAGAACTGATACAGTTAATTCGTTAGTGAGAGGAGTTTCGTATGATTCTCGTATGTCGCTTTACAAATAGTAAAACTATAATGATTAGATATAATGTTTATGTGTCGAATAATTATTCCAATTTTGATCAAACTCTATTGCCTGATTCTCATTCAAGAACTATAGAAACGTTTAGACTTGATGTAAATCTGATGTAGGTGAAGTTCCACTGTTTGGCTGCAACTAAAATATTAGTTTGAAACGACATGATTTCCCTAATCAAAAAATTTGTATTAAGTTTTATTTACTGTTTGAACACACAAATACGATAACGAAGGGAGGTGATGTAGCAGTATACGCCTGTCATTCGATATGGTGTTCAGTATTGTGAGAGCTGTTTTTTCTTTGTTTGTTAGTTGAGCACCATTCAAGATGATGATGATGATGATTTTTTGTTGCCATTCCTTTCCCCAGTATCATTATATATTAAGGATTCTTTCTAGAAAGATAACGGGTACTTACGAGAAGGACCTCGTGAAGGTTGCCAACGTTCCTAAGCGAAAGTGTTCTGAGGAACGAACCGGGTTCGAACTTGGCACACCCAGGTTATTAGCTGGCATTGTTAACTATTGAGCCACGATCACTTCCCATGTGAGAACTGCTTTGGAGAGGACATTCGTGATTGTGTATCCCTAATTTATACACGATTTCCGCAGAAACAGAAATTGTTATCAACTTCAAGTTTGCGACCCACTAGGTGGTTCGAACCGGCTTACACCGAAGCTGTCTGGTCACATGTATATCAAGGGAGATAAAAACGTAGAGTTTTTGCAGGGAGATCTACTCCTACATAAAGCGCTTAGTATGTCCAAATGATCACTGATTTGATACTGACCAGGCTCAACGCTACTTAACTTTAATAAGATAATATAAGAACTAGCCGGCTTGTGGAAATTTCACAGGGGCCTAATTCATATGTAATATATTGATGTTGGCATTCTGTAGATGTTCAGTGTAAATGTAGACATCCTGATATTATTGTAACTCTTTTGTTAAAACTGCAAACGTATTTATCTAAGCTAGCACGAACACCCGGCAAAGCCCGGTCGTAAAGTACGGTTAAATATAAACTTTTTAATTCTTGAAGAGTTCGTATATTATTATAGATTTAATGTTCTATCGATTTTTATATATTATAACGTTGCGACTTCAAAAATAAAAATATAGATTCATATGACTTGGGTGCATTAGCTTGAATTGAAACAGAAATAAAAACTTATGAATATATATATATATATGTATATATATATATATATATATATATATATATATATATATATATATATATATATATATATATATATATATAGTTCCTTCGGCCATAATCGAAACCGAAACCAAAACTTATGAAGAATTCTTGATAAAATTATTTGTAAAAAAATAGATTACTGGAGTGTCATCAGTTATAATCGAAACCGAAACCAAAATTTATGCAAAATTCTTGGTAAAATTAATTATAAAAAAGAAATAGATGACTTAAGTGCTATCAGCTATAATCGAAACTGAAACCGAAACTTATGAAGAATTCTTGGTAAAATTATTTACGACAAGAAATGGAAAGGCATAACAATTAAACGACCCGGATGTAAGCGTGACACAAAGAGTAACAGGCATGCTTTCGTATTAATATAAGAATAACGTTGCGATGTAATTTTTTTTTTTTTTTAGTTAAGTAAGTTAGAAATAAAGAACGATGACGAGGTGTAAAGCAACAAACATATGAACTCTATTCTCCTGAGATGTTTTCTGTTTTTATTGAAGTTTTTCTCGTTGCACGTTTTAAGTGACTCTCTCTTATTGCCAACGATTTGCCCCAATCCA
>NC_136506.1:27184166-27324166 GCF_053919585.1 Euprymna scolopes
AGAGAACAGTTCGCAAGCTTATTCTTCGTTCTCCACGATGGTGACCGTGATGAAAAAAAAGGGGGTGGCATTCTTGTGCTCGCCTCGGGATATAGCTCCAAGTTTCTCCAATCTCCTCATTTTTTGCCAGGATATTCGCTTATATTCCAAGGGAAAGGATTGGTTGGGGCAACCTGCTAAACCAATCAGAAATTACCCGGCCTTTCTCAGTGTTTAGGGGGGCACACCACACAAAATGAAAATTATATCATCAAAAGACTTCTTTAAGCTTAGTTATTTCCAACAATTTTATTATTCAAATTCATGCGATATTCACGAAGTTATGACATTTTATTGTTTATCGAAGAATTTTCACTGTCCCTATCGATCGCTTTATTGCAGGTTTCCTAAAATGTTGTTTCAGGGCAAAAATACAATGCCTTATTTCGCGAACTTTACTTTTTATTATATTTTTCTGTTAAAGAAACATATCATAGGTTTAGGTCTCATATTAATTAATTATTTATCGACATATCCACCATTTTTTTATTAAATAACATAAAACAACCTTTTGTCCCCCGGGGAAGTCAATTCTTTGATCTTAAAAGGAGTTATGGTTCTAGCAACATCAACCGTGCTCTTCCCGTCATAAATTCCTCTTTTTACTATTGACCTGAGATTTTCAATGGGGTTAAGGTCTGTAGAACACGGTGGTCAGGTCATGAGAGTTTCCCAACGAATTCTATAGATCAAGGAAGGGTGCACTCGCCCCAAACAAAATGGGATGGTAAATTGTCATGTACAAAATTTATCTGAAAGTGACGTGACAATGTTAGGTAATCTAGCCATGTCGATAAATGATAAAGGGCTGTGTGGTGCATTGCTGGTAAGCTTTACACCCTCTGGCGCTCGGACTTGTCCAACCAACTTATCCCCAATGATTCCCGGCCAAAACATGATGCCTCCACCTTCTTGTTGGCGATGAACTCTGTAACGGGTCGTAGTTCCCCCGTCTCTCTCTCTCTCTCTCTCTCTCTCTCTCTCTCTCTCTATATATATATATATATATATATATATATATATATATATATATATATATGTGTATTTATGTGTGTACGTGCATCTGTGTGTTGTATCAGTCGACTTAATTTCTAATGAAAGGTTTCCGAAATATCTCGTTCACATATGGTTTCTGGCAGATTAATATAAAATGACTAAATATCTTTATCCTTTGAAATCTTTCAAGTTGTTTTCGAAATGTTTTGGGATGTTAATCCTGTTCCGTTCGGGTTTCAAACTTTGGTCCATCTATCCAGACCGTCAAGAGTAGCATGAGCCTCATCCCTAAATAGGACCTGTTGGAAAGACATTTTTATGTAATTCTGAGTTCAAGCCTTTCGTTTTTTCCTATGTTATTTGCTCAATGGAGGCATTGGAAGAGGTTTGATGTTCCTTGCAATCTCATTCGACACATTGTATCGGGTATGCCTGGATTTTGGAGCGATTCCAGCTTTTGCAAAACCGAAAAGACTGGTACTGTACTGTTGAGTTCCGGTTGACTTCTCTACGATTTTTCAAAATATCACGATCTAAATGGTTTCTTCCGATGCCCTTATTTTCCTGGATTTAGTGTTCGGGTTGTTCAATGAATGCAGCCAAACTTTTTGGATCCCATTCCAGCTCCGTGGCTAAATTTTTGATGTACAATTCTTCTGCGTGTTCAGCAACTATCCTTTGCTTTTCGATAACCTTTATTCGCCTGGTGTTTTGGAATTGTAAGAGATCTGCATTAAAGCGATGAACAGTAAAATTTCTTTGATAATAAATAAAATGCAATAACTTCGTGAATATCGCATGAATTTGAATAACATTTTTTAAAACAACCTTTTCATGATACAAATTTCATTTTTTGTGACGTATATTAAGGGAAATATTAATATTTTCCTAATCTGCAATAAAGCGATCAACACAGTTTATATATGCTGAGTTGTCTATGAATTTCCTTTACTTTTCTTTGTTCTTTCCCCCTGTCTCTCTCCCTCTCTCTCCTCTCTCTCTCTCTCTCTCTCTCTATATATATATATATATATATATATATATATATATGTATGTGTATTTATGTGTGTACGTGCATCTGTGTGTTGTATCAGTCGACTTAATTTCTAATGAAAGGTTTCCGAAATATCTCGTCACATATGGTTTCTGGCAGATTAATATAAAATGACTAAATATCTTTATCCTTTGAAATCTTTCAAGTTGTTTTCGAAATGTTTGGGATGTTAATCCTGTTTTCCATTTGCTTATTACCCCCCCACTCCACCCCATCAACGTTGACATTCATGAGGTGTGTCTGTAATGTAACGGAACTACAGTCACAAACAATTTGCTTCAATTCTAAACAACAATCTAAATCTACATGGTTTCTGCTTCGAAGTCACTCCAACACCGAGTGCCTTACATATTCCAACCCTTTACAAATTTTCCCTAGATTATTCTGCGATGTCCATCGACCCCCCTGATTTACTCTTGCGAACTCAAGTAGGGTCTCAGAGATATACTATTTCTAGAAAAGAAGAGTACATGTTTTGGAGACTATATGTAAGACAAGAAAAAATAAAGAGAATTGAAAAATCTAGCAGGTATCTGTTGACCGGTCGTGAGATATGCTAAAATATAATATTTTAATTTACGCAAATTTCGTATGAATAAATATTCAGTTTATTTCTAAATAAAAAAGTACAGGATGACCCACTTAAAAGTAGCCAGAAAAACATTCTTTTATTGTTTAAATTACCTGCACTGTTATAAAAGATGCTGGAAATTCTCCCCGTTGACATCTATTCAGTAACAACGTTTGAAGATACTGCCTGTAGATCTCTGGTGATTCTCCTGATAGAGTTGGTAATGTTCTCCTTTAGCTGATCTAGATTGTGAGGTTTAATTACATAAACCTTTTGTTTAAAAGTCTCCCAAAGATAACAAGTCTGGCAAACCCTTTGCTTATTGTTCTCTCTTCCGTAAACATGTCATACACTCGTGTCAGTTATCTGTGAGACGTGTGGCATGTTACGCCATCTTGTATTGCATTTTGTCTTGTGGTGTCAGTTGGTCAATAAGAGAAAGATTATAGAGATCAGGTAACTTTTAAGTGGGTCGCTTAATCTGAAAAAAAAAAGATTAAGGAATGATTGGACAGATCCAGCTACTTTTAAGTGGACCACCCTGTATAAGATTATTAGGACGGGAACGAATACAAGCTTAAAACAATAAGATAAAATAAATTATGAATACAGATATTTTTTTTTCGAGGGAATAGAAATCAATGAAATGCAAAAGCAAGTGTCTGCCTGTTGTAAACTTACTAAGTTACGGGCCCTGATTAACCTTAAACTAACGGACCGGCCAACAGGCGTTGCCCGGGCGTAAATTACGCCTAAATATTATATCTTAATTAATACATATTTCTTATTTACTATAAGCAGATATACCATAGGTATTAATCTTTTGCTTATCAGCGAAATCTTTAAGAACCCTTTACCACCGAATCCACGCGACCTCCAGTTCTCTCGATATCACATGACAGTTTGCAGGCCCCGAACACTTTCCAACCCAATCCGGTATCTTGTAGCAGGTTGTCAATGTAGGCCATTCTTCTTCTATTGCGGTTTGGATGTCCATCTGTTGGTATCCAGAGAACTAGCTTGCTGGCTTCCTCCTCGCTGTGTCTCATGCAGTGACCCGCTACTCTCATCCTTCTCTACTGTACTTTCAGTGATACTGGAGGTCATCTTAAACGATTGGCTTGTTGCCTTGCTCCTCCATGATATATCGAGAACCAGCCTGGGTATACGTGAGTAACAGCCTCCAGTCTCTTCTCCAGCGCATTTATAAGAGTTCATGCCTCAGCACCATAGAGAAGCACTGTTTCTACTGTGGCAACAAAGAGTCTTACTTTCAACTTTTCTGAGAGTGAATGTCCATATTTTCCTCAATTTATGACATGCACTCCATGCCAGTGCTTTGCTCACTTCAAAATCGTTTTCAGTGCTCTCTGACGATGATCCAAGGTACTTGAAGTTTTCGATAACTTTGAGCAGAGTCTTATCAAGTACTTTCACTGTAATTGGGTCAACCAGACCGAGAAACAGAAATTTTCAATATCATTGTTGGGGTATTACAAAGAGATACATTAGCACCTCACCTCTTTGCCATAGTAATTGACTATGTTCTAAGAAAGACACCCAATGAAAGAGAAGAAGGGCTTGGGTTTCGTCTGCACAGACGAAAGAGCAAGTGTGTCGAAACATTTGTTATTACTGATCACGATGTTGCTGATGATCTATCATTACTAACTGAGGAAATTGGTCAAGCCCAACAAGTCATGAAGTGATTGGTGGGTTTGTATTGCAATGCCAAGAAAACAGAGATACAAGCCTTCAATCACGTATGGTATAAAGCGTAACGTTAAATTCGTTTAGAAAAATGAAGTAAAGAAACGAAAATAAACCGAGACATGTGCACGCGAGTATGATGTTTTTTTTCTAAACAGTTCACTTCTTGTAAGTAAAAAAACAAACATTCGAGCTGAGATCGAAACCAAAACCTAAATACAGTGAGTCAAGTACGATAACCATTACTCTAGCTTGGCTACGATCTTTAAAAAGTGTTTTCAAACATACTTATTCTTAAAATAAGGAAGCTGTTATGTTTCACGACCGCACATGCGCAGTCGTGAAACAATTGACAAACATATAAAAATGCGACAACTCCCAATTTTTTTTAATTTTGATCTCTTAGGAGCCCTATTTTTCCAGATGAAAGCTAATGTGAAAGTTTCCTACATGTTTGGATACCCTTTGTGTAATAAAAGGAGAGTCAAAGTTTTAACACCGCAGTGGCAAAAGTTCTAGTGCCCTTGAGACTCCACGATATAAAAATACACCAGTATCGTCGCTCGTATCGTTACAAAGAAACTCCTCGCTCAACCTGTAAGAAAGTAATAAAGAGCGCAAGATGGTTGTATGCTCAATCTGTTAAGTCCAAAGTAGCTGAGCAGCGGCTTGGTTCCCACCAGTTTTGGCAAATAGCAAACAGAATTCTAAACAGAAGCGTGTGCTCCATCCCAACTATCATCAATGGACCTGAGGTAATCTCGTCAGCATCAGACAAAGCCAAACTCTTTGTCAAGAACTTTGCAGCTAATTCTACCTTTTGCGATCAAGGCCGCCAACCCCCAATATTTCCTCCTGTATCTGAAAACACACTATGTGATATACGTATATCTGTACGTGATGTTGTCAAGCTAATCAAAAACCTTGATTCCAGTAAAGCAACTGGCCCGGACGGTATTCCAATTATAGTACTCAAAAAACTTCAACCTGAACTAGCGCCCATACTTACAAAACTATTGAAAAGTTGTCTTAAGGAGAATAGCTTCCCATCTCCCTGGAATATTTCATCAGTATGCCCTGTATTTAAGAATTCAGGTGATCGCTCATCCCCCTCTCAGTACAGGCCAATAAGTCTCCTGTGCGTCATGAGTAAGTTGCTGGAATCTGTGTTAAATACAGAAGTAATCAACCATCTCAGCAATAATAACCTTCTTAGTGACACTCAATATGGTTTCCGTTCTGCTAGATCTCCAGCAGATGTGCTTACAGTTATATCTCATAGGATTAGCAAATCTTTCGACGGAGGCAACCTTTCTAGGGCAATTGCTCTTGACATATCTAAGGCCTTTGATAGGGTATGGCATAAAAGTTTACTTCATAAGATCTCTAGCTATGGTATAGCTGGAAATGTCTTCTCAATTATTAAATCATTTCTTTCTGATAGGTTCATAAGAGTAGTAGTTGAGAGACAAAAATTAGAAGCCCACAGTATTAATGCCGGTGTCTCTCAGGGGTCGATCCTGGGCCCAACTCTTTTCCTGATCTACGTTAATGATCTTCCAAATGACATCCTTACATCATTTGTAGACATTTATGCTGATGACACTACCATTTATGGTAGCACATCTAAGACAGTAAACGACCAATGTCTCTCCAATTCTCTCTCCTCTGATCTTGAGCATGTAGTACAATGGGGAAAGGAGTGGCTGGTTACTTTTAATGCATCTAAAACCAAGCTTCTATCTTTACATCATCAACATTCTGATCCACATCTGGCATCAATTGAAATGAATGGCTCTCGTCTTCAGGAGGTCTCAAGTTTTTACAAGCTTCTGGGCTTGACCATTACTCCTGATCTTAAATGGAATACGTACATCAAATCTGTTGCCAAGGCAGCTGGAAAAATGGTGGGATCTTTCTATCGATCCAGTAGATATCTCACTGCTGATGAAATTCTCTATCTATATAAGAGCCAGGTACGTCCAAGGATGGAATACTCTTGCCACATCTGGGCAGGAGCTGCGAGAAAAGACTTGTCCTGCCTTGATAGAGTTCAAAATAGACTTCGTAGCCTCGTAGGAGATGTCCTTTTCTCTTCCTTGCAACCTCTATCTCACAGAAGAGATGTTGCGAGTTTGTCTCTGATGTATCGTTATTTTCATGGAAAGTGTTTGACTGAGCTTCAATCTATGGTCCCCCCTCGCAAAACTTTCACAAGAAACACTCCTCTAGCTGAAAACACTTTCAATAATTCCCCCCACTCTTTATCTGTGCCTAAACCTAAACATAGATTCCATGAACAAAGCTTTTTTATTAGAACTGCACGCCTGTGGAATTGTCTTCCGTTTTCCTGCTTTCCGGCTGACTACAATATGGTTGTATTCAAGTCTAACGTAAATAAGTTCTTGATGAGCCGTTCCATATAAGTTATCAAATTTAACAAATTTTCATTACTAATGATTATTATATTGTCCAATTTCTACTGTACACTCTTTAACCCTTATCCTTGAGTGGCCTCTTGACCTTTATAATGTGTTGATACCTATGAAAAAAAAAGAAAAAGTCCAATGTGAACAAATTCTAATTGAATCGTCCCCCTAAGTAATCCAAGTTACAAAATTCCCACTGTTTACTATGCTAAAATCACAATGACTAATGTATACCTATTAACCCTTATCCTCGAGTGGCCTCTGGGCCTTGATAAGTGGTGACACCCATGTAAAAAAAAACAAAAAAAAACGGTTAATCTATCGTTATTCATAGGAGCTGATCGCCCAACGAAATGATGTGTCGCTATTTTCGGCGAGAGGATAAAGAGAAAAAAGCCCAAAGCAAAACGAAACTGGTGTTCGCTGATTCTTGTCAGCAGCGATATATATAAAATGGATATTACAGCTAATTCAGGATACGAGGCTCTGTTTTGTGTTTTGAACATATGTATTAAAAAAAGCTATGTCAACCTGTTACAGTTCAGATCAGTAAAACAAAACAAAGTACGATAGCGAAAGAAAAATATTAATAAACGGAAATAAAATAAGCATAATGAATGTACCAACGTTTGCACTTGAACAGACGCCACCATTTTTTCTTCCTCACTTTTCTCGAAAATCGTATTCTCAGCTATCGCAGGACTATTTATACTAAAGGTGGCGGTTAGTTATGGGTCTGATTGCTTTCCACCCACCAATCAACGCTTGCCACCTCGACTCTCGCTGGAAGACGATTGGTCAACCGGTTATGCTAGACGGTTTGTACCTCAACCATGCTTTCCAGAGTCAATTGCCATATCACGTTCCTTTCTTGGCCTAGGTGAAACGGGTCAATTTCTGGGGTTGACATTTTTCTGTAAACAATCAAATTTTCTCTTAGCTCTGAAACGATTTTTACCTAAACGAATAATGGTTCTCCTATTTTTTCGGTTTTAAAGTTCTATCTATTGTTCGTTAAACACACATATACATTCACCCTGATATCTACTAGGGGATGTATAGCTAATGTAATCAGGGCTCGTAGGCATTATCGCCATTAGTTGACGGCTACAATATCATGCTTGGCGTAGAGCTTGAATCTTCCGAGCCAGCTACACTGATGAAGCACTGTGGTTAAGCTTAAGCGAAAGCATATGTATCGCCCTTAACCCCTTTTAGTCTTTTTACTTCATAAAAATTAGACCTCCTACCTTTCTGTGAACGATGGTACACCCTCTCCCCAAAATATAATTATTTACTTCGTTGATTTAATACTCTAAAACCAGGTTTTGGATTTTCTTCACATTCGGCTGAAAAAATGATCAATAAAAATGCGCATGCAATGGATGCCCAAAGTCGAATTTAATTCTTCGTCACTATGAAAGGAAAAAAAGTTAGGTGATTACAGCTACTCATACAAAGAGAATTTGCAGAAGAAAATTTTATTTATAGTTCATCTCGGCGTTTAATAATTGTCTCCACTGAGTCAGTTTTTCCTTCTTTTATTTTCCTTCCCTCTCTTCTTTGTACATCTCTTAACAATATTTGTTCAATAATTTTTAGGGCAAAAAAGACAGAAAAATGTTAGGGATAATTCTAACGCTGTCGCTTGAGCGTAACCACAGTGCTTCATCGGTGTACTGGCCTGGAAAATTCAAGCTCTTGGTCTAGCAAGGTGAAATTGTAGCCGTCAACTAATGGCGATAATGCTTACGAGCCCTGATTACATTAGCTATACATTCACTAGTAAGTACAGGGTGGATCTGTTCTTTTTTATCTGCCAACCCCAAAAGAAAGACAAGTAAAAGTTCTTCCCTTCTCTTATTTGTGCATAAGTTTTTCCTATCAGCAGGTGCAAAGTACTGGGGCTGCTGTATTGCCATTTGGTGAATGGATTCTGGACCATGCAGTAGCTTCTGGTGGGACCTCTCGATGCAATATTAGTGGGTAATTGTTACGGCTTTACTTTATCATGTTCTACAAAAAAATTCTTCGTTTCTTTTTCTCTCTTAGTTTCCCCTCTCTGTCCTGCTCTTAGTAAATCTGACGACCTAGTCCACAAAGTCCCAAATTCCATCATGACAAGTTTCAAGAAAAATACACGATTAAACCCGGTTCTCCAACTTCCAACGTAGACCCCTACTACCATGTCTCCTTCTCCAACATCAGGGGTCTACGTTCTAACCTT
Organism: Euprymna scolopes; assembly: GCF_053919585.1. NCBI lineage: Eukaryota > Metazoa > Mollusca > Cephalopoda > Sepiida > Sepiolidae > Euprymna > Euprymna scolopes. The sequence goes on from NC_136506.1 coordinate 27,193,193, forward strand.
CCAGAGGTTGAAACCCAATTACAGGAGACTAAACTAGACCTTTTATTTTTAAGCGAAACTGGCATTGGACAGGCTATTTCCCTAGAAGAGTTCACAATTAAAGGATACTCTAACATAACTTCTAAATCTGACCCCCAAGATCGCCATAGGCATGGAATATGTGCCTATATTACAGATGGCTTTCCATGTGATAGGGAAATCTCCAGAGAAGATCCTAACTTACCCTGTATGTGCTTCCGGGTTGCATTAGCTCACACTACTGCATTTATATTTACTCTCTATCGTCCCCACAACAGCGGAGTTACTATCTTTAAAAGCATATCTGAGAAAGTTGACCAAGTCTTATCTGCTTTTCCTTCAGCTAACATTCACGTATGTGGAGACTTCAATGTTCACAACGTTGAATGGTTGACCCACTCAAATAACACTATTAGGATGATTAGGGGATGTTCTGTCATGATTTCTCCATTGCTCATGACCTCACTCAGATTGTTCACGAACCCACCCGTGTGCCCGACAATAACGGCCAGTGTGCGAGTCTACTAGACGTTTTTCTCACAACTTGCCCTGAACTATGTTCAGTTTCTGTTCTGTCCTCTCTTGGATCTTCCGACCACTCTGTTGTATCAATTAAGATAAAAATGAAATGTAATAAGTCCCCAGACGTACCCCTCCATCGTACAGTATATCGATACACTAAGGCTGACTGGGATAGCTTCCGTACATTTATATCGGATCTACCTCTGCGTTCCATGTTTAAAAAGGATGTGTCCTTTATAGTATCAGACCTACGGAATGGTAAATTGTAGGCATAGATCGAAAATGTTCCAGCAAAAACCTAACAGCCAGCGATGGTTCTCTCCAGAATTTGCTGCTGCCATTGCGCACAGAAATAACTTTTTCCACTGCTTCCAATGTAATAGATGTATGGAAACTAAAGCCGCTTTCAGGACTGCCAGCAACCATTGTAAGAAAGTAATAAAGAACGCAAGAGAGTTGTATGCTCAATCCGTCAAGTCCAAAGTAGCTGAGCAGCGGCTTGGTTTCCACCAGTTTTGGCAAATAGCAAACAGAATCCTGAACAAAAGCGTGTGCTCTATCCCAACTATCATCAATGGACCTGAGGTCATCTCGTCAGCATTAGACAAAGACAAACTCTTTGCCAAGAACTTTGCAGCTAATTCTACCCTTTGCGACCAAGGCCGCCAACCTACAATATTTCCTCCTGTATCAGAAAACACGCTATGTGATATACGTGATGTTGCCAAGCTAATGTGATATACGTGATGTTGCCAAGCTAATCAAAAACCTTGATTCCAGTAAAGCAACTGGCCCTGACGGTATTCCAATCATAGTACTCAAAAAACTTCAACCAGAACTAGCGCCAATCAATACAAAACTGTTTAAACGTTGCGTTAAGGAGAATAGCTTCCCATCACCCTGAAAAATCTCACCAGTATGCCCTGTATTTAAGATTTTAGGTGATCTCTCATCCCCCTCTCAGTACAGGCCAATAAGTCTCCTGTGCGTCATGAGTAAGTTGCTGGAATCTGTGTTTAATACAGAAGTAATCAACCATCTCAACAAAAATAACCTTCTTAGTGACACTCAATATGGTTTCCGTTCTGATAGATCTATAGCAGATGTGCTTACAGTTATATCTCAAAGGATTAGCAAATCTCTCGATGGAGGCGACATTTCTAGGGCAATTGCTCTTGACATATCAACAGCCTTTGATAGGGTATGGCATAAAAGTTTACTTCATAAGATATCTAGCTATGGTATAGCTGGAAATGTCTTCTCAATTATTAAATCATTTCTTTCTGATAGGTTCTTAAGAGTAGTAGTGTAGAGGCAAAAATCAGAAGCTCTCATTAATGCTGGTGGCCCAACTCTTTTCCTGATCTACATTAATGATCTTCCAAATCACATCCTTACATCATTTGTAGACATTTATGCTGATGACACTACCATGTATAGTAGAACATCTAAGACAGTAAACAACCAAATTCTCTCCGATTCTCCCTCCTCCTATCTTGAGCATCTGGTACAATGGGGAAAGGAGCAGCGGGTACTTTTGATGCATCTAAAACCAAGCTTCTATCTTTACATCATCAACATTCTGATCCACATCTGGCATTAATTGAAATTAATGGCTCTTGTCTTCAGGAGGCCTCAAGTTTTGACAAGCTTCTGGGCTTGACAATTACTCCTGATCTTAAATGGAACACGTGCATCAAATCTGTTGCCAAGGCCGCTGGAAAAATGGTCGGATACTTCTATAGATCCAGTAGATATCTCACTGCTGATGCAATTCTCCGTCTATATAAGAGCAGATACGTCCAAGAATGAAATACTGTTGCCACATCTGGGCAGGAGCTGCTAGAAAGGACTTTCCTTGCCTTGAGAGAGTTCAAAATAGACTTCGTAGCCTCGTAGGATATGTCCTTTTTCATTCATGACTATTTGCATATGCATAAGGTGTCTGCCAGATGGATTCCCAGGTTGCTCACACCATTCCAGAAGCGAGAATGCGTCGAGTGCTCGAGGATGAATTTAGAGATGTGCCAAGAAGATAAGTAAAAGTTTTTCAAAAGACCGATTACACAGGATGAAACCTGGGTCCATCGCTATGATCCAGAGACAAAAGCCCAGTCAATGCAGTGGAAGCACTTGGACTCACCACCTCCAAAGAAGGCAAGGGTGCAGCCCCCCCCCGCCGTTGGCAAGGTCATGCTCACAGTCTTCTGAGACCAGGACGGAGTAGTGATGATACATTTCCTGGCAAAGGGTACCACAATTACAGGAGCCTATCATGCTTCACTTTTGAGGAAATTAAAGGAAGCTATCAAAATCAAGAGGCGGGGCAAGATCAGCAAAGGTACCCTCCTGCTGCACGACAACGCTCCGGTCCACAACTCGCATGCCGCCAGATCAGAAGCACGGGCGTGTGATTATGAAATCCTCACCCATCCTCCCTACTCTCCTGACCTTGCGCCCTCTGACTTTCACCTCTTCCCAGCCATAAAACTGTTTTTGAAAGGAAAGCGTTTCCCAGGTGATGCAGCCTTGATTTCTGAAGTCACGTCGTGGTTAGAGGACCAACCCGGGGGGTTCTACAAAAACGGTCTCCAGAGCTGCATCAAACGATGGCAGAAATGCATAACTCTGGGTGGTTCCTATGTAGAGAAAGACTAATAACTGTGTCAAGTTTCGTTGTATTACTCCTATGGGAAGTGGGTAAGGTGCATTACTTATTGCACGCCCCTCGTATCTACATAGGGTTTTCAACAGAATTTCTCCTTTTCCTACATGTATCGCATTGAACTGAATAACTCTATCAAACCCCTGTATGGTACGGATCTAGAATCTCAGAGAGAAAGAGATACATAGATAGATAGATAGATAGATAGATAGAGAGAGAGAGAGAGAGAGAGAGAGAGAGAGAGAGAGAGAGAGAGAGAGAGAGAGAGAGACTAACCTGTGCTACAACTTGCCCAAAGTTGACCTGGTAATGTGCAAAGAAAGATGTATTATTCTCCTTGAGGTATTATATTACTATTGTGAAAACGATGAATCGAAATATGAATCGGGGATCAGAAAAAAATCGGAAGTTTTTCCTTGTTTTTAACAATTTATTCCTTGCTTATCGATCGGTCAGTGGACGAGTGCTTTCACGCGTGATGGGTGTGGAGCGGTGGACCATCATTTCAAAACTACAAACTCTTACAAAACTCAACTGATTTCTCCTTGCTCCTTATAAAAGAAGGATTTGGTAGAGTCTAGCTAGTCTAGAGGTTCTATCCAACCAATCTTCGTCCAACCCGTCATACTCTGGTTCATCCTTATTGTATAATTAGCCACCACACACCAATTAGGTACATTTCTACAATAAGAAATTTCCCCTAGACAATTCCCACAAATCGGTGATTTTAAGCCTAGACTTCCAAGGTATTTCCACTAGCCTAAACATAACAAAATACCTCAAAATAATCATCTTTAGAGCAATATTGTTTAATGTTCTCGAATTTGTTTTTTCCTTTACAAAGAAAATGTATTTCATATCGTCTACCAAGCCGTTTCTTTGACCAGCTGGGTCAGATTTGCTACCTAAATAAAATGCTCTAATTCAGCCCTCATTAGCCGCCTTCTGGGGCAATTTTCAATCATAGCTCTTATTCAGATCTCCTTAGCTCTGCGCTGATGCAATCTCCGACCATCGTAGTTGGTTCGATCACAATCGCCCCTTAGCTCACCCAGCTTCCAAAGGAAATGGTTGAGTCTAACTCGTATACACGTCCATCGTCTGTACTTGACCTATCAGTGATTGGTCTCACATTTCATTAGGTCCTCGAAATCTGAATCGGAAATCGAAAAAAATCGGAACTTTCTAATGTGTTGGAATCGGTATCGGAATCAGAAAATGTAGTACCTATGTCCCTATGATAAAAACGATTGTTTTAATTGCTTCATTGTTGTCTTTATATAAAACTTAATATCCATTGCTATTACTACTGACAAAATGATTATAATATCGATTTTAAACTAGCAGTGTAACGAAAATCTATAGATCGCCCCCACAAATATATTATTTCCAAAAATAACATGGTTTTAGCAGTAATTCGACCGCCACTGCCTCGAAATAAAAAATCAACCCCATAGCAAAATTATCACAGATTTGAAAAAAATATATCGGAATTGGTAATTGTATTAGAATCGAAAATTTAGAACAGGATCGCTAATTGTATCGGAATCGGGAGAAATATTGAAATCTTCAAATACTAATACATACCTTCTTACCCGGAAAATAATCATCTCATCTATAATATAAATCTCACCTGTCTGTTTAAATGTATATATGTATGTATGTCTTGCAAAAACTTTCGACAGAAACAACAGATTTTCACGAGATCGGTATTGTTTTAAAGCTCGACCCAAATATCGAAAAATCGGCCAAAACATTAATTCCTTCACCCTCAACTGGGCCCTTTTCTACAGGGAGGGGTCGCTTTGCCGATATTTTCGAAAGTCATCGGTTTGTTTTGATTGTCTAGACTTAATTTAAACATACGTCACTTCCAGTTTTGCGCTTGGCGCAACAGCTAACGCGTCACTTTTTTTTTTCAATTGTTTTTTTTCCTTCGCGGTACGGGGTCGAATCTGCCTGCCTACAACCAATGTTTTTTTTGTTCAACCAACACCCTTACACACAACTCCACTTTCTTTTCCGCCTTCGCGTCACGGGTTCGAGCCTACCTGCCTACTACAATTTTTTTTTTGCTCAACATACACCTTCAAATACCCGAGCAACGCCGGGTGTTACATGATAAGGGCTGTCCCCTTTTCATGTAAGTATAAAAATAGAGAGATTTATTTAAAATGAAAATGAAATAGCATAGACGAAATTCGAACCTCGTAATTTAGGTTTAGAAATATATTACGAAAGAGAATTAGCAATGGAATGTGAAAACAAACCATTGTTTAGCTTAGAGATAAAATAGTTTCAAGAAAAGAATGTGCGTTGTCAATTCTGTTATAAAAATTCAATTGAGGAATGCAACTATAGAATAATTTAATAAACATGTTTTTAACATATTGGAAATATAGGTTACTGGGAATATAGGTTAAAATTCCTTTTGTAAACAAAGGAAAAAGTTTTGGACACGCATGTCCAGAACACGTGAAAGAAGACACATGTTTTAACATGTGTATGACGTCATGCAAAATGGGAAGTTCACGATATAGTTAGACACTTTAAGCAGGAGAAACTGAGGGAGAGTCAGAGGGAGTTTGAGGACGACAGACGATAGTCTGCAGTTGGGATTTGAACGTCTAGAAGCGAGACGGTAACTTTTGAAACTTAATATGTGAAGCTTTGAATTCTTGATGATGAAAACCACGACCGGTCGGGAGAAAAATAAACCCATCATGTGTTTTTATAAACGTCGTCTTTGTGTTGTAATTCTACCAAAAGGTAAAGTGAAAATTGTTATATATGTCTTATGCATATCATGTGGTTTAAAATGTCTTTACATACACATCTTACATACACAATATGAACACTAAGACTGTCTCAACATTATCTCCTCACTCAAAGAGCTTTCATCTATTACACCTCTAAGTATGAACATTTTAATAAATATGAGTCTCTTTATAACACGAACAACATCCCTCAACAACATCACTTGTAATAAGACTCTCTCCTAATAAGACTCTCTAACAGGCACTTTTAATAACAACAATAACAACAACAACAAGAACAATAATAATAACAATAAATATATAACACGGGCATCCAGGCTAATTGATAAATAAATCATATTGACCAAGACTTTCTAAGGCATTGGTGTGTCAGCCACAAAACGGTATAGCTACGTAGAGGCACGAGAGAAGTTTAATAAATACCACCAAGAAATATGAACACGACTGATCCGATTTCAAATCTAACAGACGCCTGTACTTTCACGTCTAGTGTAAAACCTTGACATTTTTTTTTGACAAAGTGAGAGTGCCTATTAGAAAAAAAATCCCGTTTGTTGAAATTCTGGTCAATAGAAACGCAGTGATTCTTGTATTGTTTAATGTAATACAGTTATCAAAAATCATTTTTCGACTCTGGCGTCGAGTCTGAGCTACGAATTTTGTCGTTCATTTCTGTTATAATTGCCCTGCCTGATAAAGTTTAAATAGGCAGTGACATAATAATTGTCATTCGAAGACAAGTTAAATGTGTGGTCGCGACGCAGTAAACTGGGACGACGTTATAAATGGCAATTAATTTCCAGCAAAGCGGGCAGTGAATAAATCTGCCTTAAAAATAAAGACGACGTTATTCAAACTGATAAAACGTATACAATCGAAATATATTCACAAAAGGTCAGCGGGTGCAAACATTTTCAGTTTTAATACTCGCATTTCAAATTCTCAAAAACACATGGCAGGACTATATATATATATATATATATATATATATATATATATATATATATATATATATATATATATATATATACTAGCGTTCATCCCGGCGTTGCTTGGGTATTTGGATGTGTGTTGAGCAAAAAAAAAAAAAGTCTTTGCTGTTACGACCACCGCCAAACCGGAAGTGACGTAGGTTTATTAAGGCTAGTCAATTGAAAGGGGAAGTTGACTTTCAAACATATCGGCGAAAAAAGCGACTCCCCTGTAGAAAAGTGCCCAGTGTAAGGTGGAGATATTGATGTTTTTAGCCAAGTTTTCGATATTGGTTGTCTGAAATGTTAAACTTCAAAACGATACTGATCTTGTAAAAATCCGTCGCCTCTGTCGAAAGTTTTAGGCAGACATGCAAACATACATACATACATACATACATACATACATGCATACATACATACATACATTTATATATTAATAACTAAAAATTTTCGACCGAAATCGATTAAAAAGCTTGCCCTATCTCTAAATATCCTTTCTGTAAAATTTCAAATGTTTAGACCAGAAATTGTCTGAGTAATTTGGTAGAGACCGCAGAGGTCAATTTTTTAAAAACTTTAACCCCTATTATGACCCCTTAACATTTATTATTTTGGGCTCAAATCAAGTTATTAAGTTAGATCCATGTCCAAGGAACCTATATAATCTAAAATTTAAAGTGTTTAGACCCAAATTGGCTGAGGAGTTTGATAGAATTCTCAAAGTAAAAATCGTTACACTTTGACCCCTCACCAGCCAAATTTCTAGCCGAAAACAGATTACAAAGATTTTCCCAAATCTCAGTGCCCTGTATATCAAATTTCGAGTCTGTAGACTTAAAATTGAGAGTTATTGCGTAGGGAAATGTACACAGACGCACAGACACGTTCACTTATATATATATATATATATATATATATATATATATATATATATATATATATATATACTAGCATTTCAACCCGGCGTTGCCCGGGTGTTTGTGTGTGTATGCTGAGTAAAAGAAAAAGTGTTAGAAGGAAGGCAGGCTCGAACCCATACCGCAAAGGAGGAAAAGAACGGGAAATGACCTGACATCTTTGCCCTAACGACCATCGCCAAACCGGAGGTGACTTATGTTTAAATTAAGGCTAGACAATCGAAAGCAGAGAATGACTTTAAAAAATATCGGCGAAAAAAACGACCCCCTGTAGAAAAGTTGCCAGTTTAAGGTGGAGATATTAATGTTTTCAGGCAATTTTTCGATAATTGTCGTCTAAAAGGTCGAACTTTAAAACGATACTGATCTTGTAAAAATCTGTCGCCTCTGTCGAAAGTTTTAGGCAAACATGCAAATATACATACATGCATACATACATTTATATATTGGTAACTAAAATTTTCGACCGAAACCTATTAAAAAGCTTGTCCTATCTCTTAATACCCTTTCTGTAAAATTTCAAATGTTTAGACCAGAAATTGTCTGAGTAATTTGGTAGAGACCGCAGAGGTCAATTTTTTAAAAAATTTTTGACCCCTATTATGACCCCTTAACATTTATTGTTTTGGGCTCAAATCAAGTTATTAAGTTAGATCCATGTCCAAGGAACCTATATCTAAAATTGAAAGACTAAATTTAGACCCAAAATTGTCGGAGGCGTTCGGTAGAGTTCTCAAAGGTCAAATCGTTAAACTTTGACCCCTTAACAGGCAGATTTCTAGCCTAAAACAGATTACAAAGATTTTCCCAAACTCAGTACACTGTATATCAAATTTCGAGTCTGTAGACTTAAAATTGACAGAGTTATTGCGGTGGAAAATGTACACACAGACACGTACACTTATATATATATATATATATATATATATATATATATATATATATATATATATATAGCGTGTCCGTAAAGTTACTATACAGTCTTATTGTTTTATTGTATTATATTTGTATTAATAGTTAATATTTATTTTTTTTACAGGATTATTTAATCAAGCATGCCACGCAAGCTAACTTCGGAAGAGCGCAAATTTATTTTGAAGCGATATTGGAAAACAGAAAACGCACAGGCATATTTGTCATAGAAATTGTTTGCCTTGATTGTTACAGTCTTTTCGGATGTAACACGTGTATTATCTGAGATTTTTATAAACATAAAAGTGTTATTTCTTTTTAATTCTTTTGTTACAAATAAATATTTTAATACAATATCTTACTGTACTATTAATATATTACAGGGTGTCTGTACAGTAACTTGTAAGACTGTATAGTAACTTTACGGACACCCGGTATATATATATATATATATATATATATTTATATATATATATATATATATATATATATATATATATATATATATATATATATATAAAGGCTATATATCTGTCTGTCAGTCTCCATATTTTCAAACTCTATCTCCTCCCAAGCTAAAAGTCGCAGAGCTTCGCTAGGAGCCTCAAATGCTTATTTTTTTAACGGACCGTTCTTTTATGGGTCTTTAGCCAGTTGAATTAGTTTTTAACGGGTCAAAAATGCTTCAAATTGAAGAAATCGTTATATATTTTGTACATTCAATTTAGTTCATAAGCGTGTGCCGTTGGTACAGTCGTAATATCCCCCGCTTTTAATGCTACAGTTTCGGTTTCGATTCTAACTTATGGTACCAAAATAATTTTGAAATCACGACTAATATATACGAAATCGGGACAAATAAAAATATCATATTTAAACGTATTTTATGGCCGGGCAAAGAGGGCCGCCCTCGACCGCTAATATCTATGTCAACGATGCATATATGAGTCCAATATATAATTCGACCTGTAAACAGAAATAACAGCAATTGTATAATGGAGTATACTAGGAATAGGAATGATTTTCTCCAGAATGTGCTGCTGCTATTGCGCACAGAAATCACTTTTTCCACTGCTTCCAACGTAATAGATGTATGGAAACTAAAGCCGCTTTCAGGACTGCCAGCAACCATTGTAAGAAAGTAATAAAGAACGCAAGACAGTTGTATGCTCAGTCCGTCAAGTCCAAAGTAGGTGAGCAGCGGCTTGGTTCCCACCAGTTTTGGCAAATTGCAAACAGAATCCTGAACAGAAGCGTGTGCTCTATCCCAACTATCATAAATAGACCTGAGTTAATCTCGTCAGCACTAGACAAAGCCAAACCTTTTGCCAAGAACTTTGCAGCCAATTCTACCCTTTTCGACCAAGGCCGCCAACCCCCAATATTTCCTCCTGTATCAGTAAACACGCTATGTGATATACAAATATCTGTATGTGATGTTGCCAAGCTAATACAAAAACCTTGATTCCAGTAAAGCAACTGGCCCTTACGGTATTCCAATTATAGTACTCAAAAAGCTTCAACCAGAACTAGCACCAATCATTACAAAACTGTTTAAACGTTGTCTTAAGGAAAATAGCTTCCCATCACCTCGGAAAATCTCATCAGTATGCCCTGTATTTAAGAATTCAGGTGATCGTTCATCCCCCTCTCAGTAAAAGCCAAATAGTCTCCTGTGCGTCATGAGTAAGTTGCTGGAATCTGTGTTTAATACAGAAGTAATCAACCATCTCAGCAAAAATAACCTTCTTAGTGACAAACAACATGGTTTCCGTTCTGCTTGATCTACAGCAGATGTGCTTACAGTTATATCTCATAGGATTAGCAAATCTCTCGACAGAGGCAACCTTTCTAGGGCAATTGCTCTTGACATATCAACAGCCTTTGATAGGGTATGGCATAAAGGTTTACTTCACAAGATCTCCAGCTATGGTATAGCTGGAAATGTCTTCTCAATTATTAAATCATTTCTCTCTGATAGGTTCATAAGAGTAGTAGTTGATGGGCAAAAATCAGAAGCTCACAGTATAAATGCTGGAGTCCCTCAGGGGTCCATCCTGGGCCCAACTCTTTTCCTGATCTACATTAATGATTTTCCAAATCACATCCTTACATCATTTGTAGACATTTATGCTGACGACACTACCATCTATGGTAGCACATCTAAGACAGTAAACGACCAAGTTCTCTCCGATTCTCTCTCCTCTGATCTTGATCACGTTGTACAATGGGGAAAGGAGTGGCTGGTTACGTTTAATACATCTAAAACCAAGCTTCTATCTTTACATCATCAATGTTCTTATCACCATCTGGCATCAATTAAAATGAATGGCTCTCGTCTTGGGGAGGCCGCAAGTTTTGACAGGCTTCTGGGCTTGACCTTTACCCATGATCTTAAATGGAATACGTACATCAAATCTGTTGCCAAGGCCGCTGGAAAAATGGTCGGATCCTTCTATAGATCCAGTAGATATATCACTGCTGATGCAATTCTCTATCTATATAAGAGCCAGATACGTCCAAGGATGGAGTACTGTTGCCACATATGGGCAGGAGCTGCTAGAAAAGACTTGTCCTGCCTTGATAGGGTTCAAAATAGACTTCGTGGCCTGGTGGGAGATGTCCTTTTCTCTTCGCTGCAACCTCTATCTCACAGAAGAGATGTTGCGAGTTTGTCTCTGCTTTATCGTAATTTTCAGGGAAAGTGTTCGACTGAGCTTAAATCTATGGTTCCCCCTCGCCAAACTTTCACAAGAAACAATAGACTAGCTGAAAACATTATCAATAATTTTCCCCACTCTTTATCTGTGCCTAAACCTAAACATAGATTCCATGATCAAAGCTTCTTTCTTAGAACTGCACGCCTGTGGAATTGTCTTCCGTTTTCCTGCTTTCCAGCTGTCTATAATATGGTTGTCTTCAAGTCCAACGTGAACAAGTTTCTGATGAGCCGTTCCACTTAAGTTAACAAATTTACCGAACTTCCATTACTATCGATTACTTTATTGTCCTTTTGACTACTCTACACTCTTTAACCCTCATCATTGAGTGACCGATCGGCCTTGATAACTGGTGACGCCTATGTTAAAAAAAAATATTGATGTAACATTTATATATATATATAATATATATATATATATATATATATATATATACGTATATATATATTTATATATATATTATTTAAATATTTTTACGTGCATAAAATTAAATAAATATTTAGATAATAAAATACTTACAAATAATACGTCCCAAAATTATGGGGTTACTTGAATATAAACAAAGAGCAGGTAACTTCTCCCTTTAAAACACCCAGGGAGTGAAAAAATACCACAAAATCGCTTATAAAAAAATAAATCAAATCTCTCTCTCCCCTCTCTCTCTCTCTCTTTCTCTTCATCTTGAGTTGTGCATATTGAGAAGTGATACACGAATTACCATTACCATTTGTGTAAACACATCGAGCTTAGGTATTTCGGACGATGTCAAAACATCGTTAAACTCACTACTTGATCAGCAGCCGCCGATGGCATAGTGGTTATGAGCCTTGACTGTCGTACAGGCAGTCGGGTTTCAATCCTGCCTGGAGGTAGTTGCCTGTCTAGCCGCACTGATGAGTTGTGAAACAGCGAAACAGTACTGTATGTGGATGACTATATATATATATATATATATATATATATATATATATATATATATATATATGTACGTTGTAGAAAAATTATATCTAGCCAATACCCTACACTTTCAAGTTGATGATTTCCAATGGGAATGGACATTGATATCATTGTGTAACTTACTTGTCATAGATATATTTCATATTACTACTACGCAGTACTAAATTATTGAGCACTTTTTAAATAGATGCTGAGTATCTATACACAATCTATTATATTAGCTTATAATATTATCTGTATATATATACATGAAATAATAATAACCACATAGGTATCTTTGTAGGATATTCGTATATATATATATATATATATATATATATATATATATATATATATATATAAATATATATATATAATACAATGTGTATGTGTGTCTGGTAACGAATAGTCTCCTATATGGTTACATATTATAGAAAACTGATCACATATAATGATAGAAGATGTATCGAGACATAGGAATGGGTATGTTTTATCTGGCAGAACGATGATTCATTAAAATTGTGGGGTCTGCGTACGCACCTGGTTCACAAAGTATTTAAATAAAAAAATTAAAAATTAAAAAAAACCGTTTACAAGTGTTTTTGATATAGATGTACATGAGAATACTTTGATAAGTATGTTTTAACTTAAATAGGGATGGTATAATATAATTTTGGGGTCTGCTTTCGCGCCTGGCCTCCATAGAATGGAAATAGGCACAAGCTATAATAAAGAATTTTCATATCTATCTGCGTAAGTATACTTTGATAATTATGTTTCAGTTTTGAAGAAATATGGTATAATAAAATTATGGGGTGTTTTTTCGCGCCTGACCTCTATAGAATGGAAATATGTCACAAAGTTTAACAAGGTTTTTTAATATAGATCCACAGAATATTGTGATAAGTGTTTCAGTGTTATTAATCACAGATATTAATATACGAAGATATAATATTATGCGTAAATTTTTAGTATTTAATCCAACAGTGCTCAATACATAGGTAGAACTAGGTAGTAAGTTATGAAAAATTATATATGTCAATTAAGCTACACAGAATATTATGCGTTTCATTCTCGTGAGAATTCATCAGGGTTACGCGAAAAGTCGAGGTTATCGCGCGTTTATATATACGCACATGCTATTGAATATTCTAGTGAGCAAATCAGCTTCTTAGTTGCCACCGCGCCCATCGGTTTAAGGCTCCTAAACTCCATACTAGAATTCTGATATAATGGACTGATCCAACACCCCTCAAATGAATGGACTGTTGCGTCTATAAAAAGACAAGCAAACTCTCCTCACGTGGGAGACAGAATTTAGTACTAAGCTGTCAATGGACGCTTAGAAATGTGTGTACCTTTTTACCTAATTAAACCCTTTCTGTACAACCCCAGTAATGACTTGTTATTCATATAATCTACGATATAACAATTGGCGACGAAGAATTCGAACGAAACTCACTAAAAAACAAAGCGAAGGAAAAAGCACACAAGAAGATTAACGAGCAGAAAATAAAAGAAATCCAAAGAAGGAAGAAGAAAAAAAAAACTTCGACAGAGCCAACATTTAAAAAGTAAGTGTTTCACTCTGTTACGGTCCTAAAAAGAAAGAGAAATTGACATTTTGAAGCGAACATTTTTTTGAAAAGAACATTTAAAAAAAAAAGAAGTGTCCATTTCAAGTTTTATTCGGCTGGAAGTATTTTTTTTCTTCGGAAGGAAATTGTGCTTTTAATTGATTGAATTTATAGGACATTTGAGTTAATCTTTTGTTTAATTGTATGGTTTTGTAAAAAAAAAAAATTTTTAACATGTACCAATTAGCGGAATTCACTATAACTATGCAATCGGCATTGTTTGCACAACAAAAGCAAATGGAATTACTTCAGCAACAACAATTGAAGCAAAGCGAAATACTACAGAGTATTTTAACGCAGCAGAAAGACTATCGTTTCACTCCTGAAGGAATAGCAAATTCTTTATCCGAATTTGTATACGAGCCGACAAATGGGTTAACTTTTCCGGCATATTTTCGGAGATACGAAAATATTTTTGCTAAGAGATGTCAGTCTTGGACAGACGAAGAGAAGATTATCCTTCTTCTTCAAAAACTTGGATCTCAGGGAAATGCAAAGTATACGAATTTTATCCTGCCAAAGAAACCTGAAGAGATTTCTTTTAGTGAAACAATAAAAATATTGTCAAACATTTTCAGTGAACGAGATAGTCTATTCTATACACGTTATAAATGTTTAAATATCACGAAGCAGGAGGACGAAGATTTTATTACTTATGCTGGGAAAGTGAATGCTCATTGTGAATCCTTTAATTTAAAAGACCTCAAAGAGGATATGTTTAAAAGTCTAATCTTTGTGCAAGGTTTAGCAGCCTCTAAAGATAAGGATATTCGTTCAAGGATATTATCCATTATGAACCAAGACACAGAAATAACGTTACAAAAAGTTACGGAAGAGTGTCAGAAACTGTTAAATTTAAAGCAGGACAATACAAGCATCGAAGGAAAAAATTTTGAAGAAAAAAATATGGAAAAAAAAATGGAAAGGGTGATGAAATGTGCACACGAAAAATCCTGTAAGACATGTGGGGGAAAAACCACTTCACTAAAGATTGTTACTTTAAATACAAAATATGTAACCAATGTAATAAAAAAGGCCATAAATCAACGGTATGCAGGAAAGGAAAATACCGAAAAGCAGAAATAAAGACCATTGGTTCTAAAAATGAGTCTAGGTGTGATAAAAGAAAATATATTGAAATTAAAATTAATGGCTGTAATGTGAACTGTCTTCTACATACGGGAAGCGACATAAATATAATTGACGAAGTAACTTGGAAGAAAATTGGGTTTCCAAAGTTACAAAATACAAAAAAAATTGCCAGAAGTGTGTCTGGAAATAAACTAAAATTTAAGGGTGAATTTTTTTTACCAATGTGTCTCTAAAGGAGAATGCTGTGAAAACCAAGTTATATGTCGTACCGGGGAAAAATTCTAATTTGTTCAGTATAGACTTAATGATTCTTTTTAATTTATGGGGAAAACCCATAAGCTCATTTTGCAATAAAGTAAGTCTGGCGGGTTTAGAAAATTCTAAACTACCAGGAAAGTTTATTGACGAATTAAAAAAAGACTTTAAAGAGGTACTCCTGAAGGTTTGGGTTGCTGCACGAAAACGGAGGTGAAATTTGAACTAAAGGACGAAGCTAAACCAGTTTTCAAACCCAAAAGAAAGGTTCCATATTCAGCATTAGAAACTATAGAGAAAGAATTAAGGAGACTTCAAGATATTGGAGTAATAGAAAAATTGGACTACTCTGAATGGGCTTCACCCACGGTTTACGTTAAGAAGAAAAATAACAAAATCAAGGTATGCGCAGACTTTTCGACAGGTCTAAATGATTGTCTCGAGGAGCATAACTACCCGCTTCCTACACCAGAGGAAATTTTTTCGAAGTTAAGCGGAGGAAAATTTTTTACAAAAATTGATTTGTCTGAAGCGTATTGGCAAGTAAAAGTCCAGGAAGATTGTGCTAAGTACCTGACATTAAATACCCATAAGGGACTATTTTCACTAAAACGTTTGCCTTTTAGTTTAAAAGTAGCCCCAAATTTGTTCCAGCAAATTATGGATACAATGCTAGCAGGTTTGGATTTTGCTATGGCTTATCTAGATGACATCCTTATAAGAAGTAAAAATGTGGAAGAGCATAAGATCCACATTGGCAAAGTATTCGAGAGAATAGCAAACTATGGATTGAAAGTGGCTCTCGAAAAATGTAATTTTGGGAGGGACAAAATTGAATATTTGGGACAAGTGATTGATCGAAATGGTAGAAAACCTAATATATAGGACTGAAGCAATCAAAAACATGCCTAGACCGGAAAATATAGTGCAGCTACAGTCATTTTTGGGACTAGCAAATTATTATAATTCTTATATCCCAAAT
This sequence comes from Euprymna scolopes, assembly GCF_053919585.1. Taxonomy (NCBI): domain Eukaryota; kingdom Metazoa; phylum Mollusca; class Cephalopoda; order Sepiida; family Sepiolidae; genus Euprymna; species Euprymna scolopes. Next base: position 27,209,600 of record NC_136506.1, read on the forward strand.
ATGCATGAACTAAGAGCACCTTTAGACGAATTATTGAAAAAGAATAAAAAATGTCTGTTATCGGATTTAGCACTAGCTCACTACGATCCGCAAAAAGATTAATTGTAGCAGCAGATGCGAGCGAATACGGTTTAGGTGCTGTGCTACTACACAGACTCAAAGATGGATCGACTAAACCAATTATTCATGCCTCAAGGTTTTGCTACCCACAGAAAAAAATTATAGTCAGATAGAAAAAGAAGGTCTGGCAATTGTATACGCCATGAGGAAATTTCATAGGTTCATCCATGGAAGATTTTTTATCTTGGAAACAGACCACAAACCTTTGTTATCGATTTTTGGTTCCAAAAAAGGAGTTCTTACTCATACGGCTAATAGGTTACAAAGATGGAGCATGATTCTGTTAAACTACAATTTTAAAATGAAACACCTAGCACCCAGCAAAATTGCACACGCAGATGGTTTGTCCAGGTTGATCGTAAATAAAACTGAATTACTTGAAGAAACTGTTATAGCTGCACTAAAAGAAGAAAATGAACTAACAGATATATTAATAAATACTGTTAGGGAACTTCCCGTAACACCTGAGGAAATAAAGAAAGCAGCAAGAACAGATGAATACATTAACAAGATAAAAAAAACAAGTGGGACAAAAAGAAAAGAAGAGGAAAGGATTAACAGTTTTTCCATTTTCAAAGTGCGATGAAACTCTAATGTACGCAGATAGAGTGGTAATACCTCAAGTATTACAGAAGAGAATTTTAAAAGAATTCCACATGGGACATCCTGGAATCTCTAGAATGAAAGCACTAATGAGAGCATATACGTACTGGCCTGGAATGGATCATGATAAAATTATGTAAGGGTTGCCAACTAGCAGCAAAAGCGCCGCCCACTAAGACGCAACCTTGGCCTAAAACAGATATACCATGGACGCGGATCCATATAGATTACGCAGGACCTCTAAAAGGATATTATTACCTGGTAATAGTAGATAGCATGTCGAAATGGTCAGAAATTTTTAAATTCAAACATCCTACAGCAGCAAACACAATAAAGGCGTTGGACGAGGTATTTGGGCGTTTTGGCGTACCAAAAACACTTGTTAGTGATAATAGCACCATGTTCAAAGGCCAAGAATTTAAGATCTACTGTGAGTCACTGGCCATAGAGCATATCACAACACCAACTTTTAGCCCTCGATCTAACGGACAAGCTGAAAGATTTGTTGATACTTTTAAACGAGCGTTAAAAAAGAACGATAACATCGACACTGAACAAAAGTCTTCAGAAATTTTTAGCAGTGTACAGGATAACGCCTAATCCGAATACAAATGCAAATTTATCCCCAGCGGAAATAATGTTTGCCAGAAATGTGCGCTCTGTGTTCGACCGGTTAATTCCAAGTAAAAAAGTAAAAAAAAGTGTAAAAGATAATGTACGATACAAGATATATAAGGACGAGCATAAAGTTTTTTCAACAATTATCGGGCAGGGAAGAGTTTTTGGGAAGAAGGCATAATCTCAAAAAGAATTGGAAGAATGGTCTACATTATAAAAGGTCAGACATTTTCCCACAAAAAACACATAAACCAACTCAGACCCCGATATATTGAAATAGTTAAAAACAATTAAGTACCGATGGAAGTACTGTATGACATTTTTCACATAGAGCTTCCAAAAAAGGAAGCACCAGTAACGGAAAATACAAGTCACTCTCCAAAATCAAAAAATTCGCAAACGCAAATTTTAAGGAGAAGTGAAAGAAAAAGAAAAAGAACTGAATTTTTTGGACAAAGTCAAAAAAGAAAAAAATGGTGAAGCGAAATTCTAGGGAGGAATTTAGCTTGGGAGGAAGGTGATATAATGGACTGATCCAACACCCCTCAAATGAATGGACTGTTACGTCTATAAAAAGACAAGCAAACTCTCCTCACGTGGGAGACAGAATTTAGTACTAAGCTGTCAATGGACGCTTAGAAATGTGTGTACCTTTTTACCTAAATAAACCCTTTCTGTACAACCCCAGTAATGACTTGTTATTCATATAATCTACGATATAACAAATTCTTTGTGGAAAAATATTTTTCAAGTATAAGTGCTTAGTAATAATTAGTTCCCAATGCTATGATTCACACGTCTCTCGGCAAGACAAATGTTTGAATCACGACAATGAATATCAAAGCTATTACTACTATGCGACTAGAGGAGAAGCTTATACGGTGAAATACAATTTTACTTAGTACAATGAAATAAAGATATCACAGTTCTGTAGTTAAGCCAATTAGAAATAAAGTTAAATCACATAAACCATTTCTTGTGATTTCACCGATATTAAGCAAGGTTGGATGATCGTACTTAGATGAGAGGCCAATTTGGAATTCATGGGGTCTCTAATAAACACACGGTAAAACTTGCGAAGAACGCTCTGTTTTACGTTTTTTTTAAATGGAACGAGAATTTGAATTTGTTTCGTTTTAATCATTTTTTATTAACTAACTTTCGGAATAGACACCCCCAAACTCGCCATGTTAAGAACAACTTTCGGAATAGACCTTGTCAGCATACTCGAAAACCTATAAAAGTTAACATGTCGAATGTGATGTTAGGCGCATGCGCAATTTGGAAAAAAAAATTAAAACGAAAGGAAATTTAAATTTCCGTTCTATTTTTCAAACAGCTGTAAAATAGAGCGTTCTCCACAAGTTTTACCAAACACGCTAACTTGGTGGATAAAATAAGAATCAATCTTACTAATGTATAACGTCGTGTGAATACCCGACCTCCCTTAGTAAAGATGCAACACGAGGAAGACCGCAGTTTCCACACACTTACAATGTAGTCCTAGGTGGTTTGATTCAAACATTCACAAAAGTCCAACAACGCAGTCTCAATCGCTTCCGAGAAGGCAGAATGAATGTGGCGCATCCGTCAGAGTGTCGGATGTGGAAGTTTGAGAGTCGTCTCTCTTTTGGTAATCCGCTGAAAAAAAGACTACTCGATTTGGTTGTTTTTCTTGAAGTTAAATTACAAGTAATAATAATAATAATAATAATAATATTAATAATAATAATATTAATAATAATAATAATAATAATAATAATAATAATAATAATAAATCGGGTATTAGTTTTAGTATAAATGTTAATTATTCACAGGAAAATAAAAACAAAAATAAGTATGTACAGTTTTTCACAGGAGAATAAAAAAATAAAAACATCGATTATATTTTTCTTTTCTAGTGTATGTTCAAACGGGGCGTTTTCCTTGTGTTTTATACTCAATTCCTTGCTTATCGATCGGTCAGTGGACAACTGCTTTCACGCGGGGTAGGTGTGGAGCAGTGGGCCGTCTTCTGAAAACTCCAAACTCTACAAAATCTCTACTCAAACTAATTTTTCTTTGCTCTACAACTCCTTATAGATGAAGGTCTAAGAAGGATATAACTCGTCGATGGGTTCTATCGAACCGATCCGCGTCCAACCCGTCATCCACTGTTTCGCCCTGATTGAATAATCAGCCACATCCCCGTACACACCAATTAGGTAACTTTCCGCAGAACAAATTTCCCATCGACAATTCCAACAAACCGGTGATTTTCGGCCTTGATCTCCAAAGCTATTCCCTTAGCCTAAATATAGCTAGAATACTTCAAAATAATCATCTTTACAGTAATATTGTTTAATGTTCTCGAATTTGTTTTTTCCTTTACAAAGTAAATGTATTTCGTATCGGCTACCAAGTCGTTTTTTTTTCTGACCAACAGGGTCGCCCGGGAACCAATGGGAATTTGCACCTTAATGAAAGGTTAGCCCCTCTTCTGGGGCAATTATCGACTATAGCTCTAATTCAGCTCTCCTTAGCCACACTATAGGGGCAATCTCCGACCTTCGTATCTGGTTGCGTCACAAACGTATAAATAGTTGCTATTTACAATGCCTCCCCACGGGACAGAATTAGACACCAGGGTCGTTTTTTAACGTGGAGAAAAGGAACAAATAAAAATTGTCTCAGTCGTGAAGGATTTCTCCTCCACTAACAGAGAACAAGAAATTGAAGTGCAGCATCTGAATAACAGATACTACACTTTGATCTTGTCCCAAATAAATAGTTACTTGCAGCAAAGGTGGTTAAAATCACATCTTTCGTTTAGAGTTATAAATCTGGCTGACAACAGTCTTATTGCAAGTGGAAGAAGTCGAAAAATCAAATAATAAATAAAATACATTATATATGTATATATACATACATACATATATATATATGTATATATATATATATATATATATATATATATATATATATATATATATATAAGCAAATAGTTAATAAAACATGTTTAAAACACTTTAACAAGAGTTAAAAACATATTTAATTTAAAAAAGAAGGCACAAAAGATTGGATTGGCCTTAATCCGCGGAGTTTCGAAAGAAATACTTTCCTTCTCGTCAGAGGGGAGGATAAGAAAAATGTGGAATCAGATTTTCCTTCTAAAGTACTTAATGAAACTGCAAGTGAGCTATAGGGCGTATGATCCTTTTCATACTTAGTTTCTTTAAATACTTTCCAGGCAATGTTTCTTCATACATTTTGCTAATTCCTCCCCTCTGATAAAAAGAAAGTATTTCTTCGAAACTCCGCGGATTAAGGACATTCACTTCTATTTGTGTTTCTTTTCTGATAAATAAATATGTGTTTAAATATTTCTAATGTGTTTCTCAACATATTTTATTAAACCTATATATATATATATATATATATATATACATATATATTGGGGCTCAGCCTGTTAGTGATCAAACAATACGCCGCATACTACATCAAATTGGTGTGCATGGCTATCACCCCAGAAGGAATCCTCTTCTGGAGGCAATACACAAGGAAGCGCGCAAACAGTTTGCCGAAGACATGTAAACAAAGCCCATAGATTACTGCAACCATGTCCTATGATCTGATGAGAGGAAATTTAATTTGTTTGATGGCCTAAAGCATGTGTGGCGATAACCAGGTGAAGAGTAAAAAGATAATTGTGTCATGTCTACAGTCAAGCATGGTGGTGTGAATGTCATGGTCTTGGGATGCAATAGTGTTGCAGGTATTGGAGAGTTGTATTTCATTGAGGGAAACATGAACTCCAATATGTACTGTCAGTACTGCAGCAGTGCTTGATGCCCTCACACGAGAAACTGGGTCGCAGAGCAGTGTTCTAGCATGAAAATTACCCAACACACACACATCCAAGACAACCACTGCTTTACTGAAGAGGCTGAGGGTAAAGGTGATGTGCTGGCCAAGCATGTCTCCAGACTTGAACCCAATAAAACATCTTTGGGGCATCCTCCAGCAGAAGGTGGAGGCGCGCAAAGTCTCAAATATCCGCCAGCTCCCCGACGTCGTAATTGTATGAATGGATTAGCATTCCAGTGGCTACATGTGCAGCTCTGGTAAACTCCATGCCCAGGAGAGTAAAGGCAGTTTAGGATAATGATGGTGGCCACACAAAATATGTAGACTTGACATGTTGTATGTTAATATCGACAACTTTTTGTAAGGGGTGTACTCACTTTTGTTGGCACGGATTTAGATTTCAATGGCTATATTTTGAGTTATTTTGAGGGGAAAATAAATTAACTTTGTCATATATCTGAGGACAGACTACTTTTCATTCTGGAAATTTTTTTTTTCAGTGTTGTCCCATGAAGAGATATATTATAATATTTGAAGAAATGTGAGGATGGGTACTCACTTTTGTGATACACTATATATATATATATATATATATATATATATATATATATATATATATATATAAATATATATATATATATATATATAGTAAGTTATAAAGTATATATATATATATATAATTTAAAGGAGATTAGAATAATAGTCTAAAGAGCTAAGTGTATTTTAATGTAACAGTGAAATTACTAGTTTAATTAAAATACAGGAAATGCTCGTTGTAATTTAGATATATAATAAGCTCGATAGTTAAATGTCCTAGAGCTAATTCAGTATTAAGTAAAGTGATTTTCAATTTAAAAATTAAAAAAAAAATTTTTAATTTAAAAATCAAATTTTAATTAAATTAAAAATCAGTTTCATAAGAAGGAACAACAACAAAGTCAATTATCTGTACGATCGTTTCGGAAATCCGTGCTTTTTAATTGTGGTATACATGAAGTTATGTAGAACAATTATATATAGTTTTTTTGGTAAGCACGGTCTCCTCATCAGCAAATTTAGGAGGATTTTTATTGAATTTAAAAGACACCATAAATAAACCTAGCATTAAAAGTAAGGCTAATGAATCTGAAAAAATTGAAATAAAAGGTTTGGATTTTAAATTTATAAGAAAATTAATATAGGTTATAGATAGAAATGAGTAGAAAAAATATATATTTTTGAATTTACATAATAAATTTGATTTAAAAATATATAGAGATAGTTACCTTTTAGTTTTTCTTTTTTTGAAATCAGGAACTTTAATTATTTGATTTTTAAATTTAAAAAATTTTTTTGTTTAAATTTTTAAATTGAAAATCACTTTACTTAATATATATATATATATATATATATATATATATAGTAAGTTATAAAGTATATATATATATATATATATATATATATATATATATAGTAAGTTATAATATATGGCGATTAAGCTACACTGAATATTCCGCGTTTCATCCACTCTAGGACTCTTCAGGCTTATGCGCATAGCAATTTTATGTGAGTAAATTAAGTAGTTATGTATATATATATATATATATATTTCAGAATACAATTATCTAACAATAAAGTGGTATGGAAACCTATGATTATAAGTTTTACAAAATATTAGTGGCAGTAATCTTCTATAAGTATTATCCCACCTAAATAAAATTGTTCGATATTAAAGATAGAGCAAATAAATAAAATTTTAGTCATTCAATAAATTAAAAAATTTATGACGTGAAATGTTAAAATTTCAAATCCAAAGATTTTTTATTATTCTATGCAAGAGAAAGTATACATTTGAAATATATATATATAAATATAATAATATTTCAAGTGTATTCTTTGTCTTACATTTTATTTTATTCAAATTAAAACAACGTTTCTATACGAACTCTCATTCTTTGACATAAAAGAAATGGACTCTGATTTATGAAAGTATGATAGGTTATGAAAAGGAAGGGTTGTAAAGAGATAGCTTCGAATTCGGGGGTATCAAAATCAAAGCAAAATATGATGAAAGTAAAAATAAAATAGATAAACCCCATAATTTATTATACCATACCTGTTCACACTGAAACACTTATCACAATATTCTGTGGATCTATATTAAAAAACCTTGTTAAACTTTGTGACATTTTTCCATTCTATGGAGGTAAGGTGCGAACGAAGACCCCATAATTTTATTATACCATATTTCTTCAAATAGAAACATAATTATCAAAGTATACTTACGCAGATAGATATGAAAAGTCTTTATCAAAGTGTGTGCCTATTTCCATTCTATGGAGGCCAGGCGCGAACGCAGACCCCAAAATTTTATTATATCATCCCTATTTAAGTTTAAACATACTTATTAAAGTATTCTCATGTACATATATATCAAAAACACTTGTAAACGTTTTTTTTTTTTTAATTTTTTAATTTTTTTATTTCCATACTTTGTGGACCAGGCGCGAACGCAGACCCCTACAATTTTAATGAACCACCGTTCTGCCAGATCAAACATACCTATTCCTGTGTTTCGATACATCTTCTATGATTATATGCAATCAGTTTTTTAAAATAGTTAACCATATAGGAGCCTATTCATGACCACACACACACACACACACACACACACACACACACACACACACACACACGCATTCAGCTTTATATTATAGAAAGAAGAAGATAGATATAAGGGTGGAGTGTTGTATTATTTGGTTTCGATTCTATCCCTCACACACACATATATATTTATTTTTATTGTTATCTCACTAGTATATATTAGGTTTAATATAATACTTGATAGAGAATTGCCCATATAATAATAAGTAAGTAATTTGCATGCATTAAAATATAATATTTAAGCGTATCTACTGACCGGGCTATTAGTTATTAAGATTCTTGCAAAATTTCATATTTGCTTAGATGAGGATTTGGGAGTTTCATTATCCTGAGTTTTCTAATCAATACTTACACCTTAGTTGCTATTCCCACCCGATTTCCAACCGTTGTGACGCAAGAATCTGTACGGAATATCCAAATAAACTCTGTATTTAATTGTTATACATGAATACGAATTGCCATGTCAAACCCAGTAAATATATCTTTTGATGGTACCTTGTACACCAGAACTGCAGAAATCAGCGTTCGCAGTAACGTGGCAATAACACCCAACGTAAAAATACCATCCGTTAAAATTAAACGAGAAAGGCTTGCCATATAGTTTGAATGGATGACAATCGCCCACATAAAAAAAATTATCTCTGGAAAGACTTTACACTTTGAAACGCCCAGCAATACGTTGCAGATATACTTTCAAATATGCCGTAAAAGACATCTTAAGACTCGTGGCATCAGCCTGGTGTACTGGGAAAAGATGGCAGAAACTCGATATAGGTGGAGGAAAAATGCTAGTTGATGGTCGTAACGTATTTGAACAGGAAAGTGTCAGACATTCCATTCTGAGCCGGCCACACAGGAAACAACACGTGAACTCGATACCATATGATTTAAGGGCATCGCATCTATGTGAAACTTTTCTCGTCCGGAGAACAACTTGCAAGTTATTTTAGATCATGCAAGAGCCAACCATCTCAAATTAACTATGAGAAATATTATATATATATATATATATATATATATATATATATATATATATATATATATATATATATATATAAATCATCAGGACACTTGTGCCAGTTTTTGGAGAAAGTATGTGGGTCAGCAGTTGAATTTAGAAGACAGAAGAAATAGCAGTCCTGGGAACATGTTTACCAGCAAAAAACAGTTGGAAATAAGTCAAACACCATCCACCATGACTATGAAATCCCTACATATACGTACCTAGAAAACAGCTATTAACAGTGGCGTAGCAACTATTTTTTCCACCCGTAAGATTTGCTTCCCCCAATCTCGTTGATAATTCTATATCCTTTAAAATTCCAAACAGTCCTCAAAATATTTATTTTCATGGAATTACAATCAGGGACCTAAAACCTGTTTAAAAAACAGTATTACACACATAAAACACACACCAAAAAAACAAAAAACAAAAAACAAAAACGTATTACATTTAAAACTGATTTTCATATAATATTTATGATTTATTGTTAGCTTTTTCTTATTAAAATTTTTTTTATTGTCTATTTATATCTCCTCAAAATGCCGCTCTCTAGCAAGTACCATGAGGGGCGAACCGCCACTCGTTACCCTTAGGCTACCCCACTGGGCTATTAAACCTGTTATAGTTATATGAGACAAGAAGGAGAAAGAAGAACCCTAGTGGTTGTTAGTGTCCTCGATGATGTTGGATTAATCAAATAGAAAACATAACAAAGAAAAAGTCTTATGGATGACATGAAAAGAAACTGGAATCTTAGGAAGATCTCCATCATTCCTGTAATTATAAGAGCATTTCAAAAACTATTTTGCCAAAATACCTGGTGAACCAAGCGTAGGAAAAACAAATGAATCCATTAAAAGGGACAGTTAGAATATTATAGACTATATAAGATATATCGGTTGGAATGTATTAAATAGCGAGTGAATGTTTGTCGTATTTGTGGTTTGTGTTATTCCGTCGGTAATTGGCACAGCTGAGCTGGAGCTCTACTACACCAAGGCTTTCCACTTCATACAGAGGCCCAGTCAACTAGACTACTGAGTTTGGGACTAGGGTAACCTGATGTTGGGCTGGTCATGTATATTTTCCAGACAGATGTCACGTCGTTTTTTTTTTTTTTGGAAGCGTCAACGGACACTCTCTTTATATTTCTTATTGCAGCTGGAATACAGTTTAATGATCTTGTACCACATAGCTGAAGCTGTGGTAGATGAAGGGCTTGATCCTCTGTATAGTCCCAAGTGTGGTTGTTAGAACCTTCGCCGTTTCTACTAGTGCTATGTATGGGACCCTTCCTTTCAAGATTTTCCATACGTAGATGATAATATACTGTGTCAATCGCTTTATTGCAGACTAATAAAATATCAATATTTCTCTAAATAAACGCCACAAAAATGGAAATTGTACCATCAAAGGGTTGCTTTAAGTTTAGTTATTTCCCAAATTTTCATTCAAATTCATGCTATATTCACGAAGTTATGGAATTTTATTTATTATGAAAGAAATTTTACTGTCCATCGCTTTATTGAAGATCTCTTAAAATTCCAAAAGATCAGGCGAATAAAAGTTATCGAAAAGCAAAGGATAGTTGCTAGACTCACAGAAGAATTGTCCATCAAAAATTTAGCCAGGAAGCTGGAATTGGGTTCAAAAACCTTGGCTACATTCTTGAACAACCAGAACACCAAATCCCAAAAAATAAGGACATCGGAAGAAACCTTTTATATCGTGATATTTGGAAAAATCGTAGGGAAGTCAACCGAAACCCAACAGCACCAGTCTTTTCGTTTTTGTAAAAGCTGGATTCGCTCCTAGATCCAGGCATGCTCGATACAATGTGTTGAATGAGATTGCAAGGAACATCAAACCTCTTCCAATGCCTCCATTGAGCAAACAAGATAGGAAAAAAAGAATGTCTTGGACACAGAATTACATGAAAATATATTTCCAACACGTCCTATTTAGGGATGAAACCCATGCTACTCTTGGCGGAGCGGATAGATGGACCAAAGTTTGAAACCCAAGCGAAACTCCGACCCGTTACAGAGTCGCCAACAATGAGGTGGAGACATCATGTTTTGGCCGGGAATCATTGGAGATAAGTTGGTTGGACCAGTTCTAGTGCCAGAGGGTGTAAAGCTGGTAATAATTTGTCGGCATGGTTAGATGACCTACCATTGTCACGTCGCTTTCAGATGATTTTTATACATGCCAATGTACCATCCCGTTCTGCTTGGGACAACTGCGTCTTTCCTTGAATCTATGGAATTACACACAGGATCAAGTCCCTCGTTCAGGCGAACGGAAATCTCACAATATCATTATACGATCTGTAGACAGAACAGATCCTACCCTTGGATCCTGGCCAGAAGAAGGTCTATTTTAGTTTCACGTGCAGCCCAAAAATCGACATAATTGTTTTTATTTATTTATTTTTATACATTGAGTCTCCGGTGATCAGAGCGATCATATACATTAAAAAGCAGGAAAGAAGATGATAAGGTACTACGAACATTAAATTAGCGTATCTATATATTAATTTAATGTTTCTAGTTTGTTATCAGCTTCTATCCTCATTTTTAAAATATAATACTTTAGGTCGAGTAATTTTTGATATGGAAACCGTTACATACATAACTACGTAGAAATTTCACAGCGGCATCTTTCATATGTAATATATTGCCGCTGTGAATTCTGTGGACGTTCAGTGTTAATGGAGACCCCGCGGTATTATTGTCACCCTTTTGTTAAAACTGTAAAAGGGTTTACCCAAGTGATCTGGTATATGTAGTGTCAGAATACATCTGGTTATTATGGTTTTCTTTTAGTATGTTACTAAAATAACATAAAATATTGTTAGTAGCAATGGCCAATGACTCTTATCTGAAAGTACATCTTTTAAACTCCTCGGCCTAACGCTCTCAGGAAACATGAGTTGGAACAATTACATGAGAGCATCGCCAGGACCGCTGCGAAGCAGGTAGGTTCTCTCTACCGTGCTAGAAAGCTACTAACGCCCGAAAGTATCCTATACGGAAACCCAGCGATATCATTATACTATATTTAAACAGAACAGATACTGCCCTTCGATCCATGCCAGAACATTAATAAAGGTATATTTCGTTTCAGGTACGTCCTAAAAGCGGCATCGTTTTAAATTTCATTTTTTTTTTCATTGCGTCTTCGGTGATCGGGTAATCCTATTTATTAAAAAAGAGGATCAAAAGTAATAATATAGTATGAACATTAAATTAGCGTATCTATATACAAATAATTCAATGTTCCTAGTATGTTATTACCTTTTAGCCTTTTTTTTTAATAAATAGAATCTCCAAATCGAATAATTTATAATCTAGAAAACGTGACACACACACGTTAAAGGTATCACGATATTAATATATAGATTGTTTCCATTTTAACTATCTGCCGATACATAATTTGCCTTTTGGTCAAGATCAAAGTGTAGTATCTGTTCCGGCAGATGCTGCAAGCTATGACTAGCAAAGACCAGATGTGGGGGCAACCCCACATGCCTGACCTTTAACCAGCTCCCATTTCCCACCTCTCGGGAGCTGGTCCCATTTTCCCTTCCCCCTCCCTTCACTCCTCACATTAAAAATTGGCCTTGTGCCTAATTTGCTCGGTGGGGGAGCAAATAAATACCATCTGTTCCGGCAGATGCTGCATTTGGGATGATTTGTGCCAGTCAATGGAGGGGAAGCCCTCTATACTGGGACAATTATTATTTTTGGTAACCAGAGTGCCCCCTTTTTGCCTACTTTTAGGGGAGCTGGTTTTTACCTCACATTAAAAACGGCCTTGTGCCTAATTTGCTCAGTGGGGGAGCAAATAAATACCATCTGTTCCGGCAGATACTGCACTTAAGATAATTTGTACCAGTCAATGGAGGGGAAACCCTCTATACTGGGACAATTATTATTTTTGGTAACCAGAGTGCCCCCTTTTTGCCTACTTTAGGGGAGCTGGTTTTTACCTCACATTAAAAACGGCCTTGTGCCTAATTTGCTCAGTGGGGGAGCAAATAAATACCATCTGTTCCGGCAGATACTGCAAGCTATGACTAGCTATGACTAGCAAAGACCAGATGTGGGGGCAACCCCACACGCCTGACCTTTAACCAGCTCCTATTTCCCACCTTTCGGGAGCTGGTCCCCTTTTTCCCTTCCCCCTCCCTTCACTCCTCACATTAAAAATTGGCCTTGTGCCTAATTTGCTCGGAGGGGGAGCAAATAAATACCATCTGTTCTTCAGATGCTGCACTTCATTTTTTTGTTCTCTTTCGGTGGAGGAGAAATCCTTCACGACTGAGACAATTTTTATTTTTGTACCTTTTCTCCACGTTAAAAAACGACCATGGTGTCTAACTCTGTCCCGTGGGGAGGCATAGTAAATAGGTACAATAGAAAAATGCGAGCATGAAAAGTAATATGGTTAAGCTTAAACATGGAAAAGTAAAGGACTAGTTGTCAAAACTGGAAAAGAAAAGGATAGGATATTCTAGTAAAAAATATAATAAATTTATAAGTAAAAATATTGCAGCATTAAGAATTGATTATATCTATATATCTATAAAAGTGAACGTGTCTGTCTGTCTGTCTGTCTATCTGTGTGTCTGTGTGTCTGTCTGCCTGTGTACATTTCCCTACGCAATAACTCTGTCAATTTTTAGTCTATAGACTCGAAATTTGAAATACCGGGTACTGAGATTTGGGAAAATCGATGTGACGGGTGTCAGCCAGAAATTTGGCTGTTAAGGGGTCAAATTTCAACGATTTGACCTTTAAGAACTCTACCAAACTCCTCCGACAATTTTGGGTCTAGGCACTTGAAATTTAGATATAGGTTCCTTGAACATGGATCTAACTTAATAAAGTGATTTGAGCCAGAAACAATAAATTTTAAGGGGTCATAATAGGGGTCAAAGTTTTAAAAAATTAACCATTTTTTTGTTTTTTTGCTTTTTTTGCACAGCATACACCTCCAAACACCCGAGCAACGCCGGGCACCCCTGCTAGTAATCTTATAAATTGAATTAAAAAAATCTTGATGCAATATTTTAAGTTTTTTTTCCCTAATGTAATCCATGATTTTTCAGGCTTCCAATAAATTCACTTGTTCTCTATTTAATTTCAGTCTCCCCCCCCATAAACACATATGTAATATCAATGTACGACACTCGTCTGCTTTCAATAATATCCCTCATTGACCTCCCTTTCATGATTTCATTCTTTCTGTTTCACTTGGTATTTCTCTTTTCGTAACAGCAATGAATTAGTAGTAACAGCAGTCGCCGAAGCGACGTAGTTGCTATGGAAAACACTTATAAAAATCGTCGCTCGCCTCCTTACATATTTTTACGATTTTGAACACCAGAAAATTAATCATAATCTTTGTTTTACTGAACAGTGTAATTTTTTTCACGATATAGCTGAGAAGGTGATCTATAAACGGTATATAATTGTTTGAAATTTGGTCGAAATATGAATGAGTGGCGAAGCTTTAAAGCAGTTCTAAATGACTAAAACTGCCACTTAACCATATATTCAAACATGGTATAAAACAAAATATTGGGGAAGAATAAAAATCAAACAATTATATCAAGAAGTACGACAGTCGTTTCTAAACTAAAACTTGTTTTAACTAAAAATATTGAACTAAAAAGACGGGAGTAGTACCATTTAAACGAGCCACCTTGTGTGCTAAAAAATCCATTTTTCTGTCTAGTCACCACAGTTCTAAATGCATTTTTGCCAACGATGATTGTTGGCTGAGCATGGGTGTACGGAGCGCGCTTTTACGTATGAGTGTCGTTCTAAAAGTAAAGCTTCTTATTTTTTTAAACTAAAAATGTTGAAGAGCTACGAAAACGGGAGTGGTATCATTAGATCGAACGACCTTTTGAGTTTCGGAATTTATTTTTCTACATAGTCAACCCCATTTTCAATCCATTTTTTTGTCAAGAATCCAATGATGCATACCTGCTTCTGACGCACATCAATGACAGGAGTTGTTTTCTTAGAATCTCATACCGTCAATATCTGCAACCGAGCATGAATGCATAAGTCAGCATAAGAATGCAATTTGCAGTCCTTCTGATCCGTTCACCGTTAAGCCGGAATTGTAACGTTTCCCGGGAACCAACACGCTGTAGCCTCAGTCGCAAAGGATACAAAGAATAAAAAAAAAACTTCACTCACCCTTTTTTTTAGTACAACGACGTTTATTTCCTCATACTGTCGTTACCGCTGTGATGTTCCTCACGTGATCGTCTTCTCGAACGTGCTCTAGAACGTCATTCACGTTATCGCTCTCTCTAACGTGCTCTTTTTATCTTTTTATAGCCTTTCTTTACCGGGGACGTCTCTTCGCATGCGTTTGCATACGCGCGTCCGCACTCTTTTACAGAAATTAAAAATTGGAGGGGGAATTACTTTTTGGACGACAATCGATATGCGCAAAAGATAAAACTGTTTATTTCAAATATTGTATATAAAAAGAATCGTAAAATTATTTATGTAAGAATTCTACAGTTTAGGAGTGTTATTTTAGTCGAGCCAATTTATGGTTGAACTCTGACACTGTTGGCCATGCTGGATTACACGAGAAAATATCGGATAAAATAACATCCGGAATGGATGTCTTTCAGGATTCTGTCAAAGATATATATTTGTACTTTAAATTCCTTGCTCGATTACACTTCCATCTAGAAATTGGGGGTTCGCTGTCTAAACACAGATTTTTAAACTCGACGAATGCAACTGAATTCGGTACATAAACCATCATTTAATTCTAAAATGGCGCTTTAAGTAGAAATTCTAGTCTTCTTAATTACGCCAAGAATAACGGCCGGTATTTATTTATATCAAAATGAAGGCAATAATTGTCACATTTTCTTCACTAAAATATAAACAAGAATATTAGACTTATATGGTATGCCAATAAAAGGATACAATAAATCTAACAGTATGAATTAAAATGAAAACAAAAGAAAAAAACCCTAAAACTGAACGTTTCGCCCAGCTCTTGCATGGGCTTTGTCAAGAGAGAAAATTTATAATTGACTCAAATTTTTATCTTTAATACGTGCATAAAATATATAAAATATGAAGTTTGTATTCGTAGTCTAGTGGAGGATGCCCTTTTCTTCTCCCTGCAACGTCTTTCCAACAGAATGGACGTTGTAAGCCTGTCTCTGATTTATCGTTATTTTCACGGCAAGTGCTCGTCTGAGTTCCAATCTAGCACCCCCCCGTCAAACTTTCAAGAAAAACACTTGTCTACTTGAAACCATTATCAGTAATTTCCTCCACCCTTTATCTGTGCCTAAACCTAAGAACTGCACGCCTGTGGAACTGTCTTCCGTTAGCCTGCTTTCCAGCTGACTACAATATGGTCGTCTTCAAGTCCAACGTAAACAAATTCTTGATGAGCCGTTCTTGAGTAATCCAATTTACCAAATTTCCACTACTAATAATTATTACGATATGGTTCCAATGGCTACTGTACACTCATTAGCCCTTATCCTCGAGTGGCCTCCGGGCCTTGATAAGTGGTGAGGCCTATGTAAAAAAAAAATGTGGCACAAGGCTAGATAGGTATGAGGATAGATGTCTTCTACATTTTTCTATTAACTAGTTTCAATAACTAGAATGTTATCTCCTTTCTTATAGGCTAACATACGTAAAATCTATCCTTAGAGTTTCAATAAATTTTTGAAAATCGGAGCAAAACTAAATAATCTATAAATTGGGGGAATACGCATAGTAATTAGTGTATAATAATAAATCTAATTAATAAACAGCCTGCTTGTCTTCATATTTTTAAACTCTATCTCCACCGAAACTACAAGTTTCAGAGCGGCTCTAGGGGCCTCAAATGATTGGAAATTTTACAGACCGTTCTTTTATGGGTCTTTAGGCGGTTAAAATAGTTTTAAGGGGTCAAAATGGGTCAAAATTGAAAAAGAAAAATCGTTATACGTTTTGTACATTAATCTTAGTTCATTTTTTTTATTTTTTCATTTCTAATCAGTTGAAATACGTGTCGCGTTGGTACTGTGGTAACGTTACCAGACTTGAACGCTATAGTTTCGATTCTAGTTGATGGCCCCCCAAATACTTTTTTTAACGGCAAGGGTGTGTGTTCCTTGATAGAAGCGTTGATTGAGTTTGAATACAATAAAATACGTATTAGATACGTCAAGAATGAGAGCTCAATATAGAAACGTTGTTTTAATTTGAATAAAATACGCATTAGATACGTTTGAAACAAAAAAAACAACAACGTATAATTACGAAAATAAACAGATATTTATTTTTGTTTGAAATTTATGAATATATTTCGAAGTTACACTTCATCCTCAGTATTTCTTTCTTTTCTTTTTTTCAAATTTCAAACAAAAATAAATATCTGTTTTCGTAATAATGCGTTGTTTTTGGCTTCAAACGTATCTAATACGTATTTTATTTTATACTTTTTATTTACTTTTTATTATTTTATATATTTTTTTAATACGTTTATTTTTTAAATCACGACTATATAATACAGGAATAATATATGAAATCTGGACAAATTAAAATATCATGTTTAAGCGTATTTTACGCCCGAGCAAAGCCAGCCCCCCCTGCTAGCTTAAATCTATGTAGGTTGGGAAGATTTACAAACACGTGTATATACCAGCAGGATGAGCCGGAATTGCCCGGCATGAATGATGATCAACAGATGTCTCACGCTTAGTTTTTAGTGTCATTGAAATCAGTAAGTAGACCATTTTTTAAAATCAAATCGATTACTCTGCTTGGAGAATGAATACGGTGCACCAGGAGGAAGTTCGCATGCCTCTCGCAGTGACTTAATTTATAATACATTGTAGTCTACGTTGCACTGTAGAGAAACCAATAGTGATTTTCTAAAATTATTTTTCATATGTAATGGTTTGCATTAAAGTTGAAAATGCAAAAGTCATGTATCTGGAGCAGAAAAGGTTATTTGTTATTAACGTACCACGCTTGTCGTCGTACCTTTCAAGGTTTTAGTTTTTGTAGTAAAAAATAGGAGGTATTACGTTTGAAACCACCCTCGTCTATAGAGATTTTATTTGATAAAATCAATACGTGCAAAGGCTCGGCGTTTCGGTACCTTCCGGCATTTTCCATAAACCGCTTGGATAATTCCGACGTTATACTGCATAAGCGCCACTCAATGTATTCACAGTTTTTTGTTTTACTAATGTGTGACTAATTACAAAGATCAAAAGCCACTCGAGTATAATAGTTAATGAGATCGATTGATTATCAGTTGAACAATGGCGAATGAAATG
Organism: Euprymna scolopes; assembly: GCF_053919585.1. Classification (NCBI taxonomy): domain Eukaryota; kingdom Metazoa; phylum Mollusca; class Cephalopoda; order Sepiida; family Sepiolidae; genus Euprymna; species Euprymna scolopes. The sequence continues at coordinate 27,227,773 of NC_136506.1, forward strand.
GACAAAGACATTTTGTGTCAAGTAATTGTTAACAATGTATTTGAAGACTATTGCGTTTTAGACTCCAGGGAAGCAGTGTGATGCTAATGTGTTAAAAACACGGAAATAATCTGGGAAGTTACAAGTTGCCTTCAATAAGTTTTCAGACCTTTTTAGTATGGACACTTTTATTGATAGTACACACATGAAACACTAGTCCCTTTCGAAGTAATCTCCTCCGGATGCAATGCACTTATTGTACAGTTTCAACAATTTCTGGAAGGACTGATGGGGGTCCTTTTGTGGGAGCGTGTCAACGACCCTCGTCACAGCCTCTTTCATTTTCTCAATTGTCTCTAAAGTTTCCCTTGAGCTTAGGGAATAACAAAAAGTCACAGGGATCCAAGTCTAGACTATAGGGAGGGTGAGGAACTGTCTTGATGCCCATCTTGGTCAAATAGTCTGTGACAAGAATGGTGTTATGGACTGATGCATTTGTGCAAATCTTGCACATCTTCAGTTCCACGCGGTGTGTACAGAAATGTCTACCGTAAGCTATGTATGCCTGAGACTGACGGAATTGAACATACAGAACGTTCGTTTATAAAGGGGGGGGGGAATTGTTAAGCTTGACATCAAACTGTGCACTTATTGTCTCTGTAGACACACGACCGTCTTTATCTACGAAATTCTTTATTTGGCCAATCAACTTTGGTGTTATTACTTCTTATCTATCTTACACCTTTCATTATCCCTCTTCGACCCCCTGTCTTCCTTGAATCTTTTATGTAAATCAAAAACTGATGCTATATCTATGCAAGATGGCCCAAAAGCAGTCTGAAGCATTTCATACGTTTCTGTGATACTTTTTCCAAGTTTAAAACAGAATTTTATTTCATATCATTCTTCTAAAGTGACTCACATCCAGATTGCATTTTTTAAATTCATCAACTGTGACAATCAGGCTTTAGTAGAGTGTATTTCAATTCCTGTCGTAGCTATTCATTTGAACCTGAGTCATAAGAATTAGTCAGTCATCTCATAAGATGTATAGAAATAACATAATGAATGGGAACAATACTCCATACTTGGGCGAGTAGTGGCCTTGTACAGGTACAGGATAGTCTCAGGTGTGAGTAGTCTTCTACCTCGATAAAGGGAACCCACTCTCCTTGCAGCAACTTTCTTAGTGTTTGTTCCAGTTCATATTGCCACAAATGTTAGGCCGAGAAGTTTGAAGGAAGAATTCTCAGGTAGAATGTTACTTGTCATGGATATAAGTGGTTGGAGGGACGTGTTGTAATTGTTAAAGGAGAGAAACTTAGTCTTACTAGCATTAAATGTTACCATACATTTGTGGCTCGATTCCATTACGGTCTGGAGGTCGTTTTCATACAGTTCTGCCATTGTCTCAGATTTATATATATCTGTATCTGTTCTTCCCTCATGCATGTAATAGAACATTGTATCATTAGCAAATTCTACTTTTTAATACAAATGCAGTTTTCACACCATCATAACCGTTATCCCCGAGTGGCTTCCGGGTCTTGATACGTGGTGACCTCAATGTAAAAAAAAACAACAGCTGCATTTTAATACATATATTATTATGGACGTTTTTTTTTTTTTTTAAATACATTCCTCATGTAGTGTTGCTATATATGTTATAGGTTTGTCGATTTTCAATTAAGGCCTTATCCTCGAGTAGACCATTGGACTTTGATAAGTAGTAACAACTTAATAAAATCTAACTTCTACGGCTTTTTAGCTAATACAAAAAAAATATTTGTGAAATTTAGTGAAAAATGCATATTAGAAAGTGACAACTATGAATGTATTTTAAAAATACACAACTTAGCCTTAGAGAGTAAGTAACTACTATGAATGTAATTGTCTGTAATACATATTAGTAAGTAACTACTATGAATGCATTTTAAAAATAATTACTTAGCACTAGAGAGCAATAACCATTATGAATGTATCTATAAAATACACTACGTAGCATTACAGAGTAAGTAACCCCTATGAATGTATTTGTATTGTATTGTTTTAATTGGCAAAAAATGCTCTTAATGAAACAAATATTTATAGGGGGATACACTTTATACTTTCTTTCATTGCTGACTATGAAAAATAAGTTCACTTTGGTTAAAACTATTTATGCTATATATTCATATAAACATATTTATGCAATGTTTTTTTATATTATTATTATATTATGTTATTATTATATTATATTATTATTATATTATGTTATTATTATATTATGTTATTATTATATTATGTTATTATTATATTATATTATTATATTATGTTATTATTATATTATATTATTATTATATTATGTTATTATTATATTATATTATTATTATATTATGTTATTATTATATTATATTATTATTATATTATGTTATTATTATATTATATTATTATTATATTATGTTATTATTATATTATATTATTATTATATTATGTTATTATTATATTATGTCATTATTATATATTATATTATTATATTATGTGAATTCGTTGAAATATATGAAATATTTAATCAGTTAAAAATTTCTTCAGATTTATATTAGATATGGTCGCGAAGGTTACAATATCATGTTCGCCATTAAGGAGAACGAGCTATGCAGTTAATAGCGTTGTTCATTATTAAATTCACTAAAAACCGTTGACCACACTCGGGTTTGTTGGATTCATATAATTTAAAAAGGATCGATGTGCCGTAAAGAAAACCCTTATTTTCCTAATTCCTCGTGCAACAAAATTAGACAAAAAGCCAGTTAAACGTGAGGTAGCTCCCACAAGTGGGCATTCTAGAAAGCTTAAAAATAGCAGAGACCGGTAATATATCCATGACTCTACGTCACTTCCTAGGAGTGGGAGGTGACGGTAGTTCAGTTTTTAGTCACACGGACTGATAACCTGAGTATTCCGAGTTCGAATCCAGTTCGTGCCACAAATTCACTTTCACTCATGGTGTCCCTATTTACTTGCCTCCCCAGGACGGCAGAGTTAGACACAAGGTCGGTTTTAAAAGTGGAGTAAATTAAGCTTCCCCAAAAGGGGTACTCTTTATATAAGCAAATTTCAAAATTGTCTCAGTAACTTCTCCTCCACTAACCGAGGGCAGAAAAAGAAAAAAATGAAGTGTAGCACCAGAACAGTTATCACACTGCGATCTTGGCCCGAGGACCAAGGACAATTGTACTTTCACTTATAGTGTTGGCAATCTCCTTGTGGTTCCTGCCATAAGTACTTGATGTCTTTCTAGAAAAAATTCTGACTAGGAAAATTTCGGCAACAGAATCTTCCGATTCATACGATATGATGACGATGATAACCTTCTAGGATTGAATAAAACCTTACTCTATTCTAAAAAAATGACTTGTGGTTCAGGACTGCACCGAGTTTGACAGAATGGTATCAAAGCGAATCTCAATAGTCAGATAACTTTCTAGAATCAGAAAGTCTAATAGAATTTAAAAAAAATGAAAACTTAATTATTGTCTCAATGATACACAGTTATTAATATAAAAAAAGGGAAACCTTAATTATTGGACCAATGATACACAGCTCTTAATTTAGAACAAAAACCAACAAAAGAAAACTTAATTATTGGCCCAATAATACACAGCTACTAATCTAAAAAAGAACTTTAACAAAAAAGAACGAGAACCGGAAGTTATTGAATGACATATTTGAAAGCCAACTCAAAAAGCTGCGCAATCGACACAAATTGGAAAGTAACACCAAGAACAGGAAACTCTCATCAAAACATAACCGGAGAACGGATAGCTAATTTACAAACCAGTAATGAAATAAACATTGCCAAAAACTGAACATAAATAAATATATAAATAAAAAGAAAACAAAAAGAAAACGAAAATAATATATTTTAAAACGATAAATGAAGAAAAAAAGAAACGAAAAAGAAAGAAAACAGAAAAGAGAAAAAATAAAATAATAATTATTCTTAAAATGCGTCCATTTTATCTTAGTGTTTCCATATGACACGTGACATACCAAAGAACATTCAATTACAAACATTAGGGTGAATGATAAACGGATATATTATTGTAAGCAACGTAACAGAGCCCGGAGGCGCGTATACAAATGCATACGACATTACGTCACCGATAAAGAAAAAAAGACTATGAAAAGAAGAAAGAGAAATTTAGAGGAAACGATCACGTATTGTGTTGTGTAATCTACCGGAAAACACCGGAAACTATAAAAATTTCGATTACTATAAAGAAATTATAATATTCGATTATTATAATTGGTAAAAGTATATTGTTATTAAAATATTTTAAAGATGTGAAAAGTTATATTAAGTTGAATATTTACAATGGCTGTCAAGAATGTTAAATTTATGTTAATTTGACAGATGAAATTTGAGCTAACCATAATATAAGCACATATACGTGACAAAAACCCAGCAAGGATCTGTGAGATATGTGTTATGCTGACGTAATAAAAATATAGATTTGGAGATGTAGTTACGTGGGAGATCCGTTTCATTACGCAACGCCTTAGAGACGGATGGGTTTTTATGATGTAGCACCCACGGAAGTTAGAAGTTGGCGACTTAGAAAAATGTAATCTTATACAAAACTTAAAAAGGTTCAAGCCCTTTTCAAATTTTGAGGAGGGAAAATATGCCATGACTGTCATGAAGAAAAGTTAAAGTTAAAGATAAGAACTTTAGCTTTGCTTCACGGCAGTCATGGCATATTTTCTCTCCTCAAAATATGAAAAGGTCTGGAACCTTTTTAATTTTTGTATTTAAATTTTTCTTACCTGATGAAATCAAATATGATTGAAACGGACAGCAGATCGTAGTAAGATATGACTGTATTTAGATAAATAATAATAATAATAATAATAATAATAATAATAATAATAATAATAAATATATATATATATATATAACTACTTCATTTAATCACATAAATTAATATGCGAAAGTATTATTTTATGCGTAAACTTTAAGTATTTACTTCAACAGTGCTCAATACATAGGTAGAGCTAGGTAGTAAGTCATAAAAATATATATGGCATAAGCCTGGCGAATCCTAACATGGATGAAACACTGAGTATTCTGTGTAGCTTAATTGCCATATATATTTTTTTATAACTTACTATATATATATATGTATATATATATATAAATATATATACATATATATATATATATTGGCCAACTGTATTTATATTATTTATTTATTTATATTATATTTATAAACATGACAATTATTTAGTTATATTTATATACAAAACATTATTTATTTATTTATTTATAATATACTTATATACAAGATAAACATATATACGCTCATTATACAGCTACGATGAACTGTTATTTGTCCCCTTTTGTTACATGTCTGCTGTTAAAATGTATGTGTTGTCATAATTTTTATACCACTAGACATTACACGAGTTAGACAGACGTATGTAATATATACACCTGTTCACGTCATACAAAACCTCCGACGATACAAAATATTTCTTCTGGTGCCGTATATACATTTTCTGGTGCCTGTCATATAGATCCTCCCGCAACGTAATACACGCCAGAGACATGAATGACATCCAAGAGCACTTTAGAGACCTGGGTGACGTCAAAGCTGTAACGAGAAGTCACACGTAGCGCAGGAATGAAGAAATTAATGCCATTGTTCCAACAGGAAAAAAAAAAAGAGTCGAAGTTTTTTCCTATTCTTTGTCTACTTTGCGACTGAGGCTAAAATGTATTGGCTAACGTTACATTATCAGTGTGTCAAACGAACCAACATACTATTTCACAAGCAGATCATCGAAATTTATATTACAAATATTAGCGTGACCGACAAACTTTACAAACAGAGTAAAAGTCGTTTTTATATATTAGTATGGCAGACTAATGGAAAGTTTAATAAAAAGACATTAGGATGACTAACAACGAAAAATTTTAGATGAAGACTGTTTATATTACCTGTTTTGATGTTCCCATTTTTAGTGTTATTCATGCAATGTTTCGGTCGGTTTGGTCGTCGACCGTCTTCAGGCATGTTAGTTTTGCTTGGAAAAGAGAAATTCTATTTCAAACGTATGCAAGATAAACTCATGAATGTTCTATTTTAAATATTAGCGTGAAAGACAAAAGAAAATACTATCCCAAGTATTAGCGTCACATATCAACAACAGTTATACTTGACACATTAGCGTAAAAAATCGACGAAAATACCTTTTAAAAATAAGAGTGACAGACTAACAGACATTTTATTTTAAATATTAGTGTGGTATACCAATTAAATATTCTATTGGAAACGCATGTGTGACAGACTAACAAAAATTCTATTTAAAAGTAAACATGACCGACCCACAAACATTTTCGTTCAAACCTTTACGCAGAAGACCAGCGAAAGTTCTATATCCAACACTGCCAGGGTGGTCTGACATTACCCGAGATTGAATTATCAACGATTGTTTTACACACCCATATTTTTTATTGTCATCGAAATCTATAAAATCGAACATTTTTCAATCAAATCGATTGATTGCCTGCTCTAGTTGGGGACGCATCGTGGTGCACCGAGAGAAAACTTTACATACAATCCCACAGGGACTTAGTCTACAATATATTGTAGTCTACATTGCACTGTAGAGAACATATTGTTGGTTTTATAAAATTATTTTTATATATAACGGCTAGAATTAAAGCTTAAAATGCAAAAGTCAAGTATCATGATTCAATTGTGTTCTAAACAGAAATATATATTTCGAACGATCCCCTGTCATATTAAAAAAACCTACTGTTGATTTTTATATGTTTGGCCTTTCTGTGTGGTGATAATGGCTTGAATAGAAGTTTAAAATGAAAAAAAAAAATCAAGTACTATGTTTCGATTGTGCGTTAAAGAAAAACATTAATTTCAGATGCACCTCTGTCATATCAAAAAAGCATACTGTTGATTTTATATGCCGGACCTTTCTGCTTGTGTGGTAATAAATTGTTCAAATGAACTTGTGATGTTAGGCTGTGTAAGGTGTTAACTTTGCTCAAAATCACCTGTTTTTTTCTTTCATCGGATTTTTGTCGAGTATCGATTATCGATACTTGTAGATATTCCGATAAAAAACCTATCTAAGAACACTGCCAGATACATAACGTATATTTGTTTTAAATTTCATAAAAAAACAGCCCAGATGTTTCGGAGTCCATAGGGAACGAACTCACATACACAGACAAATTTCTTACATATAATACAGTAGATAGTAGATTTATGCGAGAAGCTAATGAAATTTCAATTTCAAACGCAGACGTGATAGACCAAGAAAAAGTCTATTTTAAACATTAATGTTTTTAATGCATTTTCACCCCAAACAAGGCATAGTGCAACTTTGATGAAGAGAGGCTACTATCTGGGACATAATTGCGAGGACATTTTTTAGGGGGTTTAGCAGCAAGATGTCTATTCACATTACACATGAACTTCTGCATGCCAGTACAGTCTGGGAAATATGACCCCGAAAGTGAATTCCAAAGTCTAGCAGTTCTGAGGAAGAAACTATTATAGTAGAAGGCTTTCTGGCATTTGAGGATCTCTACTATGTAGGGGTGAGATTTTGCTGCTTGTCGGGTTTGTCGGGAGTATTTACGTCGAGGGGGCACAAGAGCTTATAGTTCGCCGGTGCATCCACTATTAAAATACGTGTAAAACTGTCAGAGGAAAAGAAAAGAAAACATCTGTTTGAACTTACATGCGATATTTATTTCTCTCCCACCGCAAGAAATGTGAAACTAGGATCAAAAAGTGGGATTAAAAGGTCAGCACCCCAGACGGGGAGCACTCTGATTCTCCAAAGGATGTTCGTCGACATTCACCAGAAGAGTAGCCTCAGGCGATTATCAATAAATATACCCCCTTTTCAAAGATAGAAAACAAAGCCCGGAAGGGTGGATCTTCTAAACATTTACTTGGCAGACCAAGAAAAATTCTATCGAAAACATTAGGATGACAGATGTACGTATATACTATTCACAACAGAAGCGTGACAAAGAACAGGCTCTTTTTTGAAGTATCAGCATGACAGACCAAACAAAATTCGTTGGTTTGTCATGCTGATTTTGAAAATATAATTTTCGTTAGCTTGACAGACGACAAAATATATTTCAAACGGACGTCTTTCAGGCCAATGGAATTTAATTTCAAGTTTAAGTGTGACCATGAACAATCGAATAAAAGTGAGTATTTTATTTCAAACTTTATCATTTTATAAAGGCACAATCCCACTTGGATGCAGGGGGGCTACTATCGAGGACATAAGTTGCAAGGATATTGTGTAGGGAGTTGAGCTGCAAGGTGTCTGTTTACATTACACTTGAACTTCTGCATATCAGTACAGTTGGGAAAGCAGGAACCCGGAAGGGAGTTCCAAAGTCTAACAGTTCTGGAGAAGAAACTATTAGAGTAGAAGGTTTTCTTGCATCTAGGGATTTCTACTCTGTAGGGGTGGGATTTTGCTGCTTTCGGGTTTGTGCCGGGGTTTTTACGTCGAGAGGGTACAAGAGCTTGTAGTTCGTCGGAGCACATTCACCATTAAAATATTTGTAGAACAGGCAGAGGGATGCAACATTTCGTCGATGAGACAAATGGGAGAATAACAGATGACTGGCAAACATGATAATTTATTTCAAACATAATAGTGACGAATCTACGGAAAATCTATTTTAAACATAAGAGTGACTGATCAAGAAAACATTCATTTTAAATGTAAATTTGAGAGCCAGTGTAAAAATATTTAAAAAAAACTTTTTAAACCACGACCGACCGTACGAATATGCAGAACTATAAATATAAGGTGAACAAACATCTTGCGATCCAACTCACCACCAAAATCTCTTCCCTATAAATCTGACCCCTATCCCCGTGGCCCATTACATTTCAGCAGCTATATGCCTTGCTTGAAGTGAATAAAAAAAAAACGTAATGAAAATCGAACGAATCTAAGGAAGTTTTATATAAAAAGATACGGCATAAAATCATTCCAGTCTCAAATGAAAATCGCTACAGACAAGGTATGAAGTCACTTGAGGTAAGGAATTAAAAATATTATTTCAAGGTAAAAAAAAAACACACACACACACAAACTAGCTAACGATAAACGTTATATGAATAGATTCTGGCCCAGAAAACAATAACTACCTTCATGGTCAGAAACATGGCTTATGGAATGCAAGGACTAAATGAACAAAATACAGGATAAGAGAGTCACAAGGCTGCTAAAGGAAAAGCCAGCGTCCACTTTCTACTTTCCCTTAAAAATTTTCAATAAGAAGAATAGTAATTAACTCAGCAATCAACCAGGGAGTAAAAGAACGATTCATCTCCTATTAACACGGGAATCCCCTCCACCGAAGTCCCTGCTTCCAGCTATGAATAACGGATCGAGAACACAACTGGAGCGATCAAAAGCGGGCATGGTTAAATCGGGAGAACCACACTGATCAAACCGTCGATAAATATGAAGAGGGGGGACATGCGATAGAGCAGCCCCTTGTTTGTCCATAACTGGCCAACCAGTTCCATGTGGATAATCTCACACAGATTAGTTGTGCGTAAAGGAGGATGTTGTCGTATAGCCACATGCTTAAAAGCACAAAAAGGGTTAATCTAAACATACAAACGCTTTATTTAAGTATATTTGTAGCATTACAGTCCAAGGTCGTAGACAGAAAGAACCGAAAGGGGAGTCTTATCTTTTGTAGCAGAAATTTTACAAATTATATTTCATTCGTTTCGTTTTAGTTTTATTTCGTTTCGTGCGTTTCAGGGCAATCTAAAAATGTAATTAATGCTCATTGAATGTTCTTATAACGTGAAATTCAATTATTTTGATTTATGAAAAAGTTTATATAATTAGCTTATCTAATAAACCTGAATAATAAATATTAAAAAGTTTTTGGGTTGTGTTGATTATTGTGTTTCATATTTTTTTTTTGTAAAAACTTGGTACATTTTGCCACATTCTGGTTGTAATTAAATACGAAACAGGACAACAAATGAACGAAACGAAACGATACGAAAAGTTTCGTTTTGTTTTTGCACAAACAAATCAAAATATATAAGTAAATACTAGCGGGATGGGACGTCCGGCTTTGGCTTAAATATGATATTGTAATTTTGTTACATGATAAGGGCTGTCCCCTTTTCATGTAAGTAAAAAAATAGGGAATTAGTTAAATGTAAATATGAAATAGGATAGTCAAGGATTCGAACTTGCGAAGCTAGATTTGGGATAGAAAATTCCAATCATAAGTTAAAATAAACAAAGAATGTTTTTATAAATGGAATGTCCAGTAAATTGTTGATTCTGTGAAAATATTTAATAAATACAAATTTGGCTGGAAACTATTCACATTCTTAGAAAGAATCCATAATAAAATATGGGTTACAGAATTAGACAAGTAGGTTAAATTCCTTTGTAAAACAACAAAGAGAATGGGAAATTTCCTGGTCGTCAGAAATAGTTCCAAAAACGTGCAAATCGCGCATGTTGATAACACGTGAGTTATGGTCACGTTGATCAGACATACATGTGATTTCTCAATATAGGAAAGAGTTCGAAGTTAGTTAGGTGGAATCAGATCAGTCAGATCAGAGAAGCAGAGAGGTTCAGACCGATTCTCGGTTAGAGTCAAGGCACCTTCTGGGAAGCGAGAGGGTTTAGAAATAACCATGTAGCAACTTTGAATCCCTGAAATACAGAATCATTTCCGACCGGTCGAAGAATAAATGATCATCATGATTTTTTATAACTGCTGTCTTTTTGTGTTCATCATTACAACGAGAAAGGTAACGTGTTTATATTATATGTACAACTGTCAAACGTAAATGTCAAGCTCACTCTCGGTCTATCTATCAAGATATTCAAAAATATCTTCTAGTTGAATTACAAGCTGGGTGCTCTTGCAGTAACATGTACACTGTCTATTATATATATATATATATGCAGAACTGTCCTCTCTTTATATGTACGTGTTTATGTCTCCATCTCGCAACACTATGAACACTCACAATGAATATATATAATATGAGCATCTCACAACATTAACAACACGAACACCCCTAAGACTGTCTCTATCACTCTAAGACTCTTACTAACATGAACAACAACAAATATATAAGTCGTCATCTAAATAAGAACAACGAAACATACTCGCATATTTGGTACCTTCTAAAATAATATCACCCATTACATAACAATTTGTCAAGATTTCATATACATTATTATAGAGTCGTGATTTCAAAAGTTAAAATAGAGTACGTGGGAGCCATAAGTAAGAATCGAAATCGAAATTGTAGTATTCAAAGATGTTGACGCTACCACTGTACCAACGTAACACGCACATAAACTGATTAAAAATTAAAACTTAAAAATAAACTAAGATGAAAGTACAAAATATATTATTTTTCAATTTTGACCCATTTTTAACCCCTTAAAAAACTATTTTAATCGCTTAAAGACCCATAAAAAGAACGGTCCATAAAAATTCAATCCTTTGAGCCCCCCCTAGCGCCGTTCTGCGACTTTTAGTTTCGGGGGAGATAGAGTTTGAGACATACATACATACATACATACATACATACAGACAGACATATAGCTTATTAGATTTTGAACGAAACGATGTCAATTCAATTCTGCAAAATTCCCTTAGGCGTAGGTATAATTTGAGATGTTATTGTGAAATTGCAGACGAAATAATTTCCTCATTAGCAGGCAAATGTCTTCTCGCACTACTGGCGCTTTAAATTAGGAAAAAAATCGGTCGATTTTCCGAAAGGGGGTCTAAAAAGCAAGAACGTACGACAGGATACGCCCCTTTTACGTTCATCTAGTTTTCTGTTTGTCACACACAAAAACTAAAATAGCGTTGCGTTAATGATACGTAGCAATAGTAGAAATTCGTTGTAGCCGGCGCCTCTATGCCGAATCTTTTCTTTTTTGTTGTTGTTTAAGCTGTCCGTAATATGTTGCATTGGTTTTAGTTCCGTTTAAATACAAACTGTTGTATATGTTATTAATAATAACAATACAAGACGGTTTTGGATCTAAAGATGACTTATTTCTTTTAATTATTTTCATTCAAATATACATGCGTATCTTTATATTACATAGCACGGCATAATTCTTTACACCAACCCTCATTAGGGAAGAGAGTAGATATCTGAAACACGTCCGCTTTCGTTTACGTTTTAGAATAAAGAGGAAGATTTTAATAGTCAATCCGCTACGTGTCACTGATGACTTCTCTGTGTTGCGCGACTTTTTAAACACGCCAATTTACTTTTCAAATAGTAAACATTAATATAATTTTTCTTTTCATTAAATCTAGTAACAGATATGACGTTTTCTTTTACCACACCATGTAGAGAACAGTTACCCACTGAAAATTCTTTATCTCAAAGACTTTTATAGAATAGCTCCCCGCCCGAAACTCTTCTGAAATTAAAAATGGCTTCCAATTCAAGACGCCAGTTGGAAGACGAAACGTAGCGATAAAATGAGTAAAAAAATTGGCGAGATCATAATTTGAAGGATTTGAGAATTGTGGAACCATTATTATTATTCGGAATAATGTTCTCATCTTGGGTAATATTAAGTAGAGGATGGTATCATAGCGAATAAACATATACTACACTATCCCCCACAAACGAGATGTTAAAACCTGACATCATGGTCTAATGACAACAGAAAAAATCAAGCGTTTAGTTCCTCTCCTAAAAACTGAGGAGGTAATGCCTAGGAGGAAGGTATCATGATAACAGAACAGATACTACGCTACCCCCCTAAACTGACCATAAAAGATAGAAAAAAAAACAGCGCTATTACGTTTCTGTTTTTTTTAAGGTGAAGATTGGTTATTCATATTATCTGAATTATTTGAACTACCGTTCCTATCTTGAGTCTTATTTTCACAACGTTTTCACCAGTGTATTCTTAAGAATACAAGGATTGTCTACAAGGACACGTGACGTAACGGATAAAGAACCGAGTATATTTACTTCTAAGTGACAGTGTTCTACACTTTACAAATTAGTCTTGACTTTTATACGGTCATGTATAACAGAACGTGAATTAAGGATTCCGTTCAAAATTCCAGTAAAATTCAATTCTAAGTGACACTCACCTTAAGGTTGAAGGTTCAATCCTCAGTGTGGGCGATATTAAGAATCCAGTTGGGAATTACTTAAGATGTTTACAAAGTAATGGCTGACGGAACGAGAGCATAACACTCCACCATTGGATTAAATAAGGAGTCTATCCGAAATTCTGTACAGATTCATAAGTTCGGCAGAAAGATTGCCGAGTTCGACAAGATAAATTCGAAGAGGGTCGAAGGTTATATCGACCGAAACATTGCAAGAATGATACTCAATATCAGAATAGTTGCCTGATTAATCATAATATTTAAAATGTTAGGCAGGATTACGTTTCGTGTGAACAGTTCGACCCATTTTGTTTTTGTAGAACGATGTGTCCTTGGTGTCAAAATACGTTTCAGTTTACAATAGTAAATCTGTTTTAGTTGAGCATTCTTCTGATGTCTTTTGCATATTCCTTGTGTTAAGTATGTCAGTTTCAAATCACTTTTGAAGAGGGCGTCACACTGGCCTAATAGCTATCGTACATGGCTTAATGCTTTAAGGTTTTGATTTCGATCCAAGCTCGATATTTTTTACTTACAAAAAAATATTTTTTTTTTTTTTACATAGGCATCACCACATTGTTTAGAAAAAAACATTTTACTCGCATGACTGTTTCAATTTCTTATTTTAATTTTCTTTAAACGTTATGTTTTTTTAAAATCTTTTTTTATTCAATTTTCATCCCAAACAAGGCACAGTGCCACTTTAAAGCAGGGGGCTACTATCAGGGACTTAATTAGCAGAGTCATTATGAAGGGAGATGAGTAGAAATATGTTTGTTCACATTACACTTGAACTTCTGCATATCAGTACAGTTGGGAGAGCAGAATCCCGGAAGGGAGTTCCAAAGACCCGCAGTTCTGGGGAAGAAACTATTGAAGTAAAAGGCTTTCTTGCACCTAGGGATCTCTACTGTAAAGGGATGAGACTTAGTAGCTTGTCGGGTTTGTCGGGGGTAGTTACGTCGGGGAGGTACAAGTGCTTGCAGTTCGTCAGAGCATTCACCATTAAAGTATTTGTAGAACAGGAAGAGGAATGCACCATCTCGTCGATGGGACAGAGGCTGAAGCCTAGATGACAATTCAGGACCTATCAGGTTGACGACTCTCTTTTGAACCCTGTCCAGGAGCGAGAGACAAGCAGCAGATGCACCAGCCAAAATGTGACAACAGTACTCCATACATAGGCGAATGGTGGCCTTATAGAGGTACAGGATACTGTCAGGTAGAGGGAGCCAGCCTTCCTTGCAGCAGCCTTGGCAATGCTCTCAATGTATCTATTCCAGTTCATATTCCCTGTAAACGTTAGGCCAAGGAGTTTAAAAGAAGTACTTTCAGGCAATATGTTCTTGGCCATTGCTATTGGTAGTAGAGAAGGTTTCTTGTAGTTATTGAAGGAAACAAGCTTAGTCTTAGCAGTATTGAATGTGACCATACATTCCCCCCCATTCCACTACAGATTTGAGGTTATCCTCTAGTGTTTCTGCCATTTTCTTGGATGTTTAATACCGGGCAACGCTGGATACATCTTCTAGTCTATATATCTATAAAAGTTAGACTATGTGTGTGAGGACACTTCTCAAGCTATATACTCAACGAATATTAAATCTACAGACTTAATATTTAGTACATAATTTATTCAGACATGTGGGACACTTTTTAATTTGTTTTCATCAGGGAAAAGGGATTCGAAAGAGTCAAAATTTACAAATTGGTAGTCGGATTTTTCTCTGGTTGCTAGCTGTTTCACAATTGCGCATGCGTGAATGGTTCACCTTACTGATTCCTTATGCCAATTATGAGTCAGTTTAAAAACACTTTTAGAAGAATGTGTAACGCTGGATGAATAGTTATCGTTTGTAGGTTTTTGTTTCGATCTCAGCTCGAGTATTTTTATTACTTGCAAGTAGACTGTTTAGAAAAAAAACCCATAGTACTCGCATGCACATGTATCAGTTTCTGCATGAATAAAAATAGAGTATTTATATGTATTTTACGACCGGGCAATGCCTGGCTGCTTGCTAGTCTATATATCTAAAAAAAAAACTTTTAGCTACAGACTGGTAATTCGGTATATAGGATATTCAGACACGTGGAAAACTTTTTAACCAGTTTTCATTGTGTAAAAAGGGCTGCTGAGGACTTAAAATTGTTTCATGAATGTGAATAGTTCACATGTCAGATTACTTATATTAAGATGAAGTAGTTTGAAAACACTGTTTAAAATCGTGTCACACTGGCCTAATGGTTATAATACTTGATTCACTGTGTTTGGGTTTCGATCTCAGCTCGAGCTTTCTTTTTTTACTTACAAAAAGTGAACTGTTTAGAAAACAAAAACATAATACTCGCATGCACATGTCTCAGTTTTTTCAGTTTTTTACTTCTTTTTTTTTTCAAGAACTTTAACGTTACCTTTAACCAACACCTGCCAATTTGCTAGTCTCATCTTATATTCTAGAAAAGTGAGAATGTGTGTTTGTAAGGACTATTCTCAGCCTATATACTCAGTGAATTTTTGATCTACAAACGTGAAATTTGATATATAGAATATTCAGACACGTGGAAAACATTTTAATTCGTTTTCATCCGGAAAAATGGGCTGCTAAAGGGGTCAAAATGCAAAACATCGGTGCGTGGGAGGCCACCGGATTTTTATGTTTGCCGACTGTTTCACGACTGCGCATGTGCGGTTGTTAAATATAATAGCTGACTTATGTAAATTATAAGTCGGTGTTAAAAAACTATTTAAAAGTAATGTCAAGCTCTCTGTAATATTTATCTTACTAGACTCACTATCTTTAGGTTTTGAGTTCGATCTCAGCTCCAGTATATTCTTTTACTACAAGAAGTGAACTATTTAGAAAATACATCATACTCGCAATGATATGTCTCAGTTCTTTTCTGTTTTTTAAACTAACTTTTTAACAAACGATATTTATACGTTATGTTCCATATTTACAGTATTTTTGTTTATAATTAGTATTGTGCATTAATTAAAATATAATATTTATGCGTATTTTACCACCGGGCAACGCCAGGCGGCCTGCTAGTATATCTATAAAAGTGACAATGTGTGTATATTTGATTTTTGGTCTACGAACTTAAAATTAGGTATATAGAATATTTGTATGCGTGAAAAACTTTTTAAATCGTTTGTCGTCTGGGAAAATGGCTGCTATGGGATTAACATAAAAGTTTTGAGCGCGCTGTGTCATACGAGTGTTTTTCCAAAAGTTAAGCCTCCGTCTTGATTTTTAAACTCAAAATGTTGAACAGGTCTGAAGACGGGATTGGGACCAATAAATTGAGCGAATTTCCTGTGCTTTAGAATATATAATTTTCTACATAGTCACCGTCATTCTCAATGTACCTGCCAAGAATTAAATGACGTATCTCTGTTTCTGACGGACGACAATGAAAGGATTTCCTTTCTCAGTCTAACACCGTCAACAGGTACAACAGAGATTGGACTTTCAGGTCGTAAATGCATAAGTTCAATCATCATAACAATGCAATTTTTATTCCTCTATGATCCATTAGGGCGGAACAAAAATATAGGAAACGTTATTTTCTGAACGCCCGTCGTGTATCTACTTGACTCTGTTTTATAAAAAGCTTTCTTGAGAAAGTTTCATAAAAGAATCAAAATATATGCAAGAACATAATCTGTTAATTCTATTGTTCTATGCAGTTTGTATTCGCTAATTTTCTTTATTTGTGTCTATCTATTACCACAATACGATGATTACTAGGGCTATGAGAACATCTTATTCATTTCATTGTTTTGACTCTACAGTGTGTATCCGTTTATATCTTGTATGCTTTTATATAGAGTGATGTGGTTCTCGGTTGATTAACTGTGTCTGAGTCGGATATACAGTGGGGGCAATAAATATCCGATACAAATACAAGGGTTGATTTCTTTTAATTACACGTAAACAAAAACAATAACAAAGTGCTATTTTAATAAATTTTTATTTGATAAATTCAAATCTCGTATCAAAAATCATACAAAAATACATTACAATAGCACTTTGTTATTGTTTTCTTGTAATAAAAATACATTAACTTTTGGATTTGATGATGTAAAGATAAAAGCTTGGTTTTAGATGCATTAAAAGTAACCAGCCACCTCTTTCCCCATTGTACCACTTGCTCAAGATCAGAGGAGAGAGAATCAGAGAGAACTCGGTCGTTTTTGGTCTTAGATGTGCGACCATAAATAGTAGTGTCATCAGCATAAATGTCTACGAATGATGTAAGGATGTGATTTGGAAGATCATTGATGTAGATGTGGAAGAGAGTTGGGCCCAGGATGGACCCCTGAGGGACTCCAGCATTAATACTGACTTTTGATTTCTGCCCATTAACCGCTACTCTTATGAACATATCAGAGAGAAATGATTTAATAATTGAGAAAGCATTACCAGCTATACCGTACCTGGAGATGTTGTGAAGTAAACCTTTATGCCACACTCTATCAAATACCTTTGATATGTCAAGAGCAATTGCCCTAGAAAGATAGCCTCCGTCGAGAGATTCGCTAATTCTATGAGATATAACTGTTAACACATCTGCTGTAGATCTAGCAGAACGGAAACCATAGTGCGTGTCACTAAGAAGGTTACTTTTGCTGAGATAGTTGATTACTTCTCTATTTAACACAGATTCCAGCAACTTACTTATGATGCACAGGAGAGTTATTGGCCTGTACTGAGAGGGAGATGAGCGATCACCTGAATTCTTAAATACAGGGCATACTGATGAGATTTTCCAGGGTGACGGGAAGCAATTTTCCTTAATACAACGTTTAAACAGTTTTGTAATGATGGGCGCTAGTTCTGGTTGAAGTCTTTTGCGTGCTATAATTGAAATACCGTCAGGGCCGGTTTCTTTACTGGAATCAAGGTTTTTGATTAGCTTGGCAACATCACGTACAGATATTGGTATATCACATAGCATGTTTTCTGATACAGGAGGAAATATTGGGGGTTGGCGGCCTTGGTCGCAAAGGGTAGGATTAACTGCAAAGTTCTTGGCAAAGAGTTTGGCGTTGTCTGATGCTGGCGAAATTACCTCAGGTCTATTTATAAGAGTTGCGATAGAACACACGCTTCTATTCAGGATTCTTTTTGCTATTTGCTAAAACTGGTGGGAACCACGCCTCTGCTCAGCTACTTTGGACTTGACGGACTGAGCATACAACTCTCTTGCGTTGTTTATTAATTTTTTTACTGTGGTTGCTGGCAGTCCTGAAAGCGGCTTTAGTCTCAGTACATCTATCACGTTGGAAGCAATGGAAAAAGTCAATATCGGGCACACGGGTGGGTTCGTGAACAATCTGAGTGAGGTTATAAGCAATGGAGAAATCATGACAGAACCTCCCCTCATCATTGGCCTTGTTTGTGTGAGTTAACCATTCCACATTGTGAACATTGAAGTGTCCACAGGTTTCAGCTAGACCGGTGTTGTTCGTGAAAGATTGGCGAGGGGGATTTATTAAAACGGATATACGATCAACGTCATGAATGTTAACTAATTAGTATATTACTTTCAGAAACGAGGTTTCTCTAATTAATTTTTCACGTTTTATATTTTTCTTATTAAACGATTAGTTTGATATTATTAAACGTAATTCTTTTTATGCATAGTTTCTACCGTGTATACTTGCGTAGAATTTAGGATGAATACGTTGTAGCACGTGGACATGTTTTTATATCTCTCTCTTGTCTGTGTGTATGCGAAACGTCTCCACTAAACTTATCTCTAAATATTTGATCTCAAGACATTCAAACTGATATATAGGGTAGTTGGACGTCGAAAACACTTTCGATTTGGTTTATAGCCTGTGAAATATCTGCTATGGGGTCAAAATTTAAAAAGAAAGCAGTTGACCTTGGCTGAAGTAAATCAACTAACTTCTGAGCATACGTACATATACATTTTGAGCTTGAAGTTGCTTAATTTGCTGGAGATTACTCAGACGGTAACGACTATGACAAGAGCGCTGAATGTTTCGGTTTCGATTCCAGTTGAGTGCACCGAAGTATTTTTTAAACTTTTGAAATCATTATATATATATATATACTAGCAGGGGTACCCGGCGTTGCCCGAGTGTTTGTTTCCGGGACGGGGGGGGGGTTAAAAAATGTTATGGTAGGTAAGTAGGAACGATCAAACCCGGAGTCATGAGTAAAAGTAGGAAAATAAAGTGTGAAACCCCCCCCCAAAAAAAAACAAACATCTGCAACGTTAACAGTTCGGCCACCAAGAAAAGTCCATTCCAGTTGTTTAGGAAAAAAAAAACAAACAAAAAAAAAACGACTACGGTAGGTCGGCGCGAACGTGAAAATATAATGTGAATTGTCCAGCACGCTAACCACTACGCCACAAAGCACTGCAGCTTAGTTTAGTGATTTTAAATAACTTCACACGAAAGAACTACGAAGCCAAACCGGTGTTTTCTTCTCAACTGTTCCTTGTGAACGATCCCCAAACGGTGTTAAGTGGTGGGAGGGGGAGGAGGAATTTATTAGAGAGAAAATATTTTACCACTTCCATTGATATTAACCGATTTTGGCCGTGACTTCTCAGCAGAAAAAGTATAGAAATCTAAGATTATCGAGGAATTTGAGAAATAATAAGCCTATAACACACCTCAGATATTGTTCTGCCGTTTGTGCATATTATATTTGCATGAAATATCTTGATTTTTGATCCTATTAATGTCAAAATCAGACGGGAAAAAATGAGTTCATTTTATTTATATATATATATATATATATATATATATATATATATATATATATATATATATATACGTTACAACATAATAATCAATAGAGATCTTGTTCTGTAATAATAAATACGAAATCTGCATAAATTAAAATATCATATTTAAGTGTATTTTGCGACAGGGCAACGCGGAGTAACCTGCTAGTTCAATATACTTCTGTAAAATTTTCGGCGATGAAATAAAATATGGAAATCAGCACGAGCATATGTGAGTTCTTTAATGTATGCAGTTTTTGTTTGTTCAATTCTTTCATTCATTCTGATGCCCATGCAAGGTTAGACTGTAAACTGACACTCATTAATTATTACGATCAAATGCGTGCATCCAGCTGAGAACCTATAAGTATATCATCACCTCAGAGGTTATCTATACAACAACTATCCTATATAATCATAGCAAGAAATACAGATAAGCAACTTCCGCCACAAAACGCAAAACAATATAACATGTGCACCATTTGATGTATTAACATAAGAAAACTCTCATATCACACGCACATATACACACACACACACACACACACACACACACATATATATATATATAGTCATCCACAAACAGTACTGTATCGCTGTTTCACAGCTCATCAGCTGTGAATTAACAATGTGTTGATATTGTCCAAATACTTAAACTCAATTTTTTACACAAAAAGGTATCGCTTAATATGCTAATGGTAATTTGTATATCACTTCCCAAACCAAAGGCAGGGACGATTATCGTCATCCTCATACAGTAGTTTCGCCTTTTCACAGCTCATCAGTGCGGCTAGACAAGCAACTACCTCAAGCCAGGATCGAAACCCGACCGCCCAAAACCACAATCGGAGCTTCTAACTGTTCCGCTATTTGGCTTTACATACATCTATCTCTACTTTTATATAAAAGTTACATTGTGTGTGTGAGTTCCTTCTCAGCAGGTTCCAAAACGACTGAGTCTTTCTTTCGCAAATTTCACACAAAAGTAATTTATATGCCCGGCAATGTTCTTTGATATGGTTTGTACAGAAATTCATTCGATAACTATCGAAAATCGAGAAAAATTCAATCTTAAAATACTCTTTTTCTCGTATAGACAAAAAGAAGAATTTTACAGGGTAATATTTTACGTTACACCGGCAAAGGGAAATAATCTGTGTTGATCAATAATAATAATAATAATAATAATAATAATAATAATAATAATAATAATAATAATGATGATGATGATGATGATAATAATAATAATTAATTAATTAATTAATTAATCAATTAATTAATTAATTTAGCGGTTTTCCCCGCTAGATCTTGAGATTTCGCTTGCAATATAGCGGGTAAAATTTAAATCTAGCGGCTACCGTTTTTTTTTTCTAGAAAATCTAGAGATATTTTACACCGACAAACACACAATTAAAGATTAATTTGAAGAAATAAGGAAAAACGCTTGAAAATAACTTTAAAATATGAACTAAACTCATTCAGATAGGTAATAAAGTAGCATTTATTGACTTTCGTAAAAATTATTTATTGACGATTTGTTTTCTTTTTAGTATTTCCTTCGGTTAACCATTCTTGCATTCGCTATAAAATCGTTTCATAAAAGTTTAGAAAAGTTAACAGTCAAAAACTATTAAAAAAAAGCAACAACAACAAAAAAAACTTATATTATTTAATTGGAATTCATTATTGAGATGAGTATTATTTATTAATTTTATTTATAGCGGACCATTATCCTCATATTTTCTTAGTTGTTGCACGATGTTTCGGCCAACTATGCCTCTGGCCTTCGTCAGGTGGTAACCCCGACTCTGAATCTCTTGAGTGCATTCACTGCAATTACTGCCTTCCGTAGTTGTTGTCGTCTAACCATGGTTTAATTAAGTACTCATGAAGGATACTTATAAATATTCACACGTACCACTCGTCTTTGACATCCCTTCTCTGCTGTACTTTAATTTAAATTAATTTAGGAATTTAAATGTAATGCGAACAAACATCTTTTCTTACCGAATTCCCTGTCCGGTTTTCAACTATAAATTTGGACTATATCATAGTATTCTCTGCGTTTCTGTGACAATATATTATTTTAGTGGTGAACAAAGCAATCTTTATATGCTATTCTGTTTGTATATACAATTCTAATACATATGCATCATTTGGATTACGTCTCCTTTTTTTAAAAACACAAGTAAGCCATTTTATAATTTACTTTGTAATGAAGTTTCGGTTTCGACTTCGATTCTAGCTGTTGGTGCCCAAATACTTATTATTTTACTTTTGAAATTACAACTCTATAATAATATATACGAAATCTTGACAAATTAAAATATCATACTTACAGGTGTTTTACCCTCAGGCAAAACCGCCCTCCTCCCACTAGTCTAATTTATAAAACTAACTAAATCTGTCTGCTTGTCTGTCCGTCTCCGTATATTCAAACTCTATCCTTTTCGAGACTAAAAGTCGCAGAGCGGCGCTAGGGGCCTCAAAAGATTGGATTTTTTATGGAATGTCCTTTATGAGTCTCTAGCCGGTTGAAATGGGTTTTAAAGGGGTCAAAAATGGGTAAAAATTGAAAAACTCATTATACATTTTCTACATTTATCTTATTTTATTATTTCATATGCATGTACGGTGGTAGCGTCACCATCTTTGGATGATAGTTTTTCTTTCGGTTTCGATTTTAAATGATGGCACCCAAATACTTTTTTCTTACTTTTGAAATCAGGACTGTATAATAATATATACGAAATCAGGACTCTATAATAATATATACGAAATCCGGACTCTATAATAATATATACGAAATCTGGACAAATTATAATATCATATTTTAGCGTATTTTACGACCGGCCAAAGCCGAGCGCGCCCCCCCCTACTAGTATAAAAAATAATCGATAGAGAATTGACACTATAATAATATATATACAATCTGCATGAATTAAAATATCATATTTAAGCGTATTTTTGACCGGGCAAGAAAGATTATCAGCCGTAGCACTGCAAAGAGCATCGCTTTCGTTAACTTTCTCTCTAAAACCCAAATAAGATGGCATGCATTGTAAGAGGTTGCAGGGAAGAGAAAAGGTACTACCTACTAGGTTTCGAAGTAAACTTTATTTGATTTTGGGAGATAGTGTCCTTCTTTCTGAAAACTAAATGTGTTACTTACTGTTAGCAAGATATTTTCACAACAATACCGCATTTACTTCATGGCTTTAAACGTTCTCAAAAGATCTCCAATTGTCTTAATGAAATTTTATTTACAAATAAATGATTTTAGTGAAATTATATATATATATATATATATATATATATTAATTTATGCAAATTTTGTATATATCATTACAAATTAAAATTTATTGATTTTTATAGTGTATTGCATCTATAATAGTGGCCACCCGACCTGGCCTGGTGGTAAAATACGTTTAAATATGATATTTTAATTTATCCAGATTACATATTTATTATTAGAAAGCTAATTTGCCTTTTATTATTTTATTTTATCCAATATATAGCAGTGATTTCAAAAGTTTAAAAAAATATATGATTTGAATGCCATCAGCTAGAATCAAAATAAAAACAAATAGTTCTCCAACCTAAGATTTGCTATCAGAGCAATCTGCAGATCGATAAAAATAGTTAAAAATTAACCGACTTAAACATATAAATGTATATTTGCGCATGTAGTGAATAATACTCACAGTTGCCTTCCAACTTCCAATTTTCTTTTAAATTTAATTCTTAGCAGCTACTTTTACTGGCTTAATACCAAATCGAATTTGTTTCCAAGTCCAAATCTTCTATCTATATATCATGCTTCACTTCTGTAGACCAAAAACTGACAGAGTAGTTTGGCAGACATCGTTCCTCAGATAGACAGACAAAGTAACTTTATATATATATATATATATATATATATATATATATAATGACTTATGCTTGATGACGTGGATGAAATATAGACACCTTTGTGTTTGTTAATTACTATGATATTTTCGTACTACTACTACAACTAATAATACCAAGCACTGCTCGCGTATTGCGCACTGCTACAGCAAATAAGAAAAAATCTATACACATCATTTATCTTATTGTATTAAAAGCAACACGGAAACATTGCTCATAGAACATGAAAATAAAAGGTCAAAATAAAAAAAAACTTGTTTCTAGGCTGAGGAAAATAATACGGAGGTACACTTTCTAATCTCCGGAATATTCCCAATATTTACTGTAAGGTTAGATGTGTAAGGCATTTGTAACTTTCGATGAGAGGAAACTTTGGACCTCACAAGATGTTCCAGAATTTTCTCTTTGTCAAAACCAGCTGCTAACCTTGTTGTTCATTGTTAGTAGTTGGCTCATTGGGTAGTTACGTCTAATTTAAAAGTTGATTGCACTGATATAACAACAAAACTTTCTGCATCCCCACTCTTTCCATTTGTTTATTATTTTAAATATAGTAACAAAAATCGAGAGCATTATTGTTTCTGAATATATTTGATAATTACTAGTGAGGTAATAGATAAATGTTAGGCAAGAGAAGTTAAGCGACATTGAGTTATTATTGCTATACATGTTATGTGATGGCTGGCCAATTTTTATGATTTCAGATTCAAAGGAACAGCTACAGTAAGAATTGGAATACACCCTGATTGTCAGTTGGTAAATTTCAAAAATGCAATCTGGACGTGAGGATACTTTAACAGAACGATATGCAATAAAATTGTGTCTTAAACTTCGGGAAAATGTCACGGAAGCGTATAGAATGCTCCAAACTGCTGTTGGACCATCTTGTATTTTTAATCGAGTATCAGTTTTTGAGTAGTATAAGAGAGATTCAAGGGAGGCAGGGCGTCTGTGAGAGATGATGAGAGATGATGAGAGATGATGAGAGATGATGAGAGGTCTAGGAGGAGTAAGAAATAAGAACAGTTGATTAGCAGAATAAAGTATTTCATGGATAAGGACTGTCGTGTGTCTATAGAGTAATAAGTGCATAGTTGATGTCAATGTGGGAACTGTTCAAATAATTATCTGCGAGCAACTGAAGGTGCAGAAGATTGACACGAAGTTTATGCCAAGGGTGCTTTATTTTTGTCACAGACTATTTGACCAAGATGGGCATCAAGATCCTCACCCTCCCTATTGTCCAGACCTTGCTCCCTGTGAATTTGGTTATTCTCTAAGCTCAAGGAAAACCTTAGAGCCTTTCGTTATGATACAATTGTGGAAATGAAAGAGGTTGTGACGAAGGTTATTGACACGGACACACGGAAGAAGGTCTTCCAGAAGTTGTTGGGGCGATACAAGTGCATTGCAGCCGAAGAAGATTACTTCGAAGGGGAGTAGAGTTTCATATGTGCACTATCAATAAAATGTGCTCATACAAAAATCTGTAAACTTATTGAAGGCACTAGGTACGGTTGTATTCGGACGCTCTACGCAAAAGGGGGAGGAATAAAATGGCGACAGATTTTCGAAAACGATACCCGAACCGAAAAATAAAAACGGCAAGAAAATAAATATTTTTTTAAGTATCGTTTCGTATCTCTTATTAGTTATTGTCAATGACTTCATGAATGGCATAATCACGTGGATAAACTCGTTTTCATTAGATCACCAAAATTAAGCAACCTGGCATCTGTTCAGTACCAGATAAATAACCATTTGGGAATACTAAACGCTGTATTTAGGAGGTCTTCGACATCTCTCTGCAAAGAAAGCTAAAACCTAACATCGTCTGGCAGGGATATACAAGCTCCTAGGAACCGATTGCGAATTTGATATTCCTGTGCAACTTTTTGCTTAAAAAGAAGCCGGTTCAACCTGCATAAAGTGAATGCCGTTTCGGATATGGGACGCTATCATAACTCGTTTTTACATGGCCGGTCTAGACGATGGTCTGTCTTTATTATATTTTAATTCGTGGAAATGTCCATTGTCCAGACCGCTTGGCAGATTGCACAACTACTCCAGGGGCCGCTCCAGGGCCCGGCATTAGACAACCCCTCTCGTGGTGTAGGCACTTCCCGGATCCAGGGCCGCACTACCAGCACACAGAGGTCGTTTTCTGTGCTAAGACCGGCCACGGAAGAGGGGCACCCAAGGGTGCCCAGTCGGTGACATTCGACTTCCTAACACGTAGCTCTTTTTCCCATTTTTTACTTCCAATGGAATGTTTCGTTTTCTCTGCTAACTCTAACCTTAGATATAGAATACCGTTTTTACATTATTTTTTCACATTTGCATGCTATACTTATGCTTACATACTGTGTTGTTGTATAACAGCACTCTAGAAACCTACCTGGTCCGCACAGATTTATTGGGTGTAGTTAAAACCAATCGGATAACGCGACATTTTTCTTACCTCTGTTGATCTGTACTATGGTTATCTTCAATCTTAGAAAGTCGCATTTCAGAATTTCTTACATTTAATCTTTGGGAAATAATGTTACTGCGTTTATATTGCATCAATGTTCACTTTACGGCACATCAGCCCTTTTGAGAGGTTTATACAGGTTGACCCAAAGAAAACGGGCCCAACTCTAATTAGGCCCCTTTTTTTAGTGTTTTATCCGAATTAAACTTTGGTCATAACTAGTTTATTATATTCAAAACATCACATCAAAACACTAGGGTCTTTGGCCTTTTAATCTCCGTTCTACAGCATATGTTTTAGATGGCCTCCATTTAGCTTTTGTTTTTTTTTTGGGGGGGTCACCCTGTAAAACGAAGCAGAACATTATTTTTATATCTTCTTTGCATCTCGTGACTGTATCCTCGCGTGGTACTGTCCGGACGTCGGCTCACCTGGAACAAAAGCTCTCTCATGCATAACAAATGGCGCAAGTATTATTTCTCTGGACAATTGTAACTTTATTCAGTTTCAAGGTCGAAGTCAAATCTCTGTTCTCTGCTCATCCTTAGAAGAAGAGTGACAATTTAGCAATCGGTTTATCTGCCATGTATCTCATCTCTCGTCGCCTCCACGAGGAGTCTTTAATCTGAGAATCGCGACAAACTAACTGCCTGTAGACTCTAGATTGTGGATTGTCGAACTGACGACTGTGGACACTAAACTGATTTGAAAACACATTGCATTCCTATTTATTTTTTGGTGTATGTGTGAGGCGGTAAGTTCCGTTAACCGGCTTGCACTCAGAACGCGCTGAACTGTCGTGTGACCCCTTGCTGCATGCAAGCGCACGCATTATGAATGAAAGTCAATGAATTTGAAACCTGACCGTCTCAACCCTCTGTGCATTTCGAACAAACCAGTAGCGTTCAACTCGTACCAAGCGAATCGCGTTATCGGCACATAACCATACTAAGTATTTTGCTAATCACTTGAGACGTCTCTGCTTGGGCATTCTGACAGGATGTTCAGGCATCTTATAGACCAAATTGTGCTTCTTCAATTGCGCTTGCTTTTCAAATCCCTACTTGACATTATGTCTAAACTCTTCGCTATGAAGTAAATAAAAAAGCTACCTAATACGAGTTACGTTCCAAAATAATGTCTCCTATTTTTTATTCTGCCCTAATGAATCAGAGAAAGAGAGAGTTGCAAATTTCATTGTTATGGTGAATGAACTTATGCATTCATGACCTAAAGGTTTCATTTCTCTGTTGCAGATATTGCCAGCATGAAACTCTAAGAAAGCAACTTCTTTAAGTGGAATTGTGACCAATAAAAAAAAAATCTTTCGAAACCTTGTGTTTCGAGTCAAACGGGGAGAGAGGGTGCGCACGGTAAGATATAAGAGCTATAGCGTCTAGCGACAAGCACTTTAGGTATAGGGGAATCTTGCGTAGAGGGTACATAGTATAGAGCTGGAAGGATGAGAGATTGGGGAGCTATTGTGATAAAGGTGGTATAAACACTCAATCTCCTCTACTAACGAGAAGCATTAGGTTCGAAATACTTCTGTATAAAGAGCATTTACACCCATCCATATTCATTTATTTCTCTTATCGAACAGATGATTATTAAATCTATATGCACTAGTGGATACGCATGTATTCTCAAGGCACAAAAGTTCTCGTTCATCACTGGCACCAGTTCATTGAGAATGGTGATGATTATGTAAAAATAAATTCTAAACACAAAGAAGGTCGATCGTTTTAAATGGTACCACGCTCAGCTTTGTACCTTTTTAACGTTTTAGTTTACGAGTTTAGAAACGATGCCTTAGTTTTGGAAGGAGACTCGTATTTGAATTATTTTATATGAATCACTCCAGGCAATGCACGAAGCTAAAAAGAAAAAAAAATATACTGTTACAAGGTGAAAAACTAGCAAACGTTAAGGATCATATGGATAGATTTCAATCCAGATGACAGCAATTATTTCCCCTTTGTCGAAAACTGCACTCACAAAACGCCCAGAACAATAAGGAAATTCGAAAGGATGCCTTAGTTTTAGAAAGACACTCGTATTTAAGTTATTTAATAAAAATAACTCCAGGAACTGCACGAAGCTAAAAAGAAAGAAAACAAAGGAACTGTTACAGGGTGAAAAAACTAGCAAACGTTAAATATCATATGAATAGATTAAAATCCATAAAACAGCAATTATTTCCCCTTTGTCGAAAAGAGCACTCACAGAACGTAAAGAATAATCAGAAAAGCGAGAAGGACGAGACTTCTGAAAGCAAACTCAGGGTTCACTGATTACTCTACTCATAGTTACACACAACTTATTTGAAATGGATATTTTAAACAAAAAATGTTTGACGTATATTCTAAATTGGCCACGAAACTGCATGAAAAGATCAAAACGGAATACTCCTCAAGGGATGTCTTAATAGCTAATTGGAATTATTGGACTCTAAACATGGGAGACATTCAATATTTTCGAAATTGCTTAAAAATAACCAGCAAGAGCCACGAAGTTATTTCTTTCGTGAATAGCAATAAATAGCGAACATTCGAAGAAAAACAAAAAAAAAAAAAAAAAACTGAGAACGTTCCTGACACACCCTGGTAGAATTTCGCTGGAATGACCATGACTATTATATAACCGTTTTAGATCTACGACATGAATCATATTACACGCCAGTGGAGTGTCTTAACGTTTTAGAATGATGCGTAAACTTTTGCTGTTAGCGTTGGTGCGGAAAAATGCCCAGATAGTCGGATTTATTAATGTATTAGGCTTATTCATTGGGCGTTGCCCGTGTATAGATATATTGCTGATCAGATGGTTTTTAGGAAAAAAACAAACGTGCAAATATAATCTCGTATTTACAATTTTTGCGTAGAATTAAAAGTTAAAAATAACATTCGTAATATTAGTCAAGTAATAAAAACTGTTAGCGAAGTGGTGTTCTTTAAAATGTCTACTATTTAATACAGTAAGATTTGGCATTAAAGGTCAAATTATATATATATATATATATATATATATATATATATATTGGTATATTTAGGCAGCATTTTTTCATTCAAGCAAATATTATTTTTGCTGTCACTTTGTTTGCTTTCGATTCGTCCACGAATCATCATTAGGTGTTCGAGGAAAAGGGCGAAGGAGCGAAAATGAGAATTAAAAGTGAAAACTAAAATATACAGTAAACGGCGATAAGTTAAAATATATAAAGTCGATGATGATTCGTGGACGAATCCAAAGCGTTCGTGACAGCAACAACTATGGAACTCTTATTAATATTTTTTATTTTGATACAAAAAAAAAAAAGAATAATAAAGCAAAGTGTCTCCGTTGCATTTAATGATATTTGCATGAATATATATATATATATATATATATATATATATATATATATATATATATATATATATATATATATATATATTGGATATAGATTCAGTATCTGGAACATTTTTTTCTTGTGAGTAAGGGAGTTGGTGTTTGATCAATACTGCTTGGGGGGTTATGGTTTAATATACTGTTTTGGTTTTAACAGTGTTTGATGCTAAGCAACTAATAATCTCTTGAATTAGCATCAAGACTATTGTGAATACGAGAGAGCAAGTCGATGCAGTGATGTCAAGTTATTATATAACTTACTGACTAAATAGTTTTCCAACTAAAAAAAGTTTTTATTTTTTTTTAGATATTTTAAAGGTTAAAAACTTCGAAGACTATATATATATATATATATATATATATATATGTGTATATATATATATATATATGTATATATATATATATATATATATATATATATATATATATGCAGCATTTTTCTCTATGGCATATTTCATTAAATAAAATAGACGGTTTTGTCTGTTAATTCTATTTTCGATCCTTTTGTGAATACGAGAGAGCAAGTCGATGCAGTGATGTCAAGTTATTATATAACTTACTGACTAAATAGTTTTCCAACTGAAATAAGTTTTTTTTAGATATTTTAAAGGTTAAAAACTTCGAAGACTATATATATATATATATATATATATATATATATGTGTGTGTGTGTATATATATATATATATATATATATATATATATATATATATATATATATATATGCAGCATTTTTCTCTATGGCATATTTCATTAAATAAAATAGACGATTTTGTCTGTTAATTCTATTTTCGATCCTTTCTCAGTTCCGAATAACAGTCTTCACTTCTGGCAGGAACTGGCTGATGTAATCATCATATTTATCATATTTTAACCATCGGGAAAAAAAAATTAATCAAGGAAAAAATATGATAAATTCTTCAAAACCAGTTAGATTGATTTATTCCTGACGATGAATCCTGAAGGATTGGAAAGTACTCGGACTTATGATAAATATGGTGATTACATCAGCCAGTTCCCGCCAGAAGTGAAGACTGTTATTCGGAAGTTGGAAAAGACCGAAAATAGAATTAATAATTAAATAAAACGAAATAACACGGTTTTATGTATGATAAAAAAATGGAATCTTAGAAAGATTTCCATCAATACAGTAATTATATGAGCAACTAGACTCATCCCTACAGCCATCTACCTTGAAAATTCTGCTGTCAAACCTGACATAGTGATATGGAATAAGTTAGACAGAGTGCCACCTTGGTTGAAGTGTGTGTACCTAATGATGGAGGTCTGAACAGAGCTGAAAGGGAAAAACAGACCAAATATCAAGTCCTCATGTATGTTATGAAAAGAAACTGGAATCTTAAGAAGATATCAATCATACTAGTTATTATATGTGCCACAGGGCTTATGTAGAAGAACCTGAAGTGCTACTTAACTAATACTCCTGGTGAACCAAGTGCAAGAGAGATCCAGACAACTTCACTTAAGGGAACAACGAGGATACTAAAAAGAGCTCTCGGTTGGTTTCAATAAAAATCAAGGGAGTGTTGGCAGCTGGTTTGGCTGCCTCGTACCCAGTATTACAATCTTCATAAAAAGAAAATGAAAAATTAAAAAGTATTTAAAAAATTTCCTGGCAAATATGCCCGATGAACCAAGTGCAAGATAGATTCAAATAATTAATCTTAAGGGGCTGTTAGAATATTAAAAAAAAAGAGTTTCCGGTTCAAATATAGGAGATAGTGGGGTAATATCTGGCATCCGTGAGAATGCCCGATCTGAGGCTTAAACAAACTGATTGGAAGATTGAAAAAGAAAATGACAGACAGAGTCATATGGGACAAGAAGTAGGAAGTAGCCACCCTCTTTGAAGTCATTGTGCATGATGATGATGCCTTAGACAGATCCAGAAGGGATCTTAAGAAGGTCTCCATCATTCCAGCATAATAGTAACATATGGATTCGTGAAACAAAATTTCAAAAACCATCTAGCGAATATGCCAGGTGACTTAGATGCTAGAGGGATACAAACACCTGCGCCGAAAGACACGGTTACAATCTTTAAAATATCATCTCTCGGTTCGAGTCTATGAGGTGAATGCCTCGTTAGCGGTGGGATAGCTCATTCTTAGCAAAAATAAATAAATACATAAAATAAAAATAAATAAATAAAAATAAAAGAAAGGAAAAAATTTAAAAATACGCCCCCCCCCAAAAAAAACAACAAACAAACAAAAAAAAATAAACAACAGTTGTCTTTCATAGCGTTTTGGTGTATGTATGTATGTACGTATGTATGTATGTTATGTCAGGTCATGTCATATGCTACTGGTACCATGTAACCCAGTACTACCTGCCTCATGGTCGGGTCACCGGCGACTAAACTGGTTCCCCACCAGACTTGTTTGGTGAGGAGGGTGGCTAGTCTCCCTGAAAGATTAGAAACAAGACCTTCCAAAGGGCGAATGAACTCTTTTTCTGGGTCAACGGCCAACTAGCACCGTATATATTTGCGTGTGTGTGTGTGTGTGTGTGTGTGTGTGTGTGTGTGTGTGTGTGTGTGTATGTATGTGTATTGGGGTAGAGAGGGCTCCCGTAAGCCGTCGTGAAGGCAACCTTTCTAGGAGAAGCAAATCTCTGATTTAAAAAACCATAAAGCGGAAGACCAGTACCCGCATTAAGCTGGTCTGCAGTTTAATTTGTTGCTGGCTATCTTGCCCTTGCTTGTTGCTGGATCTCAACATTTTCAATCGAGAGAGAGACTTAGCTGTCGTACAAAGCTAAGACTCTGTAACATCATATTTGTATAGATACTCCCTCAGACATTTGGGCTCATGGATTTTAAATGTCTTAGGGAGTGGCACTCGTCTGACAAGACGTTGCAGTTATCATATTATCATATCATGTATGTATGTATGTATGTGGTGTGTGTGTATGTGTGTGTTTGTGTGTGTATGTGTGTGTTTGTGTGAGTTTGTGTGTGTGTGTGTTTGTGTTTTCCCTTTTTTTTTTTCATTTTTCTTAAACTTTTTCTTCTAGGGGATGGGACATCCAACCAGATGTCTGACATTTACCCCTATTTTAGTGAGTCCAACCAAGAGATCTTTTCAGGATTCTAGCCGTCCCTTTCAGTGCAATCGTTTGTATTTCACTTGCACTTGGTTCACCGGGTATGCTTGCTATGTACTTTTTAAAGATCTTTTTCATAAGCCCAGTTGCTCCTATGATGACTGGTATAATTGAAACGTCTTTTAATTTCCAATTTCGTTTCATATCATGCGTGTGTCTGTGTGTGCGGTGAAGTTGTTCAGTGTGTCCCCAAGGATATGTCACGCCCGTCGGTAAAACGAACCCGCCTTTTGTGACTAAGAACTCATTTCCTTTCCATGCTTAGTATGTACTTACCGCGTTGGACGCCAATCAAAACACGTTAACCCTTCTCGCTTCTGCTGGGTATGTTTCAGACAAACAAATTTCGCAGACCGACGATTCTTAAAAGAGCAAAAAAAAAATATTAAATGTGAAGATACTTTTGGAATTAATAACAACTCAACTGCAATCACTCACTATCGCTTCGCAATTTAATTTCTATTAATTATTTCAAATCATTGAAATGAAACTAAGTGATGAGAAAAGAAGCCAACGCCCCCCTCCTTTGTCTTTATAGATAAGAATCGAAAAAAACCCAACCCTCAACAATATAAAGAAAAAACTCACTGATAAAAAGAAGATAAGATTCTTTCCCCCTTCGTTCTGTTGTAATAAAGA
This sequence comes from Euprymna scolopes, assembly GCF_053919585.1. Taxonomy (NCBI): domain Eukaryota; kingdom Metazoa; phylum Mollusca; class Cephalopoda; order Sepiida; family Sepiolidae; genus Euprymna; species Euprymna scolopes. Next base: position 27,261,267 of record NC_136506.1, read on the forward strand.
AGAAGAAGAAGAAGAAGAAGAAGATGATGATGATAATAATAATAATAATAATAATAATAAGTATCACATTGACAAAACGGCTGCAACCCAACTAATAAAACTATGTTTTTTTTTACATGGAGGTCACCACTTAGCAAGGCCCGGAAGCCACTCGGGGATGAGGGTTATTGCATGTACAGTAATCAATGGGATAGTATCGCAGTAATCGTTAGTATTGGAGATTTGATAAACTGTTTTACTTAAGGGGGCGATTCATCAGGAATTTGTTTATGTTGAACTTGAAGACATCCAAGTTGTAGTCAGGTGGGAAACAGGCAAACGGAAGAGAGTTCCACAGGCGTGCACTTCTAAGAAAGAAGCTTTGTTCATGGAATCTACGTTTTGATTTAGGCACAGATAAAGAGTGGGGAAAATTACTGCCAGTGGTTTCAACTAGGCGGGTGTTTTTTGTGAAAGATTGGCGAGGGAGAACCAGAGATTGGAGCTCGGACGAAACGCCTCGCCAGTAGTTGTGAGAAGTTATCTCAAATTGTGTCCAAGAGGCGGCATGGCAGTGTGGTCGATAGTGATATAGGCATGAAAAGGGGGTTAGAACGCAATGAAAAATGGCACGAACATAAGGGGTGATGGATAGTCATAATGTGACATTATTGTGGGATATGAAGATCTAATGTGATAATGTAGTTGAAGCAAGTAGACCAGATTTAGTCTTGTTTGTAAATAAAAGAACATAAGGCAATAATCATTGATATAGCTATGCCCGCCTATGCGAATATGGAGGAAAAAATAAAAGTGAAAGTTGAAAAGAACTAAGTACTGAAAAGAGAGATAAAAACATTGTGGAAAGTTAAAGAAACTATTGTCATTGGAGCCATATGGAGTGTAACAAAAGGATTTGACAAGTGGATCGAGTAAAATTGGGTTGAATGGTTGAATACTTCAGAAGGCTGCCTTGTTGGGAACTCCTAGAATCTCGCAGAAAGTGCTGGAAGATTGAGAAAAATGCTGATAGCCTATGGTCATTTGCTATGATCTGCCTATCAGCATACAATCGGCGATAATAATGCTAATAACCTATATTTAATAGGGCAGCGTGTGTGTTATATATTTTATGTGTCACGCTTACATCTGAGTGACTGTGGTCAAATTGTAATGAACTTCCATTTCTTGTTATAAATAATTTTACCAAGAATTCTTCATAAGTTTTGGTTTTGGTTTTGATTATATCTGATGGCGCTTAAGTCATCTATTTTTTTATAAATAATTTTATCAAGAATACTTCATAAGTTATCGTTTCGGTTTCGATTATTGCGAAAGGAACTCAAGTTATATATATATATATATATATATATATATATATATATATATGCATATACATATTTTTTTCATAAGTTTTAGTTTCGGTTTCGATTCAAGCTGATACACCAATGTTATATGGATATATTTTGTTTTTATTTTTGGAATCGCAACTTTAAAAAATATAAAAATTGATAGAAAATTAACTCTATAACAATGTGCACGAAATCCGCAAGAATTAAAATATCGTATTTAACCGTAATTTACAACCGGGCTCCGCCGGACGTCCCTGTAGATTCGATAGCTATTTTTGCAGTTTTAGCAAAAGAACTACAATAATATCAGAGCATCTCTATTTACGCCGAGCATCTACAGAATGCCAACATCAATATATTACATACGGATGAGTCCCCTGTAAGAATTTTCACGGCTGCCTCTAATAATAATAATAATAATAATAATAATAATAATAATAATAATTACAAGTAAAGGAAAGTCTAAATAAGATACATGTAGAACCAAGAAAAAAGATAGCGAGGCAAGAAGAAAGAGTAGGAGGATGCATATGCAAATCTGAACAGTCGAAACAAAACGTGACATTTGAAAACATCGGGGGACGTAATAGTAAAAGAGGCTGAAAGACGAAGCAAATACACGCAGCTTACCAGAGAAGTGAACAATATGGAACAATAATTACAAATAATCGTAGGAACACTAAGACCAGTCTCTAAAAACCTTAAAAATGACAAAGTAAAATTGGAATCAAGGGAAAACTGATACTATACAACGGGCGGTATGGATAAAAAAAAACAAAAACAAAAAAAAAAACAACTGAAATCCCAAAGGAAAATCCTCAAATGCGGAAACCAACTCAGGTTAACTACAAATATTAACATGAAAACTGCAACAGAACTAAAATAAGTTTAAAAGATGTAAGGAACAGAACAATGACACTAGGAAAATGAAACTTCAAGAAATCTATATAATCCTCATCCAAAAACAAAAAAAACAAATGATATTAGCCTCAGCTGATATCACACGAACATACCCCGCTTGAAGAATGCAGAGAGTACTGGTACCTTGGTGAGATGTACTGTCACCCAAATTCCCAGTGAAGACCAATGTTCGTTGCCAACATCAAACCAGTTGTAAGCGGCGGCTGGGAAAACGATAAAATAATTTACCAAGATCATACAAAGTATTAGACTGTACTGGAAATCTGGGAAGCCTTCTGTCCCCCAGAATCCAGAAACCACCATCGGTTATTATCAGTGACTAATCTCTGATAATTATCAGTGTGAGAACTCCTAGTGACTACTACTACTACTACTACTACTACTACTACTACTCTTTATTTTATATATTTTAAATACAATTAATACAATACAGTATAAATTCTTTAGGGGAGATGAAGATTTATCTTTGAGCACTCTTCTGTTAAACTCCTTAATTTACTTAGTCATAGTAACAAAAAAGTAAATAAAAATATTGAAATACAAAACATAAAAACCCAGAAAACGTAAGATAATAGAAAATAGCTATCTTATGTTATTCTTATATTCATAAATAAAACAGTAGATGTACAAGTGTGTTGGGTACTGAGCCAGGGCGACGTCGATAGAATCGAAGGTGTGCACACACGCTCAATGCAGATAGACTTTGATTTACATTCCTGCATCCTATAAAAATGATCTGAATTGGAACTATCACCGAAAACAAAGTCTTATATTTCACGGCACCGAAAAAAAAAGTCTGTTGCGATATTGAATGTATATATAATTTTCTAGTTTACATTTTTCAAAGGTTTTCGAAATTATATATACGCCTGACATTTTTTTTGTTGTTGTTCTAACAATCAATGCATACAAATTTTTCCAACAAAGTTTATTAAAAATTTAATGATGACCAGCGGTAAGAGAGAGAAACGGAACACAACAACTGCGTTTAGCTGTAAATATGTTTGTTTGGGGCTGGGGGGGGGGGCGGCGGTGAAATATCAATCACGCTAGCCGACTCGATATTCTGTAGGTACGGGCAAAATGAATGCCGATACTCAAAATGTATAAACATTTCTACCCCTCCCTTTATTAAGAAATCACCAAAAATCAGAAAATTAACTAATTTTAATGAAATCTTCAGTATTTATCCAATAATAATCGCGGAATATAATGAACTAATTACTTTTATTTAAATCTTAGTAGAAATGTATTATTTTATTTAAACAAAAAATACCTTTACTAAAGTTATGGTTTTCAGTAGTAAATAAAATACGCAAGAATTTATTTTTGCCTTTTTTTATATATAAATGAAGCATCATAATTTGTAACAATAAAATAAAATAAAATAATTTTATAGGAACATTACGAAAAAAGCCCCTAAATCCATATTAATGAATTCTATATAACTCGAAGAAAATGAATTTCTCGAACTACCATTGAATTAAGCATTGTTTATTCAATATTTTCACAAAAAAATTATAATTGCAACAAATATTTCTACTCTTTTTTTAAGCTACAGGTTTCGCATAATTTTTATAAGCAAAATTTTAATAATTTCCTTGCTCCCTAGAATGTGAAACTTTCGGCGTACATATTTTTTTTATATAATGTTGAACAATAATTAAAATAAAATTAATTTAAAAACAGGAACATAGAAAAATAATTAAATTAAAAAATGCAAAAATTAATACAAACGTTCAGAAAAAAGAAATGTACGGATGCGTCACTGGGAAAAAAAAGAACTTCCTCCCTTTTAATTATATGGCGTAATTTTCACAGTCTTTCGACTGCCTGAAATTTTGGGCCTTCGTAATTTTCGTGTTTACAAAATTTTAGTTTGTTGAGTCTTGCGAACGCCGGAATCACTCGGTTTTTGGGCTAATTAATTTATGTTTTGTAAAAACAAGGTGTTTTTTTTAAATTTAATTCAATATCTTAGAACTTTACTAATGATCTTTGAAATAGACCCAGAAAACTAATAGTTATCTTTTAAAGGATTTTTATAATGAATTTATTTACTTCAAAATTTAGCTGAATTGGGTAGCTCGCCGTGAAAACCTTTTTTTTTTCACGTGTACAAATACTTTTTTTCCTTTTGGAAATTAAGTTTAGTCCTTAATCTTTCAAATACAATAAAAAAACTACAAAAAATTATGATAAATTGGCTTTCAAAAGTAGGTCCCCCTATTTTTGTCCTCCCAGTTTTGCCCGTACCTAATATTCTGTCTTTCGCTCTTTCTCTTTCTCTCTCTCTCTCTCTCTCTCTCTCTCTCTCTCTCTCTCTGATTGCTTATGTCTTACATAAACCGACATTCCTGAAATGTAAATATTAATAATATTTAATTGTCCATTTTTTTTGTTTTCGGTTGCACAATTTTAACTTACCGACCTGAAATGTAAGCCTTTCTTTGTTTTTGATGATATGTACAATTCAGGTCATTTTTATAGGACACAATAATGTAAATCAAAATCCATCTGAAATGTACGTGTGTGCACACCTCCGATTTTATCAGCGTCGCCGCGGCTCATTATCCAACGGATAACCTCTTAAGCTACTTCTCACATAACACTGGAATTAACAAGAAATTATAATTAGACACAAAACATAGTTTATCATTCAAACACTACCGTGTTTGAATATATAGTTAAGTCACAGTTTTAGTCAGTTATAACTGCTTTAAAGCTTCACCGCTCACTCATTTTTCAACCAAATTTCAAACAAAGTTTATAGGTACCCTTCTAAGCTATATTGTGAAAAATGAATAATTTTCGTTCAGTAAAACAAACATTATGTTGGGTTTCTGGTGTTTGAAATTGTAAAAATATGTAAGGAGGTGAGCGACGCTTTTTATGACTGGTTTCCATAGCATGCACATCGCTTCAGCGACTACTGTTGCAACAAAATCACTGCTGTCTCGAAAAGAGATGTTTTTTTTTTTTTTTTTTTTTTTTTACACAGTGATCACCACTTATCAAGGCCCGGAAGCCACTCAGGGATAAGGGTTATTGCAAGTACATCACGTTAGTGAGGAGATTTTATGAAGTGTTTAATTAGGGGGGGGCGGTTCATAAGGAATTTGTTAACATTAGACTTAAAGACATCCAAGTTGTAGTCCGGAGGGAAGCAGGCAGACGGAACAGAGTTCCACAGGCGTGCAGTTCTAAGAAAGAAGCTTTGCTCATGAAATCCGCGTTTTGATTTAGGCACAGATATAGAGTGGGGGAAATTTTTCACAGTGGATTCAGCTAGACGGGTGATTTTCGTGAAAGTTTGGCGAGGGGGGACCAGAGATTGGAGTTCAGACGAGCACCTGCCATGAAAATAACGATAAAACAAGGATAGGCTCGCAACGTCTCTTCTGTGGGAGAGGGGTTGCAGGGTAGAGAAAAGGGCATCCCCCACTAAACCACGAAGTCTATTTTGTACTCTGTCAAGGCATGATAGGCTGTTTTTGGCAGCTCCTGCCCAGATATGGCAACAGTATTCCATCCTTGGCCGTACTTGGCTTTTATATAGATAGAGAATTGCATCAGTAGTGAGATATCTTCTGGAGCGGTAGAAGGATCCCACCATCTTTCCTGCGACCTTGGCAACAAGTAAAGCAGAGAGAATGAAAGTATGAAAGGGAGATAATTGGTGAGATCTTATTGAAAACAGATGAGTGCCTTACATTGTTATTACATATGTGTTTATGGGGGCAAAAAATAAGACTGAAATTAAACAAAAAACAAATCACAATTCTATAATAAGATATGCAGAATCTGGACAAATTAAAATATCGTATTAAAGCGAATTTTACGCCCGAGCAGAACCGCCCTCCTAATATATATATATATATATATATATATATATATATATATATATATATATATATATATATATATATATATGTATATATATATATATACTGTGTGTGCAAAATCAAGACTTCAAGACAAGGTGTTGATGGCAACAAAAAGTGTATTTCATTTTACTTTACAATTGTGTCAATGCCTAGTTTGACAATTTCAAGCATTATATCGTTTGAAAATGTTAAAAAACCAGCATTTCTTCAGACTTTATGAATAAACACACTTTAGGCAATGTAGCATTTTTTGAATAGAAAGAAAAATGACGGGGGGGGATCTCTTACGGGAAAAGCACGCGAGAAACATTTACTTTGGTTGTGGTTACGGAAAAGCCCATTTAAATATTAATGTATCGCCTAATTTTCGTATCCTTATTTAAGAACAGACTTATGTGAAGGTGTAGTTTTTACGGGGAGCCTTAAGCCATTAAAAAAAAAGAAAAAATGCTACATTGCCTAAAGTGTGTTTATTCATAAAGTCTGAAGAAATGCTGTTTTTTTTAAATTTTCAAACGATATAATGCTTGAAATTGTCGAACTGGACATTGAAACAATTGTAGCGTAAAATGAAATACACTTTTTGTTGCCATCTACACCTTGTCTTCAAGTCTTGATTTTGCACTCACAGTATATTAATGCTCAATTATGAAATGTGATAATTATTTAGCTTAATCCTTAAGTCAACCATTTTTGGCTTAAAACATATTGGTATATGAAAATTTACTGAATTACACGAACTCAATATATTACATATAAGTCTATGTATATATATATATATATATATATATATATATATATATATATATATATATATATATATAAGAAAAATGAAGTGTTAGCACAAGGAAAAAAAAAACTCTGGTTTTCTGTAATGTTGACTGAAGTAAAATGAACCAAAATAGTAATGCGATGTTAACTTGAATCCGTAATTAGCAATTGTATTTGTTAATCTAACTATACAGTAAACGTTGTTTTTTGCTTCTTACTCGTCTTTATTTAGTTCAAAACAACGATCGTTATCAAGACTTGAGTGTGATTCGCCATCCTTTGTACAATATGGGGCGTTCACTTTGAATATTGATACGAAATAAAAGAAACAAACAGTACGGAGGGGAATGGAAGCAATGACTAGGGGCGTAAACGCACAGTCTGAAGTGACAACAGCTTCATGAATTTCGCTTAAACTTGAGACGAAATTGGTGTGGGCTATTTACAAATGATTGTGTTTCAAGATCGGTTATTATTTTCATAGACAAAAGATAAATATTAGTCAGAGAATAAATAACACTTATTTGAGTGCAATACAAAATTGCGTTCTGTTTATATCTATCTATCTATCTATCTATATATATATATACATATATAAATGTACAGGTTAGAAAAACATTGGTACCGTCGGTTTCCAAAATGGCTGACGAGAGCCTCTAACATTATTAACGACTTACCATTAACTGGTCCCCCTTATGTTTGGCTTGAAACCGAAGGTACCAATGTTTTTCTGACCTGTACATTTAAATAAATAGATATTAAGCTCTTATATCCAAAAAGTTTTTCTCTTTGTAACCGAGCACTTTGTTGGAATTCAACAGTACAGTAAGCAGTATATATATATATATATATATATATATATATATATATATATATATATATATATATATATATATATATATATATATATGTGTGTGTGTGTGTGTGTGTGTGTGTACACACACTAAAACTGTACTAATATTTTATGTTACAATAGAAAAATCCGTGCATGAAAAGTATAATGAATTTGTAATTTAAAATATTGCAGCATTAAGGATTGATTATATAATTTTATGAAGTTAATTAACAAAAATTCTTAATGCTGCAATATTTTAAGCTATAAATTTATTATATTTTTTACTAGAACATCTTATCCTTTTCTTTTCCAGTTTTAAAAAATTGTCCTTTACCTGCCCATGTTTAAGCTTAACCATATTACTCTTCATGCTCGTATTTTTCTATTGTAATCTGTGACTTTTCCAAGCTTCCAATAAATTCGCTTGTTCTTTGTTTAATTCCAGTCTTATTTTGTGCCTCCATATGTAATAATGATGTACGGCACTCGTCTACTTTCAATAAAATTCCCTCAATTATCTCCCGTTTATGCTATTATTCTCTCTGTTTCACGTGTCACTTCTCTTTTCGAGAGAGCAGTGAATTAGTAGCAACAGAATTGCTGACACGACGTGTTTGCTATGGAAACCAGTCATAGAAAGCGTCGCTCACCTACTTAGATATTTTTACGATTTTGAAAATTCATCATAATTTTCGTTTTACTGAACGAAAATTGAAAATCTATTTTTCACAATATAGCTTAGAAGGGTATCAATAAACTGTAATGATTGTTTGAAGTTTCGTCGAAAAATGAGTGATCGGTAATGCTTTAGAACAGTTCTAAATGACTAAAACTGCCACTTAACCAGATATTCAAACACGGTAGTGTTTGAATGACACACACACACACACATACACACACACACACACACACATATATATATAATGCGTGTACAGTTTTATTTGTACAATTATTATTAGCTACATATGTGCATACATGTTTCTGTAGTCATCTCTTATCGGAAATACTACCTCATCAGGCTAGCAGACCGAGAGAAGTCCTGACAGACCGAATATAAAGGGTGCAAGAAAACTGTTTTTATCTAGTTTTATTAGAGTGAAGGAAAAACAATGAGAGAAAAGGAACACCTATTGTGATAGAAAAATGGGGGAAAGGAATAGGTGGAAAAATGTAGAGAGGGGTCAGTGGCCAGTTTTGTGTATCTGGTTTCATTTTTTATTACTCGCATGTTAAAATAATTTATTGGTGTCCGTAGACTTATGGAACTTATATATTTAATTAAAAAAATGTAAATAAATGATCACCTAACATCTTTGCACACTCACACACACGCATGAATAAGTCTACAACGTATACACACACAAGATGATTAAATATATAGACATTTCTAAGATACATAAACACATGCAAGCTTATACACCGAAATCAATCTAGTCAATAGAAATTTGTAATTACCGGGAGTATTTTTTTTTCGGAGACGAACCCTGATTTCATTGATCTGGATTAAACTTTTATCATTTAAAAGCACTTTAAATATCCATAAAATCATCAGCGACTCGCGAAATTAAAACAAATCATAAAATAGAGTTTAAAACGAATTCACCGAGATATTTTAACGGTGAATTCGCTTAAGTGTTCCTTTTGAAGAAAGAACCGTATCAACGGGGGAATTGTAGGATAATATGGCTTTTAATCGTAACTGAATATTAAATTGTTGATAAAAATGTTGTTTGATATCCTGTTGCAAGGATGTATTTTGATTTAGAAGTCATGATGTGTGGTGCAGATCATTTACTTACTGTTATTGGAGGGTTTGAAGTATAATAACACTGGTCAACACAATATTTTTGGCAGGCAAAGTAAGACTGGTTGCTGGGGTTTTCAAGGGCGCTGAATCCGAATCTGACATTAGTTTTTTTTCAAATTGGCTCTAGTTTTTGAGATATCACAGGGGGTCGTTTGTCTGAAATCACCCATTCGCGACCATAGCTAAACGTACAAAAAACGGCTAAATAGTGCATAAATGTCAGATGTTGATTTTTATGATAATCTTAAACCACAAAGACAGTGTAAAATCTCAATCTAACAAGTTAAGTTAGATATAACATCATTTCATTTATCCTATAACTGAACACTTTTCATAGATTTCGAGGATATACAAAAAATTTGCTAAAAATTTGCTGAATTTTAATTCTCCAAGTGAAAAAAACATTTACATAATCAGTTATATATCATAAATTAATGCAAAGCATTATACACTAGATTCTTAGTTACAATGAACACACAAAACAATATTTTATTCACAAAACTAAAATTGACGTTTATACAATTTTCGCTTGTGAGCAACTTTTGGGCAGTCTCTCAAAAGGTTCCAGCAGTAGTCTGCCATCATGTGCTCATCCCATTTGCCTTGATACCTCTCTTCCATTGTTTTGATGTCTTGATGGAATCTCTCTCCCTGCTCCTCACTGTAATCAGCAAGATTACCAGGAAATCTGTCGAGGTGGCTAAACAAGAAATGAACTTTAATGCTCATATTTGCCCCTAGTTTTCCGTATGCAGTAAGCATCTTACGGACCAATTGCTTGTAATTGTCAGCTTTGTGATTTCCAAAATGTTTGTCACTACATCTGTGAAGGACACCCAAGCATTTAACTCAACCGTGTTCATATGATTAGTGAAGTCAGAATCCCTCATGAGCGTTCGAATCTGAGGTCCATCGAAGATGCCACCTTTAGCTTTTTCGATGGAAAGACCTGGAAATTGCCTGCATATGTACTTGAAGCAATCCCCATCCTTGTTCAACGCCTTAACAAGCTGCTTCATGAGCCCTAGTTTTATGTGCAATGGAGGGAAGATGATTCTATCCCTGGGTACCAAAGGCTCATTGATGACGTTGGCTGTGCCGACTTCGAGACTTTCTCGTTCTGGCCAGTTCTCCCTTCTCCAGTGCTGGATTCTTGCTCTGCTATCTCACAAACAAAGAAAGCAGGGATACTTTGTGTACCCACTTTGCTGACCAAGCAGAAAATTCACCACTTTCAAGTCCACACAAATCAGCCATTTATGAGTGTTGTAATTCAGCTTTTCAAGAACAAATTTGATAGCATCATACTCTTCTTTCATCTTGGTAGAATGGGCAATTGGTGCAGGAGCAAACTTATTGCCACTGTGCAAAAGTACAATTTTTAGACTTGCTTTCGAGCTATCTATGAAGAGACCCCAATCTGCTGGGTCATATGATGAGATCCCCATGCAGTTAAGAAGTGCAGAAACGTCATTACAAAAGACCAGGTCGTCTTCTTTAGAAAAGAAACGAAGCAAGCTGCCTTCCCTTGCCCTATAGTATGTTACTTTTGTGCCAGAATCAAGAATGTTTTTCTCTTGGAGTCGTGATGCAAGAACTTCAGACTGCTCCTTCGACAAACAAAGGTCTCGCACTAGGTCATTAAGTTCAGATTGATTGAAAAGCTGAGGGCCATTTGAGGGTTCTTCATAGTCACTACAGCTATCATCACTTGATATTGAAAGATCAGCTGGAATTTCTTCGGTTTCATCAATTTCAGGCAAACTGGTGAAAACAGGCACAGGTAGATCCTCAGAGTGCGCAACAGGACGGATAGCAGAATCCAGGCTCGGATACTGCCAATTTGCTTTCTTATGCTTGTTAAACCCCGTCATGTCATTGAGACAGAAGTAGCAGTCATCAAAATGATTGTTGGGCTCTCTCCACACCATAGGTACAGCAAACTTCAACTTCATCTTACCGTTGGTCCAACCGCGGAGACTTTCTACACAGGTTTTGCACACCATATGTGGGGCCCAAGACTTGTCTTGGTCACCAAGTATCATATCGAAGTATGCTTTGTACGCCCTCTTGACAAAGTCTGTAATATTCCTCTTTTGTTGTGCCATCATATACTGTCCACAGATGTAACAAAAGACATCCGGTTCATATCTGCAACATCTTCTAGAAGAACTCATTTTCTCTCTGGAACTCATTTTCAACTGTGGGATTAAAAAGAAAATTCTTAATTACTGTTTAATTTATACTGCAACTATATTTATGGAACATCTTATTAAGTAATTACAGTAGATAATTATATAAAAGGTCTCCCTATATAAATAATTATATAAAAATTCTCCCTGAAATACTTCAATATATACATAATCATTATAATGATTCAATAATATCAGAAAATTATTATTTACTGCTTCTATATTGAAGTATTTCAGGGAGAATTTTAGCAGTTTAGGCTTATTTGGGGCTATCAGTATCTTCTAAACTAGAGCCAATCTGGCAAAACCAATGTTATATTCGTAATCAGCGACCTTCAAAACCCCAGAAAACACTCCTAGATGGTCTGCCAAAGAAAAAAAATAAAAATTTGTTGACCAGTGATGGCAGTTCTATGTAAGTATGAACCTACTGTCATAATTGTCGTTTATTACGTAGGTGGAGGTTTTATGTTTAAAGATGAGGGTATCCTTGTCAGTGAAGGGGTTTTATATGAAGCACTTAAATAAACAACTTAAGTAAACGAGCAACTATAGGTAATATTGCGATATGTCTGGTGTCTGTTTGTGTTCGGGTGGATTATTTTTTTTATTTAACTAATTATGTAGGTTTCAAATAATGACGCTTACTTCAAATTAACGAGTAAATTTAATGCATTAGTATATTTACAAAAGTATGTACTTTTTTTTATATAAGATATGTTATTTTCAATGAGTGAGTACTATAGGTTGCGAGTATTATATTTGAGTACGTAGGGAAATTTGATATAAGATATTTACTGTATACGGAAAAGGTATTTTATTATAAAGGTTTCACCTTATAACGCTTATTTCAAAGCATTTACCGAGTCATTTTAATGTTGATACATTAAAATGACTCGGTAAATTTTAAATATATATAAATTTTGATACAAGGTATCTATAAATTCATGTTACTTTGGATGAGTTAGTATTATAGGTTGCAAGTATACGTTATATTTGAGTACGTAGGGAAAATTGATATAATATATGGAATGTATTAGGAGGAGGTATTTTATGTTGTATATAAAGCACTATCTTGATTTGAATCGAAAACTTCTTCGAACGATGTATATCTTATATTATTTACAATGATTTGGATATTGTTAAACTTACGTATGACCAATGCTACAGGTGAGTTAAATGATATCATTGTTGGACTAGTAAAAAAATCCTTCTGTGTAAGTACTGTTTGAATGTCTCGTTTTTCATATTCATTAAGTTAATAATTGCCTGTTAAGTCCTGAATATTTCAGTAGTGCATAAACACCAATTCTTCTAGATAAGTTTGTTTATCGATAGTCTCTAATCTAATTTCATAAAGTGTATAATACTCCTTAAGTAATCATATCGTGATTGCTAGAGAGATGTCGTTTTCATCGTATTTTAAGGTATTATTGTGAGTATAGAGCTTCTGTTTGAAGGTTCCTTGAATAATCCCAATGTAAATTTCTTCTTTTTTGAAGTTTACATCAGATATATTCTTGGCTTCATACATTATGTAGCTGCAAAAATAATGTCGCTTTTTTTTCAGATAAACACACGTCAAGAAAAACGACATTATTTTTGCACCAACCTAATAATATTCATATAATTTTGCAGCACTCTCCTATGGGGCAAGCTTCCTGCTCTCTGCATGAACATTGAAGTTTGTGCGATTAGTGCGGAATCATAATTTATATTTTCATCATTTTTGACGGAAGGGTATACACTGTTTTCAAAATAAACTTTAAAAAATAATTTGAAAGAAAAACGATTTTTCACAATTTATTTATATACTCACTAGTAAAAAAGACCACCCCGGAATAGTAATTTATTTTAAACGTAGTTTGTTAAATCGTTTATGCATAATAGATGTTTAGATGAAGAAATGGTTTCAGGGTAAAGTTGAGTATAAATGATACTTCCAAGCAGCGGTAATTTGATGCTCGTCTTTTTCGGAATAATACTGGCGGATATTCTGGTTTATGAGTTCAACTGAATTGTATGCTTTATGTTGGAGGCATTATCAACCATTGTAGCCTTGGTCACTGAAATATTATTTCCACATATATTTATTTAGAGTAACGCTGTAAATACTAGACTTGTCAAAGGTTAAACCACCATACAAATTGTCGTTATCCTTTTTCCATTGAAATGTAGTTATTTAAAAGAATAGAGAACTGGTACTATTTCAGGATAATGAATAAGTAAAAAAGTCCCATGTTAGGAGGTTTGAAATTAATTCACCCAACTAGAATAATATTGCACCACTTGTATGTTCGATTTACGAAGATTAAAACAAAGATATCGTAAGAAAGTGCAACCCGGAAGCACATATAGAATTAAGTTAGGATTTTCACTGGAGAGGTCCCTACCACATTGAAAAGCCATCTTTAATGTAAGCACATATCCCATGGTCATGGCGATCTTGGGGTCAGATTTGGAAGATAAGTTACAGTATCCTTTAATTATGAACTCATCTAAAGAAATAGTCTGTCCAATGCCAGTTTCGCTTAGAAATAATAGGTCTAGTTTAGTCTCCTATAATTGGGTTTCAACCTCTGGAAGGTTAGAATGCAATACCAAACCTTATGTCTAAAAACTTCATACTAATTTCGATCAATCTATCGCCTCACCGTAAAACATTAATAACAAAAAGACTCGTCTAGTTACAGCCACTGTCAATAATTACCCCCTTTTCATTCTCTCCCGGCCTAAAACTAAACGAATCTTTCCAAAACAGTTTTTTTTCCTAAAAGTATCCATTTGTAGAAAACGGATCCCCGGGGCTGCTTAGGAGAAGATTACATCAGTATCGTGTTCAAGTCCAATGTAAACAAATTATATTTGAAACGCCCTCTTAAATAATCAAAATTCTTCACACTGACCACCATCATTACCAACAATTACGGTGCTTCACCGTCTACCGTGAACGCATTAAATCTTATTCTCGAGTGACCTTACGGCCTTGAAAAATCGTGACACCCTATAACATCAATGACATGATATTGGTTCGTAAGCTGAAGATGAAAATTTTCAAATTAAATTAATTTTCCGTAATTGCTGCTTTTTTTTTTTTTTTTTTTACACAGAGATCACCACTTATCAAGGCCCGGAAGCCACTCAGGGATAAGGGTTATTGGAAGTACATTACGTTAGTGAGGAGATTTGATGAAGTGTTTACTTAAGGGGGCGGTTCATTAGGAATTTGTTAACATTAGACTTGAAGACATCCAAGTTGTAGTCCGGTGGGAAGCAGGCAGACGGAACAGATGGCCACAGGCGTGCAGTTCTAAGAAAGAAGCTTTGTTCATAAAATCCGCGTTTTGATTTAGGCACAGATATAGAGTGGGGGAAATTTTTCACAGTGGATTCAGCTAGACGGGTGTTTTTCGTGAAAGATTGGCGAGGGGGGACCAGGGATTGGAGTTCAGACGAGCACCTGCCATGAAAATAACGATAAAACAAGGATAGGCTTGCAACGTCTCTTCTGTGGGAGAGGGGTTGCAGGGTAGAGAAAAGGGCATCCCCCACTAAACCACGAAGTCTATTTTGTACTCTGTCAAGGCATGATAGGCTGTTTTTGGCAGCTCCTGCCCAGATATGGCAACAGTATTCCATCCTTGGCCGTACTTGGCCGTACTTGGCTTTTATATAGATAGAGAATTGCATCAGTAGTGAGATATCTTCTGGAGCGGTAGAAGGATCCCACCATCTTTCCAGCGACCTTGGCAACAGATTTGATGTACGTGTTCCATTTCAGATCAGGAGTAAAGGTCAAACCCAGAAGCTTGTCAAAACACGGGGCCTCACCCAGACGAGAGCCATCCATCACAATTGATGCCAGATGGGGATCAGAGCGTTGATGATGTAAGGATAGGAGTTTGGTTTTGGATGCATTAAAGGTAACTAGCCACATCTTCCCCCACTGAACCACGCGCTTGAGATCAGAGGAGAGAGAATCAGAGAGAACTTAGTCATTTACAGGCTTTGATGTGTTGCCATAGATGGTCGTGTCATCAGCATAGATGTCAACGTATGATTTAAGTATGTGTCTAGGGAGGTCATTGATGTAGATCAGGAAGAGAGTTGGGCCCAGGATTGACCCCTGAGGGACTCCAGCATTTATATTGCAGGCCTCCGATTTTTGACCATCTACCACTACTCTTATGAGCCTATCGGAGAGAAATGATTTAATGATTGAGAAAACATTTCCAGTTATACCGTAGCTGAAAATCTTGTGAAGTAGACCCTTATGCCATACTTTGTCGAAGGCCTTTGATATGTCAAGAGCAATTGCCCTAGAAAGGAAACCTTTGTCAAGAGATTCACTAATCCTGTGGGATATAACCGTCAGCACATCTGCGGTAGATCTTGCAGAGCGGAAACCATATTGTGTGTCACTAAGAAGGTTATTCCTGCTGAGGTGGTTGACTATTTCTCTATTTAATATGGATTCCAGCAACTTACTCATAACACAGAGAAGACTTATTGGTCTGTACTGAGAGGGAGATGACTTATCACCTGAATTCTTAAATACAGGGCAAACTGATGAGGTCTTCCAGGGGGTCGGAAAGCACTTCTCCTTAAGGCAGCGCTTAAATAGTTTCGTAAGTATGGGAGCAAGTTCTGGTTGAAGCTTTTTTAACACTATAATTGGGATTCCATCAGGGCCAGTTGCTTTACTGGAATCTAGGTTTTTTATTAGCTTGGCGACCTCATGCACGGATATTTGTATGTTACCTAGCTTGTTCTGTGTTATAGGAGGAAATATGGGGAGTTGATGGCCTTCGTCGCATAGGGTAGAATTAGCTGCAAAGTTCTTTGCAAATAGTTTGGCCTTGTCTGACGCTGACGAGATGACCTCTGGTCCATTGATAATGGTTGGGATAGAACGCACACTTCTGTTCAGGATCCTATTTGTTATTTGCCAAAACTGGTGGGAACCAAGCCGCTGATCAGATACCTTGGATTTAACAGACTGGGCATATAGCTCTCTTGCATTTTTTATTACTCTTTTACATTGGTTGCTGGCAGTCCTGAAAGCAGCTTTAGTCTCAGTACATCTATTACGTTGGTAGCTATGGAAAAAGTGGTTTCTGTGCGCGATAGCAGCAGCACATTCTGGGGAGAACCATGGCTGACTGTTAGGTTTTTGTTGGAATTTTTTAGATGGTATGAATTGGTCTATGCCTACAATTAACCATTCGGTCAGATCTGATACTATAGAGGACACTTCCTTTTTAAACATGGAGTGCAGAGGTAAATCAGATATTAATGTACGGAAGCTATCCCAGTCAGCCATAGAGTATCGGTATACAGTACGGTGGAGGGGTACGTCTGGGGGTTTCTTACATTTCGTTTTTATCTTAACTGATACGACGGAGTGGTCGGAGGATCCTAGAGGAGAATGAATGGTACATGAATATAGCTCAGGGGACGTTGAGAAAAAAGGTCTAAGAGGCTTGCATATTGATTGGGTGTATCGGGCACACGGGTGGGTTCGCGAACAATCTGAGTGCTTATTGTATATGAATAAAATTCATTGAATATGATAAACATACCAATTTTCAAATGGAAGCTTATTTCTTTATAAGTTCCCCTAAGACTTTTAAAACTACTTTCCAGAAACTAAAGTCTTTGGAACGTTTTTATTTTTGTCTCATACATATTGTTAAGATTGGAAAGCAAACACATATCTAAATTTTCATGAAAGACTTTCACCTTCTTAAACCTAAGATCGATGTAATCAATATTTGGATTCCTTATGACTACCAGAAGTGTTCCGAAATCCATAATGATCGGTTAATTAGTTTAGGAATGAATCCTGTACAAACACCTACACACATAAACATATAAACATTTAACTTTCTATAGCTAGACTAGCAAAATACGCACCCGTGTATACCAAAGAGAAAACAGTAGCAAATAACGCCAGAAAAAAGAAAATACTTCCATTGTCTTCCAGGGCAAAATTTACATAACATGGGCTTTTAGATTTCATGTAGATTCTCTAATACACAGACATCACGCAGATATACGCAGAAATATTGAATTGGAATGATAATCAACAAATGTTTCAAAATCACACATTTTTATCGCATCAAAATCGGTGAAATCGCTCATTTTCAACAAAAGTTGATTACTTGCTCTAGTTGGACACCCATCACGGTGCACCGGGACGATACTTCACATACGTCCATTGTAGCTTGCATTGCACTGTAGAGAACCTACTGTTAGTTTTATAAAATTATTTTATATATATTATAGTTTTAATTAAAGCTTCAAATGCAAAAGTAAAGTATCATGATTCAATTGTGCACTAAACAGAAACATTCATTTCTAACGCGCCGCTTTGATATCAAAGAACCTACTGTTTATTTTATATGTCGAGCCTTTCTGCTTGTGTGGTAATAAAGCTTCTCAAATGCAATTGTCATGTTAGGCTGTGTAAGGGGTTAAAATTGGTCAAAATCGCCTGTTTAATCTTCCCTCGGATTATTTCGATTATTGACTATTGATACTTATCGAAGGCATTCCGATAGAGAACCTATCTAAGAACACTACCAGGTACATAATGTACATTCCTGTGAAATTTCATAAAACTCGGCTCAGCCGTTTTCGAGTCCATGGTGAACGAATTCACACACACAATATAATATTACAGATTATCAAGTTTTTTAATGCAGTGTCGACATTGCATCATATGTAACAAGAAAAAGGTGATGCAAAATCAAAATAGACAATAGCAAGTGAAGCATGCATGGTCCCCCGTGACTGCACACTGAACAAGGTATAAAAATGACTAAGTTCAGAATTTGGTCCCCCTCCTTCCATTTAGCTCCAAAAGTCATCAGGGGACGTCAAATCCTGGTGAAAATGAACAAACGGTGCAGTTTTAGGCATTAACATATTTAAATTTGAGTTCTGCACCATGCAAAAAATAAATGACTAAGTCCCCCATTTAGCTCCAAAAGTTGCCAAGCCTTTAACATATTTAAATTGGAGTTCAACAACATGCAAAACTGCTAAATAGATATATACAGAAAATTTTGGAAAAAATATGGTAAAATAGTCCCAAAAACGGAGTGTTTTTATTAGCTTTAAATGAGCCCCTGGAGAACACACAAGAGTTATCGCGAAGTATAGACAAATAAAATTATATAGAAATCAGTTAGTTACAACTTTTCGGAAAGTTTTATAAAAATCCAAGGCATCATTTTTTTTTAATAAGCACAAAAGTCTTAATTTTAGCTATTTTAATCCGAAAAGCACCCGGGGTGTGTTAGGATTAGGGTGCAGTTTTAGGCCTTAACACAAGTAAATTTAACTTCTACACCGCGCAAAAACAGAAATGACTAAATCCATCTTTTGCCCCCCCCCCCAAAAAAAAATTTAGCCTTAAAAGTCCCCAAGGCCTTAACATTTTTAAATTTGAGTTCAGCACCATGCAAAACTGCTAAATAGACATACACAGAAAATTTTGGACAAATATGGTAAAATAGTCCCAAAAAATGGAGTGTTTTATTAGCCCTAAAAGAGCCCCTGTATAGGCAAACAAAATTATGTAGAAATCAGTTAGTTACAACTTTTCAGAAAGTTTTATAAAATCCAAGACATCAGGTTTTTTTAATAATAACAAAAGTTTTAATTTTAGGCATTTTAACCTGAAAAGCGCCCCTGTGTGTGTGTGGGGGGGGATCGGAATTTTCCCGGAAAATCCGTTCAGTTATCTTTTTACTCATATTATATTAAATGTTTGTGTAAAATTTCAAAAAATTCCAAGGCGTAGTTATTGATAAATGTGCGGACAGACAAACGGACGAACGGACAAGGGTGAATTTACAGGTCCACCCTCCTTTTGTCGGGGGGACGAAAAAAGATCACGTGAAAACAAAAAAAGATTGCTACTAATCTACTAACGTGTATACTTTTCACATGTGTTTACTTATTGTGAAATTTATTTTCTATTTATTATCATTCGTTAGCAAAGCAAGCGCGATTTCAACATGGCTGCTTTGGCGGACTTGGACGTGAATGTTAGATTTAGAATATAGTAAAAGACTTAAAAAAAGGTTAGATGCAGTGACGTGCACTTCTTTCATGGCAGATACTCAAGCGAAAAAAAACAAACAAAACAAAACAAAAAACGACAAAAACATAATAATGAACATCGTCTTGGTGGAACACAGGCCTATGATACATTCCCCTGAAAAGGGCACTTTTAAAACAGAAGTAAAAGTAATTGGACACACCTAGCATCCACCTTCTGCGCGTCTTTGGTTAGATAAAACATAAGGCTAAGTCCGGGGGTAATTGCGAATCGGATAAGTGTAATTGTTTTCATTGTTATAATTTGATGACTATTCCAGAAGTGGCCTTCGGGACAAGATCAAAGTGTAGTATCTGTTCCGGCAGATACTGCAAGCTATGACTAGCTATGACTAGCAAAGACCAGATGTGGGGGCAACCCCACATGCCTGACCTTTAACCAGCTCCCATTTCCCACCTCTCGGGAGCTGGTCCCCCTTTTCCCTTCCCCCTCCCTTCACTCCTCACATTAAAAATCGGCCTTGTGCCTAATTTGCTCGGTGGGGGAGCAAATAAATACCATCTGTTCCGGCAGATGCTGCAAGCTGTGACTAGCTATGACTAGCAAGGACCAGATGTGGGGGCAACCCCACATGCCTGACCTTTAACCAGCTCCCATTTCCCACCTCTCGGGAGCTGGTCCCCTTTTTCCCTTCCCCCTCCCTTCACTCCTCACATTAAAAATCGGCCTTGTGCCTAATTTGCTCGGTGGGGGAGCAAATAAATACCATCTGTTCTTCAGATGCTGCACTTCTATTTCTTGTTCTCTTTTGGTGGAGGAGAAATCCTTCACGACTGAGACAATTTTTATTTTTGTACCTTTTCTCCACGTTAAAAAAACGACCCTGGTGTCTAACTCTGTCCCGTGGGGAGGCATAGTAAATAGGTATAATTTGATGACTATGCTCTTTCTGATTTTCTTACTTTCTCTTCTGACTGGACAAAATTGTGGTTGGTTACTTTAAGCGCCGCTAAAACCAAATTTATCCTTTTAGACCACCAACGCTCGGATTCTTACCTCCCCAGTTAGTCGAAATGAATTCCCCCTGGCAAACGCTTAGATTCGATGGGTATATTTCATCTGTTTCTTTTTCTTTTTTTCTGTTTTTTGAAGAAGGGAAACCATTTTATCATTGCTACTAGATAAAATCCCTGGGAATTTAAAACATCTAGGTCATCTATTTTCTTGCTATTAACGTCTGTTTAGTGTCTTCAATTGGAATCGACCAATATAAAACCATTAGCAAGCGCCCCCCCCAAAAAAAAAACCGGACCAGTTTTACTCATTATCTTTTAATAAGTGTTTACGTAACCAATGGAGTCGTGGCCAAGATTTGCTAAATAAACAAGTCTAGAGTTTCATCCGTTCTAATGTTACATATATTGTAACATTGTCGAGGCTAAAAGCATATAATGAACCAAGCATTAACGATAAGAAAGGATGAGATTTACACGAAAATAAACATCTAAGCACATGAAAGAGTACAATCGAAATTGGGCCTACCATGGTCGTCCGGAAATTTTGTGCTCATTTTTATTGGGTCATGTATGGACACGTTAGAAAGTTGACATATTAATAGCAGATATGTTATACTTATGTTTACGGTTAGAGTACATTTAAGGATACCTCTTGAAAAATGGGTGATGCATTATTTTGCTATTGGTAATTTTGGAGTTATCTGAAAATGGGAAATTGTTAGACCTATTTTAAAAACTTCGGTGTTTTTTTTTTCTATTTTCATAAAAGCTAACATGCCTCGTAAATAACAAAAAAAACAAAAAAACAAACAAAAAACAGCAAAAACAAATGCGTATTGTATGCTGTTCAAGATGCGTTAGGTGACATAACTGTATGGAAGTTTTTTGCAAAGTTGAAAACTGGAGATTTTAGCCTTAGTGCTAATGAACACGCAAGCAGACAACCCTCTACAAATGACGATAAATCAAGACATTGATTTAGAATGACCTCTCGTACATAGCAGGAAATCGGCAGGAAGGTTTAACATATCATAATTTAACATGTTCAGTTCCCCATATTGCCTTACAAGCGATGATCCCAAAAAATATGCCGATTACATCCAAGTATCAATATTCTTTATATGGCTTGATTGAGGTGGAAAAAAAAGAAAAAAAAAGAAAAATGTTGAAATACTCCATAATAAACAAATATTACTAGACTTTTCTGATTTTTTTAGATGAGGATTGGTTATTCGTATCATTTGGATTCATCGGACTACTGTTCTCATTTTGAGCGTGATTTTCACAACATTTCGGTCGATATAGCCTCCAACCTTTTAAGGTGTATCTTGTCAAATTCGGGGATGTTTCTGTCGAACTCGGGAATTTGGACCCGTGGCGCAGTGGGTACAGTATTTGGAAAAATCAATTGCAAAAAGTGATATTCTCCTGAAGGTTGAAGCTTCAATCCTCAGTGTGGGCGACCGAAAAATAGACTTGCGAATTACTTAGGACCTCTATCCATTCATGGCTGACGGAACAAGAGCATGCTACCCCCGTGAAGTAAATATAAATTTCCTTTCAAAATTTCAGTCCAAATTCGCGAGTTCGACAGAAATATTCGACAAGATGCACCTGAAGAAGGTCGGAGGTTATATCGACTGAAACGTTATGAAAATCACACTCCAGATGAGAAAAGTAGTCCGATAAATCCAAATAATACAAACATGATTATATGCCAAAGCTGCTAAGAGAAAATTTTGGACAAATATGGTAAAATAGTCCCAAAAATGGAGCGTTTTTATTAGCCCTAAAAGAGCCTCTGGGGCACACTCAAGAGTTATCGCAAAGTATAGACAAACAAAATTATATAAAAATCAGTTAGTTACAACTTTTCAGAAAGTTTTATAAAAATCCAAAGCATTAATTTTTTTAAATAAGCACAAAAGTGTCAATTTTAACCATTTTAACCCGAAAGGCACCCCTGAGGGGGGCAACAAGAATTTTCCCGGAAAATCCGTTTTGTTACTTTTTCTTTTTATCCATATCATGTTTAATGTTTGTGCAAAATTTCAAAAAATTCCAAGGCGTAGTTTTTGAGAAAAGTTCGGACAGACAAACGGACAAATGTGAATTTACAGGTCCACCCCCTCCCCTTTTGTCAGAAAACCAAAAACATAATCTCATGAGTTTAAAATCTACAATATATTCATTATAAACTTGCAAATGTACTCAGCGTTGGCATGTATTAAACGTAACGTCAAATTCCTTAAAAAATGAAGTTTAAATCACGGAAAGAAACTGAGACATGTACATGCGAGTAATATGTTTTTTTTTTCTAAACAGTTTACTTCTTGTAAGGAAAAAATGTTCTCGAGCTGAGACTGAAACCGGAACCTAAAAACAATGAGCCAAGTATGATATCCATTAGGCCAGCTTGCCGCACTCTTTAAAATGTGTTTTCAAACCTACTTATTTTTAACATTAAAAAGTTGTTATGTGAATGACGCAAGCACAGTCGTGAAACAGTTAACAAACAGATTAAAATCCGATCACTCTCAAGTACCAATTTTTCAATTTTGACCTCTTATGTATCAGATGAAAACCGATTAAACTTTCTTTACATTTCTGAATACCTTATGTACCACATTTCTGTGTATACAGAGTGGAAAGATTAAATTATCGGTCTAGAAAATACGACATGATTCCATTTCCGTTTGATGAAACCAGTTTTTATTTGTTGCAGACTAGTTGGCCAATTGTGTACAAATCTCAAGAATAATAGGAACCTTCTATTATGTCTGAAAGTGACAAAATATTCAACGAGCGAGATCGGAGATGCGCCGCTGTAAAACTCATGCTCTCTGCTGAGCCAAGTTATGACAACAAGACTATTGTCAGAACCTCCAAAATGAAAATGAGGGCGGCGCAACACTTGAGGCCACAGTGCAACAATGTTGCCGGCCACGGTGATGGTATTTGGTTCGGTTTCATAATGCCACCTCACATCTTCGAAGTCGGCTAGAAAGTCAACACAAAAGTGTACCTGGATGTGCTGAAGTGTGTGGCGATCCCCTGGTGCAATCGGGTGGTCCTCGGCAGACCCTGGGTGTGGCAGCAGGACCAAGCGCCGGCTCACAATTCCAAAGGGACTCAGGCTTGGCTTCAAAACGCGGGAAACAACCCTCCTTTCCCTGCCTTCCTCCTCCCCTCACTTGAACCTGCTGGACTACTTTGATTGGATATACGTCGAGAGCATCACCAACATGACCTCTCGACACCAAAGGCAGTGTAATCGCCGTCATCCGCTGAGTATTCGGCAAGCTCCGGCCGGCGCGTGTGCCAAAAGCACGCTTCCAGTTCCAGACCCGTATCGAGCCGGTGAGAGAAGAAGGCGGCTGTATTGAATAGATATCAGTTCTACTTGAAAATTAAGTTACCTGAATTGATTTCTTTTCAATAAAAGTTTAAAGTTAAATATGTACTAATTTATTTATTGCGGACTATTATCCTCTTTTTTGTTTTATTTTTTTTTTAAGTTGTTTCACGACGTTTCGGTCAACTATTCCTCTGGTCTTTCACCGTCTTTCTTTTATTAGTAACTAGAGGGGGGGGCGCCCGACGTTACGCGGTAGTAAAAAAAAAATGTGACAATTGGAGGAGGGGGAGGGTCGGTGTTAGAAAAAACAGGACTCTAGTGTCATCAGCAATAAGCGAAATCGAAAAAAAATTTTGTAAGCCAAATAATAAAAATAAAAAATAAAAAAATAATTAAATTGACGAGCGCGAACTCGACTAACAGAAGTTAGTGACCGAACGCCCTCATCGATGTACCCACGATTACGTCAATGTTAGAAGTTCCCGAATGTAGCTATTTTAAATGAAATACGTTATCGACGTTTGCAAATCGCATCGAAAGTCAGGTTTATCTGCCCCCCCTTTAAACAACACGATATTTTCGGTGCTAATGCAGAGAGTGATTCGCGCTATTTTTTTAAAATCGTATTTCCACGTTTAATTAAAGTTTTATGATATGTTTTTTATTCAATTGTAAGGTTAAAGTACAGAATAGGTACAAAACACCCTACCCTCCCCATGTTAGGAATGACTTTTTAAATTATAACGTTATTATTTAAACACGGATCACTCTCTGCATGAGTACCGATATTTCTATACGAAATAATGGCCGATTTTGTCCAATGTTACGATATTTTTTTCCGAGAGATTGCTCTTTCTAACGATACCACGTTCGTACGTGTACGATGCGCATGACACAAAGATTTTACACACACACTAAGGGAGATAATCCCAAATAGCCACATCTTTTTTCAGTACCTTTTTACTATCTCTTTTTTTTTCATATATAAACAACTTTGATTTTCTCCTTGCCTTCTATTTCTCTCCCATCTCCCCACTCTTTCTTTACTTTTTCGTTTTTGCTTTCCCCATTTTTATCGTCTATCGTTAATATACTATAATGAGGAGATATTGAACAATGAAAAGAAACAAACAAACCAAATCTGGTTAAACAAGGCCGATAGCCATTAGTCGCGTGCTCTTGTGTAATGAATGAATGAGTGAATGTAGGATTGACATGAAATTCTTAAAGATAAACTAAAATAACCGAAAAATGGGCTGAAATGACTTAAATAAATAAAAAGTAAATGACTTAGAATGACTTTAATGAACTTAAGAATGAATTAAATGACCTTAAGAATGACTTGAATGCTTAAAAAATAACTGGAATCTTTCAAAAACAACTTGAATGATCTGGAGAATGACTTGAATGGCTTTGAGACTGGTTGTAAAGTGGGTGACCATTTTACATTAAATTAATACAAAAAGGTGATCTCCCACTTTATATCACAATAAGTACAGCATGTAGTAAGACAGATACTACAGGTTGATCTTGGCCAAAAGGCGAAGAAAAGGGTATTTATTTGCTTCCCCACCGAGCAAATTAGCACAAGGCCGATTTTTAATGTGAGGAGTGAAGAGGAAATGGGGACCAACATTGACAGGCCACCCAGCTTTCTGCACTCTCAGAGTACAGTTCGTCACAGATCAAAATAGATAAATTTTGAATATTTACCCTTTTTTGATGTACGGGGCTGAATAAAACAATGGTAGACGTTGGCGACAAGGCGTTACCACGTGATCTCTTGATCAGACTCCTCACGAAAGAGCTCTCTCTCTCTCTGTTTCAGTTATCTGTGGTGTCTCTTTTTACCCCGCTATCTCATTTTGCCGCAGGTTCCCGTACACTCATCGATACAATATATTTACATCTAGAATGAACAATTTCGGAAGTAAGATCGCTAGTTGTTGTTATCGAAAGTGCATGACTTCGTGTAGAAATCTATGTAGTATTTCCATTTAACCAAATGCTTAATACAAGCATTTAGATTTCTCTTAGTTTACCTGTTGCGAATATTCCAGCTTGTTTAGACAGTAGTTATCTGTTATACAACAAACAATACTGAATCTATGTATGTGTGTATGTATGTATGTACATGTGTCAGGTCATGTCATATGTATGTATGTATGTATGTATGTACATGTGTCAGGTCATGTCATATGCTACTGGTACCATGTAACCCAGTACTACCTGCCTCATGGTCGGGTCACCGGCGACTAAACTGGTTCCCCCACCAGACTTGTTTGGTGAGGAGGGTGGCTAGTCTCCCTGAAGGATTAAAAACAAGAACTTCCAAAGGGTGAATGAACCCTTGTTCGGGGTCAACGGCCAAATGTGTGTTTGTGTGTTGGGGTGGAGAGGGCTCCCATAAGCCGTGGTGAAGGAAACCTTTCTAGGAGAAGCAAATCTCTGATTAAAAAAACCCATAAAGCGGGAAACCAGTACCTGCATTAAGCTGGTCTGCAGTTTAACTTGTTGCTGGCTATCTTGCTCTTGCTTGTTGCTGGATCTCAACATTTTGAACCGAGAGAGAGAGACTTAGCTGTCGTACAAAGCTAAGACTCTGTAACATCACCTGTGTATAGATACTCCCTCAGGTATTTGTCTATAAAAATGGTCCTGTGGCGATGGAAAAGTTATGACGCATGAAGGCTTGAAATGCTGGAAACATGTAATAATTGATCTCAATGACCATCTTCAGTATCATGCCTGAGTGAGCGTGTGAATTCACCAGTAGGACTAAGAAAAAAAAAGTCATTTCTGGGCTCATGGACATTAAGTGTCTGAGGGAGTGGCACTCGTCTGACAAGACGTTTGCAATCATCATGTATATATATATATATATATATATATATATATATTAGAATCCCTGGATACAGTAACCCTGGGATACGATTTTTTTCAGGTTACGACGTGAAAAACAATGTTTTTCAGCCTATTTTACCCGCCTTACGGTGTTATATATAATATTATTTGAGTATGTACATGTGTATTATATACTGTACTGTATTTTGTCATTAACTTTTAATGCTGTATCCCGGGGTTCTACTCCCCCCTCTCTCTCTCTCTCTCTATATATATATATATATATATATATATATATATATATATATATATATATACATATATATATATATATATATATGTATATATATATATATGATGTGGATGAAAAGATGAGGAGAGAAACGACAAAATGCCAATCGTTATATATATTGTTACACGTTATATATATTTTGTTACACGTGGGTCGGTTGTGCGACGGTCTCTTACACACACTTGGCCCACATCACTTCCCAGCTGGCTCAAGACAGATGAGAAAAGCAGCTTAATCAATCTTGGTTGCATCGGACTGCCGGGATCTAGATGTCAAGGCTCGCTTTGTCGCCTGTCTGCCAGGCGCTGCGCTTTGCCGCCAGCGCTTTGTCGCCAGCGCTAGGAAGCTCCGTCGTAGCGGTCTTCCAGGATTGATTTTAGATTTTTCCTTTTTTCCAGCCCCTCCGCCTAAAAAGGCGCACCCTGCCAGAGAGCAGCATATTTGAATTAAAGTTTTCCTTCTCCACACACACACACACACACACACACACACACACACACACACACACACACACACATATATATATATATATATATATATATATATATATATATATATATATATATAAGTAAATTCTTGGTATAGCAAAGGAGAAATTTCAGAGGAAACATAATTTAATTTATATTCTCACTGTTCAGGTGGTTTTAAATCAGTAAATATTTCCAACTGATGTTTTCAAAATCTTTTGACCTAGCCTGTGTAGACAGTGAGATTATAATTTTTTTTTCTCACTGGTCTTCCAACTGAAACCAAATTCCCCTCTTTCCTCATTCGATTCTTAGTTTTTAATTTATTATTCTGACGTTTCCTCTTAGAGGGTCAGACGATAAGGCCTTAAGGAAATTTTAATAATTCCACCTGCCCGTTTTTTTTTTGTTTCGTTTGTATTTAAATTAAATTATGTTTCCTCTGAAATATATATATATATATATTTACAGAACCTAAAGGTAGGCTAACAGGTGCTACACCTTGCTCAATAGTGACCTAAAACTGTGTAAGTCAGGGGCGTTCATCTCTGAGCTATTATATTATCCTTTATATCTATTATATATATAAATCCGTAATCTTGTCTGTCTGTTTGTTTGTTCACAATTTGATTAATGTATACAAAACTTCCTGCTAAAAACGGTTATCTATATAAATTTTATTTACTATAAGATTTTCTATATAAATAAATAGCATCACGATCAATATATATACACTATATTGAAGGCAATGTACATAATAGAACTAATCTAATTTGCATATTATATTAAAGAAAATCTTTTTAAATTATTCGCTCAATTAAAATCACTGATTATAGTAATGTAATTGATGTAATTGATCTATTTAAGAGTATTATTTAAAGTTAATTTATTTAAATTATTTTAATTCAAGTTATTTTGTACTATTTGCTAAACTGGCACATTTTAAGTAATTTTCACTGATATTTCACTTCCGGTTATGACCGGATATAGTTTTTTAACCAAATCGAGAGATATGGTGATAAAATGATTGGTTTTAATTATTTATTTTCTATAAATGTAAAAGTTACAAATATTGATAAAAAATAAATAATTAGGCTAAGGATGATTTTATTTTTCGACGAAATATTTTAAATCGTTAGCCCTCTATTAAAATCTCGGCTATAAATGTCGATTCATTGTAAGGTGTGAGCACGTTTACCAAAAGGTTAAAATTTATTTCCCACGGACGATTTTAAAATCATTTTTCAACTATTCACTTGACTGTCTGAATTTTATCATCGTTTCCATAATACTTTGAAAAAGAAATAAGGTAAAGTAATGCTTTTTATATCAGATATATTCCTACGCGTTTTTTTTTTCACTTTTTTTCTTCGATTTTCTTTTGAGAAAGATCTTATGCTTTCCTGTCTGGGTAATTGATTTAGTTGATAATATATATTTGTGTGGGGGAGTTTCGACGAAATTATGTTTTTTTTTTTCGGGGGTGTCGCTTTATGTCTCAGCGTCACTCAACGAAAAATAATTGCAGAAGTACAAAAATGCGAGTGTTTTATCTGTTTAGTACTTCTGCAGTTTACGAACCGTGCTATTTTTTAGATATGATTTACAAGTGTAATTCAATTTTTGCCGTATCTTTTGTTTATTAAATTTTTATGTGAAAGTCCTTCCTTTATTAAAAATGGGGTACTTTTTATATACACAACCAAGCATAGTTTATCTGCAAAAATCCTAATTTACATTTTTGGGAGCAACATAAACTGAAAACGGACCTGTACAGTTTTTTTTCTACCTAATGTAGAACTTTCGTTTACATTTTTACCAGTGGTACAATAAATGTCGTTTACCCAGAAGTTTTGGTTTCGAACCTGTAATTACATAAATATTAAAAGAATGCCAATTAGTATTGTGTAATACAAATATATCCGTAGCAAAGCTCGGGTAAATCGGCTAGTATATATATATATATATATATATATATATATATATATATATATATATATATGTATATGTGTGTGTGTGTGTGTGTGTGTGTGTGTGCGTGCGCGCTCTCTCTCTCGCGTGTGTATGTGCGCGATCGCGTGTGTTTGTGTGGAGTCTATTCCAATGCAGGGGAATCTGACGAAAACGAAAGGATCTGATAGAGTTTGCGTTTATATGTTTTGTCCGTCCATTTATTTTCCAGATCGATCACAAATACAAATCAGTAAAATTGACATACTGCTTGAGATAACCGCAGTGGTTAAAGTCTTTGACGTTTCACGGATAAATTTCTTCCCCCCCCCCAAAAAAAAAAGAAGAACAGAAAAAAAAATAGACTAAAAAATGTAACTAAAAATGCAAAAAAATCTATTAAAAATATTATTGGGAAGAAATAGGCCTTATTTTAAATTAGTTCGGTATTCTAATCATTTGATGTGCAGTTTTACTTTATCTATCATCATCATCATCATCATCATCATATTATTATTATTATTATTGCTTATTTTATTTTATTTATTTTTTCTTTTATTTGTGAATTTATTTGGTTTAAATTTAGCCAATTAGAAATCAGTTAATGTTGTAACCTTTCGCAATTGAAAGCATTAAAATCGCCGTGAAATATGCCATGCGTTTTCATGGAAACAGAGTTTAATATTGAAATTTAATTCGGATATAATTATTAAGATTTCTAGATTTCTTTCGTTTATCAATTTTTGTTCATATGTCACATCATTTTAACACTCGATTCCATGCATTGCTATAGCAATCTTATACTCTGCCCCATTTAATTACCAGCAATGCTTCAAATAAACTATGCGTCCTTCTTTGTGTATCTTAAACGCTTTGGCTGTCCAGCTAAATTCATCTCACTTATCCTAGGCCTGTCATACCCTTTCCATATTACAGATGGCCTAAAGCAAGTCTATGTGCTTGCCCCAACACTTTTTTTCTATTATCTGGTGGCAATGCTATATGAAATACCAGAAAGCAACTCTGGAATAGCACTACGATACCGACTGGATGGCAGTCTTTTTAAACACGTAAACTTCACAAGAACCACTGAATTGCAATACACCGACGACAACTGTACCTTAGTCCATACTGTTGAAGACCTACAGACGCCAGCAGACAACTTCTCAAGAGCTTATATGCAGTAAGAGCTCAACATAAACATAGCCAAGATTACAATACTTCTCCAACCTCGTCCTGGACATCAAAGTCCTCCTAGGGATAAAATAACCATTAGAGGAATAGAATTAGAAAATGTGGAGCAATTTACTTATCTTACCAGCATCCTATCAATAAATGAAGAAAGAAAAAAGCCCCCCAAAAAGCTGGAGGCTAACAAACTGTGAACCCTCATACTATCCCCTGTGGTGGCTGGAATCGTCTCTTCCGTGCACAAATAAGACTTGTAGGAAATGCCGATGAGCAAAATGTATACTCGTATCCGTATATATATAATTCTAGTATATATACATGTGTGTATACATATAAATATATAAAAATATATGATGGCACGTAAAGTTGCACAGAAGCGCGATAGTTCGTGCTCACATTAAATCTAACCCTAACCCTAACCCTAACCCTAACCAACTCTGATCTTCCGAAATCCTTACTCCTCGTACACCTCTGATCATCCGTCACAGATTTCCTGGGTTCCTTGAATCTCTTATGCCACTCGAAGCCTGATGCTTGATTCGTTCAAGATGGGCTAAAAACAGTCTGAAACATCCAAGTTTAAAACAAAATTTTATATCATATCGTTCTTCGAAAGTGTCCTCACGTCAGGATGGCATTTTTGAAATTCACCAGCCGTGACAATCAGACTAATAGGGTGTATTCCAATACCTGGTGCAGTTGTTTATTTTAACCTGAGATCATAAAAATGTGTTAGTTATCACAGAAGATGAGTAGCAACAACATACTGAATTTTCAAGAGTTTACAAAAACTTCAAATACCTGTACAAAAAACTTATGGAAACCTATTAAAGGCACACACACACACACACACACACACACATATATATATATATATATATATATATATATATTCATCGGAGTCAACACTTATTAAAGCCCCGAGGTCACTCGAGGAAAAGGGTTTTTAGGTGTACAGTAATCAATGGGATAATATCGTAGTAGTCGTTATTAATGGAAATTTGGTAGATTGGATTACTTAAGGGGACGGTTCATCAAGAATTCGTTTATGTTGGACTTGAAGACAGCCAAGTTTTAGTCAGCTGGGAAATAGACAAACAGAAGAAAGTCCCACAGGCGTGCACTTCTAAGAAAGAAGCTTTGTTCATGGAATCTACGTTTTGTTTTAGGCACAGTTAACGAGTGGGGAAATTTATTGACAGTGGTTACAGCTAGACGATTGTTTTTCGAGAAAGATTGGCAAGGGGAGGCCAGAGATTGGAGCTCAGTCGAGCAGTTTCCCTGGAAATGACGATAAAACAAAGACAGGCTCGCAATGTCCCTTCCGTGGGAAAGATATTGAAGAGAATAGAAAAGGTCATCCCTCACTAAGTTGCGAAATCTATTTTGTACTCTGTCAAGGCAGGATAAGCTGCTTCTAGCAGCTCCTGCCCAGATGTGGTCACTCGAGGAAAAGTATACAGCATAAAGTATACATTATACTATCCTTGGGCGTAGTTGGCTTCTATATAGATAGAGAATTGCATCAGCAGTGAGATATCTATTAGAGCGGTATAAACATCCCACCATTCTTCCAGTGACCTTGGCAACAGATTTGATATACGTGTTCCATTTCAGATCAGGAATAAAGGTCAAACACAGGAGCTTGTCAAAACATTAACTTTCTCCAAGACGAGAGACATCAATTTCAATTGATGTCAGATGGAGACCAGATCGTTGATGATGTAAAGATAGTAGCTTGGTTTTACATGCATTAAAAGTAACCAGCCACCTCTTTCCCCATTGTACCCTCTGCTCAAGATCCGAGGAGACAATGCATTATATCAGTTTATGATATTATATACGTATATACATAATATAGTAATAAACAGTATATACATATATATGTGTGTGTGTATGTGTGTGTGTTTGTGAGTGTATGTTTGTGCATATATGAATATATCATATTTTATTTTTAATTTATAAACATAAAGGAAAATCCACTTTCTTCCCTTCCCTTGCTTGAATCTTTTGGATATATTTAAACACTGTACTAATTTGAAATTGTATTTACACGTCTCGTTCGTACAATACTCCTGCTGACTACATGATTATAGATGCTGGATGACTCGAGGTCTGAGGTTTAAACTGGGCGATCAGCAAATATGTAGTATTGGATGTGAGTAATATCTAAATTATTAAATAAATTCATCAACAAGCTTTTTTTGAATAAATATCTATAGTGTTAGGTAGATAGAAAGATCTACATGAATTGATCCAATGAACAGAATATAACTCGATCGTAGATAATATGTATTTCCATTTTTTTTTAGGGCCGTAAAGCAAACACATGAGAAAATCCATAGGATGGACGTAAAATGAGAAGAAGAAATTCTACGAGAGAAACCTTACCGCGCCTTGAAATATATCAGTAACATTTATATAGAAAGAGCTTGACAATGTATAAACAACGAATAGATGTGGGTTTATTGCCTTGGGATTACACAGGGTGTTGCATTGAACAAGACAGAGCAATTATATAAGCGGCGGTTATTCATTACATACGCCCACTTTATCTATGCGTTTTGGCATTACGATTATATTTCACAAGTCAAATGCATAAGAGGCTCATTGGTTGGATAGGAAGATGATATGGGTTCGATTCCACCTCGTTCCACAGACACACCTTCATTAAGAACTAGCCTGGGTGCCCGGTGTTTGAAGGTGTGTGTTGAGAAAAAAAAAGTAATAGTAAGCAGGCAGGCAGGCAGGCTTGAAACCGTACCGCGAAGGAGGGGAAAAATGTGAAAAAAACGTGACTTCTTTTCCGTTGCATCCATCGCCAAACCGGAAGTGGTGAAAATTTAAATGAAGACTACTCAATCGGAAAGAGGGATGACTTTCGAAAATATAGACGAAAAAAAGCGACCCTTCCTTGTAGATAAGGATCTAATTAAGGGCGAAGGAATTAATGTTTTTGGCCAGTTTCTGGATATTTGTCGCCCGAAGGGCCGAGTTCACAAAGGATATCGATCTTGTGAAAATCTGTCACCTCTATCGAAAGTTTTAGTTATACATACATACATACATACATACATACATACATACATACATTTAAACAGACAGGTGAGATTTATATTATAGATATTAGTAACCTTCGTGTGCTCCCTCCTCTAAGTACGCAATCTTTTGTTCTGTTTATGAAACTCACCTTGCACAATGTATGAAGCCACTTGATATAATAGCTAAAATACTAGTCTAACGTCCAATACAAATGTTAGATGGATGCGTTTCGACCTAGAAAACAGCAATTGTCTCCCCTTTCTCATAAACATATGGAATGTGAGGACTAAAAGACAAAATAAGGCAAGTAAATGTTACGTCGCTGGCGAGAGCATAACTAAGAGAGCATTCTGACAAGAAAGAGCTAATTCCAACAGGAGAATCGCCTAATTCATAAGGTATGAATAGATGAATTATATTTTACACTGATTGTCTCCCTTGTTTTCTTTTGTTGTCGCGGGGGCTGATTAACTCAAACAAGTAACTCAATCACTGTTTTATTAGAGATCGCGCGAGGAGGTTTATATTTACACAAGCCCCATGAATTTTTTCTTCCCACCCCCAGCTTACCCTCCGAAACGCCGGCATTGAAAGAAAAGCCCTAATCTCACCATGGACAGCAATTTGCAGAAAAAAAACATTCTTACCATGACGTAATTTAGAAGTAGCAATAATGTTTGGCTGAGACATAATTCCACGTATGACAGTTCCCAGAGAAAAGCCATTCTTACCATAATGTACTTAAATAAGCGAAATTGCTAGCTGCGATTAGCCATAAATGAATTCAAAACTTTTCAATGTTAATACTGTTTTTATAAGCATTAATAATTCAGTTCTTTGAGGACAACGAGTATTAAGAGAAGCCAATTGTTGAAAAACCTCTATGACTAGAATTTCTAGCCTGTCTATATTCATAGAAAGAAATGTGATACAACGAATCATCCTGTGTGTAGACGGCTATATAATTCTTTCAACCATTCTTGAGTGCAGCATATGGCAAACGAATTTACTTGCTAACATAAGAACAATGAAACACACTGCGTAAAATGAATTCAGCATTTTGATGTTATATCATTTACTAACTCAATAGTTTAGCACTTTATTGGTGTATATAAGTGTTTTAGCTTCGTAGGCTGTTGATACCCAAACAAGCTTATTAGCAAAAGTATCTTACAAAATACACGTCATAACGCTGGGGCCATAACTGCCACAAATCGCTAAACAATAATATAGTTTATGCTTAAGTTTATGCTTCTTAAACTTATCCCATAACTATAATTGAGAAATTCAAACGTAAGTGCAGTTATAAAATCTGTCTCAGATTAGTATTCGCAACAGCGTGACGGATTTTTATGCAGTGGCGAGGAATGTTTAAATGCGATTTTTGTCAGATGTTTGTATAAGTAATAAGTTTAAGATTCACTGACGAGAAATGAGTAACAGCACTTTCGATGCAGTTGCGGCATGGGAGAGAGATTTAACATTTGTGGGGAGTGCAGTTTGTAAATTCAAAAGTCTGGGTGAAAATGTTTCTGCGCATGGCTAATGTGTGATTATTGTGTTAAGGTTCCCTTTTATGTCCGTAAACAAGGAATTTTATATATCTGGCCGTTTGCTGTTAAAAAAAAAACATCAGACGTGAGGCACATTTTTATTTTTTAAATACGGACTAAGAAATTGTTGTACTTGAGGAGTAAGTACTGACATGGTTAAATGTTTGGTACATCTTTAATTGTTTCAGAAGTTGAAGTTACTATTTTTATGTAAGAGTTGAATTGTTTTGTAAGAAAATAGATGCACGGTGATTAGGGATAACTATGTAAGGTTTACTAATATGCATCACGTCAGTGGTATTTATGCTAGTTGGATCGTCATTTTTTTAATGTTAGTATATTTTACAATGTGAAACGATAAATTTAACGCACTAGAAAAGCCGACATAATTCCATTTCCGTTTGATAAAAATCTTTTTTCATTTTTGGGTGGCAGTCCATCTACTAGTTGGCCAGTTGTGTACAAACCCCAAGAGTTATAGGAGCATTTTATAATGTGTGAAAGTGACACAATGTTCAACGAGCGAGATCAGAGATGCGCCACTGTACAGCTCATGCTCTCTAGCGATCCAAGTTATGACAACAGAATCGTTGCCAGCACCATCAAAATGTATCACTGAATTGCCACGAATAACAGAGACATGTCCAAGGCGTTGAAACTAAGTTTCCGGCCAAGGTTATTGTCTTTGGTGTGGTTTCAAGTGAGCGCCACATCTAGCACCTCACATCATCGAAGTCGGCTTGGAAGTCAACACCAAAGTGTACCTGGATATGCTAAATAGTGTGGTGATTTTCTGATGCAATAAGATAGTAGCTGGCATACCCTGGGCATGGCAGCAGCACATGACGCTGGTCCACAAGTCCAAAGAGACCCAGGCCTGGCTTCAGAAGGAGTGCAGCGACTTTGTTACCCTTATCTCACTTTCCTCTTCCTATCCCTGGCAACGAGCCTTTTGTCATAACTTGAATCGATAGAGAGCATGAGCTGTACAGTGGCGCATCTCGGATCTCGCTCGTTGAACATTGTGCCACTTTCAGACATGATAAAAGGCTCCGATCGCTCTTAGGATTTATACACAACTGGCCAACTAGTAGATGGGCCTGCAACTGTTAATGTATCAGATTGTCTAGACAAAATCCGGAACAGACAGACTTTTGAAACACACAGATTGCGTGTATCTCATATTGAAATAATGATAAGATGTACGTAATATTAGATACGTCCATTCAATCTGTTCGTTTAGCTATGGTGATCCTCTTTCGAATTGATTTGTGACAGAGTAAATGACCGGCAAAATAAGAATTATTGAGCCATCTGTAGACGAAATATATTTTGCTCACCATAATGCGGATAAGAAACGAGGATAGTGTTGATAAGTGAAGGATTGGTTTCAAATGATCTCAAAACGTCCTGCTGTCGTCAATCAGTTCGGAACAATCGTACACAAGTGATGTTAAAAATGGTGACCGTGACATCAGCGCCACCAACTGGGTAAATAGAACATTAACACTTCAAGATTCTGCGCAATTTCAGTTTCATTGTTTCCGAAAGGATTAATGTTTCCTCTCTCCTAAACGCTTACACGCAAACTAAAACACAAACACACAGACAGACAGACACACACACACACATATATATATATATATATATATATATGTGTGTGCGTGTATTCGTGTGAGAGAGGAGGAACATTAATTCGCGTATTCCTTTTAGTATATATATATATATATATATTTATATATATATATTTTTTTTTATTTTACTTACTATAATATCTACAGACACTAGTGTTTCATCCTTTCGTGAATCTTCAGTGCAGGTGTCACTATTCACACCAGTCGATAGATTCGAACCCGGCACACAAGCCATCTCTGGTTTGACTAGCAAAGACCGTATCCATTCGGCTATCATTAACCGCGTAAAAAAAATGTTTTTTTTACTTCAGTCAGAGTAATATATATACAACTGTTTCTGGCATACTCAAGCCACAAAGGGATCACGATTGTTGAATTTGCACGCATTGGGGAACCCGAGAGAAAATGCTATTCGCAGAGATAGATAGAGAGATAGATAGATAGAGAGATAGATAGATAGATAGAGGATAGATAGATAGATAGATAGATAGATAGATAGATAGAGAGATAGATAGATAGATAGGTAGATAGAGAGATAGATAGATAGATTGATAGAGGGAGAGATAGAGAGATAGATAGGGAGATAGAGAGATAGATAGATAGATAAATAGAGAGAGAGAGAGAAAGAGAGAGCAGCCAAATTCTCTGCTACAGAATCATCCCACAAGTGCCTGTCATATGTGGGCGATAATTCAGAGCTCGAGTCAAATTGACGAGCCATTTAAAGATCCGCAAACGACTACATGATCACGGCCATCTTCACAAGCGATACATCATCATCATCATCATCATCATCATCATCATCATCATCATCATCATCTCATAGTGCATTAATGACCAAATTTGATAATGAATCTCGGATTCGTACAGATGCATACACATCTTAAATAGATGCATCTTTATGACGAATGTTGATCATAGAAAATAGAGGTGGTGTATCTCCTTGCTTTCCCCGATGAACTCTCTTCAAAATAGCCGAGGTAGATATAACACTTGTGCAAAGATTATCTTTCCACAACCGACGCCTTGAAATACACTGGTAAATTTCTCAGCCTTACACCAATCCAGTTAAGTTACGTGGGGCGTTCCTAACGTAAGGCCTCCTATTTTTTAATCCGTCCAAATAAATCAAAAGTTTTAAAATTGCCCCGCTATGATGACTGATCTTATGTATATATGAGCTGAAAGTTTTATTTCTCTGCTGCAGATACTAACGGTGTGAGACTGCGAGAAAGCAACCTCTGTTATGGATGTGCGTCCCAAGCGGAGATGCGTCATTGAAGACCTGTAGAAGGCTTTACTTTTGGAATGACCCCCACTTGACAAAGCTCGCCCATGCACAGTGATCGTTCATCGAATTTTGTCCCATGAAAGTTGTTCTAAATTGATCCAAAGCATAAAAGCAAAGCTATAATGATTCAACAAATTGTACTCCAATCTAGGAAGAATAAATCCACAATCTGGTGATGAAACGCATTATTAATGGCGCATATATTCAGATTAATGAACTATTCCTAACATGTTTTGAGGGGGGTTAGCTGATCCAACCATTTTAGGAATCAATATAAACTGGAATAGATACATCGAGAGCATTTCCAAGGCTGTTGCGAAGAAGGTAGGCTCTCTCTACTGTGCTAGAAAACTACTTACGTATGAAAGTATCCTGTACCTCTATAAGGTTACTATTCGCGCATGTATATCACATTTCGGCTGGTGCATCTGCTACTTGTCTCTCACTCCTTGACAGGGTTCAAAAGAGAGTCGCCAACCTGGTAGGTTCTGAACTGTCATCTAAGCTTCAGCCTCTGTTCCATCGACGAAATGTTGCATTCATCTGCCTGTTCTACAAGTATTTTAATAGTGAATGCTCTGACGAACTACAAGCTCCTGTACCTCCTCGATGTAAATACACCCTATAAACCCCACCCCTACACAGTAGAGATTCCTAAGTGTAAGAAAGACTTCTTCTCCAGAACTGCTAGACATTGGAACTCCTTTCCTGCATTCTGCTTTTCTAACTGTACTGACATGCAGAAGTTCAAGCGCAATGTGAACAGACATTTTACTGCACATCTTTTATAATGTCCCTGCAATTTATTTTCCCTACTTAAAAATGGCACTGTTCCTTGTTTGAGGTGAAAATTGAAAAATAAAAAAAAAATCCCATCAAATGTGTATCGATAATCGTTGTGACTATGTCGAAAATAAATTCTGAATCACAGATAGTCGCACGTTTTAATAGTACCACCACCCGTCTTTGTAGATATTAAACTTTTACAGCAAAAAATAGGAGACTTTACTTTTGGAGTAACCCTTGCCTCCATACGTGGCAATCGTTTATTACTGAGACAAATGCATCGAGAATGGTAATAACTATATAAAAAATTCAATTATAGATGAGAAATAATCGCTTATTTTAATGGCACCACTCCCATTTTCATAGCTATTAAACTTTGGGAGTTAGAAATAGGAGGCTGTACTTTTGGAACGACCCTCATATTACAAAACGCGCTCCGAACACCCATGCACAGACATCTCTGACACAAAATGCATAAAGAATGGTGATGACTATTTAGAAAAAGAAAATTCTCAAGCAAAAATGTTGCTCGTTTTTATGGTAATACTCATGTCTTCGTAGTTCTTAAACTTTTGAAGTTAAATAACAATAGGAGTCTTTAATTTCGGAACCGCTCTCGTATTTTTTTTAGTTATTTTACATAACGCAGACCATTTTGATTAGGATAACTGGTCATTGCAAACAGAGTTTTATATTTCCTGCACACACACACACACACACACACACACACACACACACACACACACACACACACACAAAATACTTCCTGAAATGACTGCTATATAAACAGGAAAAGTAAATATAGTATTGCATTTCGAATTTTACCACGCACGCAGAAACCAAGTTTCCATGATAATAAAAAAATAATAATCTCCACAAATTATCGTGGTTGCTTCATGCTTTCTTTGTCCCCTCTTTAGTGTGATAGGCCGTCTACAAGTTATTTCATACCTCGGAAAACATCAAGTCAATACAGAAAACAGAGAAGGTGGATTCGCCTTGATCTTCGTTCAAAATCACAAGATTGGAAGACAGTAAGAT
Organism: Euprymna scolopes; assembly: GCF_053919585.1. NCBI lineage: Eukaryota > Metazoa > Mollusca > Cephalopoda > Sepiida > Sepiolidae > Euprymna > Euprymna scolopes. The sequence goes on from NC_136506.1 coordinate 27,301,547, forward strand.
ATCAATAATCACTGTTTAATCACATCTTGTCAGCACATTTATATTTTAACGGTTATACATGGCGTTTTTTCTAAAGAACTGGAGACATTTTAGTTTCTTCCTATTAGCCATGTGATATCATATCCTGTTTCTATCAATCGCCACAGTCAAGTTACTATTACCTTGAGTTCAGCGAGTTGACATCGACGTGACTTTCATTTTGTGTTATTTTCAACTAACAAATTTATGAACTAGTATTTTCAACTAACAAATTTATGAACTAGTATGTTTACTCGCCCGATTTGTTCCGTGTACTTTCTCTATTTCTACAGCACTCTCCTAGCGATCTAAGAGTACATTTTAATGTAAAGCTGATAAATATTTGAACGTGCTAATTAAATTCCCATTGGGAATTTCATTTTATTACATAACTACCACATTCAACCCGCCATATTGTTATATCACGGGTTTGGTGACTTCACTCACAATAGTTGTTTTGTTTTTCTTTTTACTTTTGCCATGTAACAGTTTCCAATAACCAAACGTTGATATGAGAGAAGCACTGCCTCATGAAATACATATACACCCATTATAATATGATTCCGTGTGTCACTATTATCTTAGCTTAGCTTTTTTATATATATTTTTTTATTTTATCTGCTCGACGCGAGAAATTTCGTTATCCGGCTTATTCTTTTTGTCGTATAGGCACTTTTATCGATAGTATACAAATGAAACTCTAGTCTCCTTCGAAGTAATCTCCTCCGGCTTCAATGCACTTGCTGTACCGTTTCAACAACTTCTGGAAGGCCTCATGGAAGCCCAGTCGCATGAGCGTGTCAATAACCCTTGTCACAGCTCCTTCCATCATCTCAATTGTCTCATAAAGACAGCCTCAGAGGTTTTCTTTAGCTTAGGGATTAACAAAAAGTCGCAAAGAGCAAGGTCTGGATTATGGCCAAGGTTAGGAACAGTCTTGATGCTAAGTTTGGTCAAATAGTATGTGAAAAGAAAGGAGTTGTTGCGCAAATCTATCGCATATTCAGTTCCTCGCGAGTTATTGTGTATTACAATTGCCACACTGACATCAAACTGTTCACATATTGTCTCTATAGATCCATGAAATTCTTAATTTGGCCCATAAACTCTTGTTTTCGGACATCCTTACTCCTCTGACACGTTTCCTTATCCCCACAGACTCCCTACTTTCTTTGACTCTATTATATCATCGAAATCGGTGAAATCGTCTATTTTTCAATCAAATCGATGAATTGCCTGCTCTAGTTGGGGACCCACCGCAGTGCACCTCGAGGAAGCTTCACATGCCTACCCGCAATGACATGGTCCAAAATACGTTGTTTTCTACATTGCACTGTAGAGAACCTACTGCTAATTAAAAAATGTTTTTTTTAATATATAACGGATGTAAACAAAGTTTAGAATGCAAAAGTAAAGTATCATGGTTTAATTGTGCTCTAAACAGAAATATTTCGAACGCGCACCTATTGTAACAAAAAAATTGCTGTTAACTTTATGTTTAGACTTTGTGCTTGCGCAGTGATAATAAGTTCAATAAAAATTTAAAATGAACAATTAAGAATTATGGTTCAATTGTACTTTATAGAGCAACTTTCATTTCGAATGCACACCTATCGTATCAATAGTTGCTTTTATACGCCGTGCCTTTTTTCCTGTGTCGAAATAAAACTTCTCAAATGCACTTGTAATTTTATGCTATATAAGGAGTTACCTTTGGTCAAAATCGCCCGTTGCTTCTTTTAGCGGATTTTTCGATTGCTGATACTTACAAAGGCATTCCGATAGAAAACCGTATCTCAAACCACTGCATAAAATACATTTGTTGAAATTTTCTAAACCTCCACTCAACCGTTTCGGATTCCATAAGGAATGAACTACCACAATATATAATAGTTTTATATGATTTTATATAATAGTATATATTATAGTGTATAGTTTATATATATATATATATATATATATATATATATATATATATATATATATATTAGGAGAGGTACACGATGTTGCCCGTGGTTGAATGATGATTAAAGAATATTTCACACTCCAATATTTTTATTGTCATAAAATTCGATGAAATAGTTCATTTTTAAATCAAATCGATTGACGTTTTGACCTCTCAAATGAACTTGTGATGGAAGGCTCTGTAAGATGTTAATTGCAGTCAAAATCGCCAGTTGCTTTTTTCATGGGATTATTTCGATTATAAATCATCGTTACTTATTGAAGACATTCCGACACAAAACTTATCTGAGAACAGTTGCTGATGCATAAAGTATTTTATTGTGAAATTTTATAATAATCGACCAACCCCTTTTCGAACCCATAAGGAACGAGCTCACATACACGCAGATGCACAGACATAGTTCCTTACATATATATATATATATATATATATATATATATATATATATATATATATATGTGTGTGTCAGGTCATGTCATATGCTACTGGTACCATGTAACCCAGTACTACCTGCCTCATGGTCGGGTCACCGGCGACTAAACTGGTTCCCCCACCAGACTTGTTTGGTGAGGAGGGCGGCTAGTCTCCCTGAAGGATTAAAAATAAGACCTTCCTAAGGGCGAATGAACTCTTTTTCTGGGTCAACGGCCAACTAGCACCGTGTATATTTGTGTGTGTGTATATGTGTATTGGGGTAGAGAGGGCTCCCGTAAGCCGTGGTGAAGGCAACCTTTCTAGGAGAAGCAAATCTCTGATTTAAAAAACAATAAAGCGGAAGACCAGTACCCGCATTAAGCTGGTCTGCAGTTTAATTTGTTGGTGGCTATCTTGCTCTTGCTTGTTGCTGCATCTCAACATTTTGAACCGAGAGAGAAAGATTAGCTGTCGTACAAAGCTAAGACTCTGTAACTTCATATTTGTATAGATACTCCCTCAGATATTTGGGCTCATGGATTTTAAATGTCTGAGGGAGTGGCACTCGTCTGACAAGACGTTGCAATCATCATATATATATATATATATATATATATATATATATATATATAGAGAGAGAGAGAGAGAGAGATTATATATATATATATATAAATATATATATGTATATACATACATATTAATGCATTTTTCACCCCAAACAAGGAACGATACCACTTTGAAGTAGGTGGCTACTATCACGACCATAAGTTGCATGGATATTATGAAGGGAGATGAGTAGCAAGATGTCTGTTCACATTACACTTGAACTTCTGCATGTCAGTACAGTTCGGAAAGCAGAATCCCAGAAGGGAATTTCAAAGTCTAGCAGTTTGGGGGAAGAAACTGTTGGAGTAGAAATCTTTCTTACATCTAGGGAGCTCTACTGTGAAGGGGTGGGATTTAGCTGCTTGTCGGGTTTGTCGGGGGTATTAAGGTCGAGAGGTACAAGTACTTGTAGTTCGTCAGAATATTCACCATTAAAATACTTGCAGAACAGGCAGAAGGATGCAACATTTCGTCGATGGTACAGAGGCTGAAGCTTAGATAACAGTTCAGGACCTAACAGGTTGCCAACCCTCTTTTGAACCCTGTCCAGGAGTGGGATACGTGTAGCAGATGCACAAGCCCAAATGTAATGGTGGCCTTATATTAGTAAACAGGATAGTTTCAGGCATTAGTAGCTTTCTAGCACGTTCTTCGCAGCAGACTTAACAATGCTCTCAATGTATCCGTTCCCACTCATGTTCCCTGTGAACATTAGGCCGAGGAGTTCAAAAGAAGTAGTTTCAGGTAATGTATTTTAGACTTTTGCTATTGATGGTAGAGAAAGTTCTTGTAATTATTGAAGGAAACAAGCTTAGTTTTGGTAGCATTTAACGTGACCATCCATTTTTATCCCTAGTACACTACAGTTTTACCTCTAGTGTTTCTGCCATTTCCTTAGATATGTGTTGATTTGTTTAACTCTCGTGCCTGTTATAGAGCGTTGTGTCCTCAGCAAATATACCCATCTCAGAGACAATTTTATCAGGGTGGTCATTTATGAATATTAGAAATAATAAAGGTCCAAGGATAGACCCCTGGGGAAGAGACAATTTGTATTTTTTTGTATATTTATTTCAATGGAAGACTCGACGGGTTACAATGTCTTTCTGCATATTTAGTCGTATTTAGTTCAATACGAAGTGGATAAAAGGGATTGACGGCCATTCCTCAAAATTCATTTACTTTACTTAATAAGAAAAAAAAACAAACAAAAAAAAAAACAATTACAAGTGTGTAGTATGTCAATTATTAATTTTCCAATCATACCAACTAGCGGGACCTGTGGAAATTTCACAGATAACTCATTCATATGTAATATATTAATGTTCGCATTCTGTAGATGTTCAATGGAGACGCTCTGATATTATTGTAGCTTTTTTGTTAAAACTGGAAAAGTATTTATTTAAGCTAGCACGAACGCCCGGCAAAGCCTGGTCGTAAAGTACGCTTAAATATGATATTTTAATTATTGCAGATTTCGTATATATTATTATAGAGTTAATGTTCTCTCGATTTTTATACATTATAAAGTTGTGATTTCGATATATATATATATATATATATATATATATAAATATCCATATGACTTGAGTGCATTAGCTTTAATCGAAACGGAAATAAAACCTTATGATATATATATATATATATATATATATATATATATATATAAACTTGAGTTCATTCAGCCATAATCGAAACCGAAAGCAAAACTTCAAATACTTCAGGTTGACATTAAATTGACACGAATTAAATAAGATTTACTGATTTGCAATTTCCATAAGTGCTCTTTAAGAATAGGCATTTAATAATAAAAAAAACTGTCTAGAAGATAACGAATTTTTAAAAACCAATATCGGATTAAGGATTCTAGACATACAATTTACTATCATTATCTATTGATTTTAATTCTTGCAATAAAATAAGTAAATAAAAGTGGTCAAAAATTTTGGAAATTATTTTTTTCACAAATTCTCGTGCACATGTTAAAGTTCTGATCATGTTGATCACATTGTGAGAAATATAAAGACTTTCTAATCAAGCAATATTACGAGAGTTCTCTCCCTTGTCAGATCGAACACTTTCTGAGACTTACAACATTCATAAGAACTTCATGGTTTATTTTCACGTTTTTTTTTTTTGACTGTCACAATGGCCTAAACGTTAGACATATTGAATTTGATTTATTCATATATATATATATATATATATATATATATATATATATATATATATATATATATATATATATATATCTATATATATATATATATATATATATATATATATATATATTATTCCTTAATTGGAATTCATTTTTTGGAGATGAGCATTATATATTAATTTATTTTTATTTCGGACTATTAGTCTCATCTTTATTAGTTGTTGTTTTAGATCTTTTTTTTTATTTTTTATTTTTGTTACCACCTGACGAAGGCCAGGGGAATAGTTGGCCGAAACGTTTTGAATAAAAAACAAAAAACAAAAACAAAAAACAAAAACAATAAAAAAGATTTAAAAAAGATAAAAAAAAACAACAACAACTAATAAAGATGAGACTAATAGTCCGAAATAAAAATAAATTAATATATAATGCTCATCTCCAAAAAATGAATTCCAATTAAGGAATAATATATATATATATATATATATATATATATATATATATATATATATATATATATATATATATATATATATATATATATATATATATATACCAATCGGTACGGACCCGACTATGGAAGATCAGATAATAAATAAACGTGGATTTATAAGATCAAAGAATCCAACCTTGACCGCCCTTCGGGGCCCGTGGCGCAGTTGATAGAGAAGTTGAATCTCTACGGTTCCAGATGAGCATTGTCTGAAGATAGCGGTTTCAATCCCACCCAAAGCGTGCCAGAGGTTAATTGGTCAAAATGTGATTAGACGACAACAACTACGGATGGCAGTGATGACTGAGAATACAGTTAGGAGATTCGAAGTTCCTATCCGTCGCGGTTACCACCTGACGAAGGCCAGAGGTATAGTTGGCCGAAACGTTGTGAATAAACAAACAAAACAAAAAAAAAGCAATAAAAAAAGATAAAAAAACAACAACTAATAAAGATGAGACTAATAGTCCGAAATAAAAATAAATTAATTGATTTATTCAGTTCGAGGATTAAAATGATTTGATATTTATATAAGCCTCGCTGATGATTGTAAATGAATATGAAGCATCTACATATTTGGATAATATGTGTGTGTGTTTATAAAAGTAAATATATCTGAACGCTTTCATTTTTCATTTTTATAGTCTTGGGGTAATGGTTTTTAACGTTGAGAAGAAAATTGACCCTGGGTTTACTCTCAGCGGCCGCAGAACTCTCGCCTTTCTGATTTAGCCCTTTTATTCCTCACATTCAGCGAACGACGTTTCCATCTAACACATAGCGTTGGAAAATTTTTAACTTTTAAGTACTATTTACTTTAAGCTCCTTATATCAAGTGGCTTCATGTCTCGTCTGGACCGATTTCCATAAATAAATAAAAAATCTAATCTAATATATAAACGACAGAAAGTAGGTACCGTCTGTCTGTCTGCCGGTTTGTCTGTCGGTCTCTCTGTTTGTTTGTCTCCATATTTCAAACTCTATCTCCTCCGAAACTAAAAGTCGCCGATCGGCGCTAGTAGCTTCAAATGATTGGATTTTTTCAGGTCGTTCCTTTATGGGTTTTAGCTGGTTAAAATTGATTTTCAGGGGTCAAAATTGAAGAAATCGGGGTCAAAAATGGGTCAAAATTGAAGAAATCGTTAAGCATTTTGTACATTTATACTAATTTATTTTTAATTTTTATTCTTAATCATTTCACATGCGTGTAAGATTTTTAGCTTTAGATGCTACTGGTATGGTTTCGATTCTAGCTGATAGCACTTTAATATATATATATATATATATATATATATATATATATATATATATTTTACTTTTGAAATCACGACTCTTTAATAATATATCCGAAATCTAGACAAAGAAAAATATCATATTTAAGCGTAGTTTACGTATGGCAAGCCCTCTCCTCCCCTGGTAGTGAAATATAACTTTTACAAATTTAATTATCTGAAATAACTAATATCTTGATTATTTTGTGGCCATGTATTTTATCAATCTCAATTAAGGACCAGAATGGTTTACATAAGCGGATCAAGTGATCCGTTTTTATTAATTCCGGACATTATATTACCTTCGGTGAATATTTTATACTCTAAGAATGTTGATTAGTGTTTCATTAATGCTACACACCCATTACGCTAAATGATATACATCTAACGTATCTGGAGACCAGATGTTGGGCGTTAGATTGTCAGCTACGTATTATTTGGTGTTCTGGGGGTTGTGAAACATTTCCATTTTTTGCTTTTTCACTCGAGGGCGTATAAACGGTTGTAAAGACCTAAATATAACCCAACACAATCACGTTGACGCACCGGTTTTCGTCACATCACCGCAGGTAAGCAACGCTGAGCCTGGTCACTACAAGGTGAGTGACCATTTAGGACTTCTATGTCGTTGTATATAAGGCCAGGTCAGTCCCTCTGTTTTCCAATGTATGCAGTGGTGGCGGCGTGAGCACACATTAACAACCCTGTCATTCTTATATGGTATGAATCCGAAGGTCCTCTCGTTGGCATTTGTTTCCCCGATATTTTCTAGTCAGAATTCTTTCTAGAAAGACATCGGACACTTACGGGACGGACCGCATGCAGGTTGCCAACGTCATAAGTGTGCGTGGTTTTTTTCTGGAATGGACTGGATTCGAACTTGGAACATCCAAGTTGTCAGTCCATGGCGTTAATCTCTTGAACGCCGTCACCTCTCAAGAACTCCAATTAAAAAGTTTACCGAACTTCATCATCTCGGCCGCGGTAGCTATATGATGATGATGATGATGATGACGATGATAGCTAATAGAATTATCTTTGGCTACCGTGTAAAAGAAACAGACCGATATGGATTGGCCTACTACGTTTTTAACATCAATCAACCGAAGACTGTTCAACATCTTTATAACACAAACGGTTATAAGTGATCCAATTTACCAAATTTACACTTCTGATTATTACTGTGATGTTATCCTTTTGACCACTGTACAATCATTACTCCTTATCCTCGAGTGGCCTCTGGACCTTGATAAGTGGTGATTCCTTTGCAAAAAAAATGCCGCAAATATCAATTTCTTCATAGCATTTAAAGAATTCTAGAAAGCATAATAAAGGCACACTCTCCTATATGAAAATTAAAATATTTCAGATTGGCATTAAATTTGATTTATAGCCATTGGGTCCGAATTAAATAAGATTTACGGATTTGCAATTTCAACAAATACTTTTTAAGCCTAGACATTTAATTGAACATACTTTCTAGAAGATAAGGAATATTTTTTTAACCAATATCGGATTAAGGATTCTAGACATACAATTTACTATCATTATCTATTGATTTTAATTCTTGCAATAAAATAAGTAAATAAAACTGGTGCAAAACTTTGGGAATCATTTTTTTTACAAATTCTCGTGCACATGTTAAAGTTCTGATCAAGTTGATCACATTGTGAGAAATATGAAGACTTTCTAATCAAGCAATATTACGAGAGTTCTCTCCCTTGTCAGATCGACTTACAACATTCGTAAGAACTATAGATTTTATTTTCACGTCTTATACGATAATATTTTAAGCAAAACAAATAAGAACTCCATAAAAAGGGGACGATATAGTGACAATGGCTTCCAACCTGATCAGATTTTTATCAATTGAACATGGGTGCGTGTAACATCAATGGAAAGACGGATGTTTGTGGTTTTTAAGATAAAGAATGATAATGTGTATTATTTCGAGTGGCGAACCAACTTTTCTGTAATGATCTGGTCCCTGTTGATTGCAGTAGAATGTTAGTTCTGTGCAGTTCTAGGAGGTCCACCCTCCCAAGTTTTGCATTCTCTCTTTAAAAGGAAGTTAGTTTATTGCTCATCGCTCAAGTCGCCCTTACCAGGGAATGCTGACGGGTTTACCCGGGCACTTGTTGCAGATCGACGAAAAATTCAAATAATACATGTTATTTATAGGTCTATGACAACAGCATATTCTTTTTATTGTTTTGACTCTCGAGTATATATCTGACCCATTTAAACACAGTTAATCAACCGAGAACTACATCACGCTATATAAAAGCATATAAGATATCAACGGGGATACACTCCAGAGTCCAAATAATGAAAAGAATATGCTGTTGTCCTAGCCTTAGTTATTAATCCTTATCTCAAAGATTAAGAAACTTTCCTTCAAATCGGCACAGACCCGATTTATACAAAAACGGAAATGGTTTTAAGCTCGTTGCGTTTCATAAACACATCACATATTTTAAATTCTAACAACAAAAATTTGTTAAAAAAAGCACTCTTTCTAGCATTCACCAACAAGAACCAGTCATGGTACACCAAATTTTAAACTGAAGTGTGATAGAATAACTAACATGCTGTATCATTTGAATTATTCGGACTACTGTTCTCATCTTGAGAGTTATTCTGAAAACATTTAAGTCGAAATAACGTTCGATCTTTCAAGTATGTCTTTTTGAACTCGGGAATCTTTTTTTAACTCGAGAATCCTGACGTATGTTTAGACGAAATCCTTTAACGGGTCTAGCAAGGACCAGTGACGTAACGGATAAAGTACTAAGTGAATTCAGTTCCAAATGACACTTTCTGGAGGGTAAATGTTACATCTTTAGTTCAGATGATAGTTAGAATATAATCGTAAATTACCTAAGACTTCTACTCGGTCATGGCTGACAGAACGAGAACATTCTACGTAAAAGTTTACCATTTTGATTACCTTGTAAAGTTTACCATTTTGATTACCTTAGTAAACTTATTGTAACTTTTATATATATATATATATATATATATATATATTATCTGTGTGTGCGCGCGCACAATATATATATATATACATATATATATATATATATATCAATAAATATACATATGCGTACATACATATGTGTGTAATATGTATACAGGATGTTGAATATTTGTACTTTTTCTCTTCGTATTATTAGGTTGTCCCGAATGTTCGTAAACACTTACGAAAAATTAATTTTTTATACTTTTTATTTATTTATTTTACGTTTATATTGTTATACTGATCTCCATCTTTCTATTTCAGATGGCAATTGATAAAATTGAGTTGCGAGTATTGATTCGTTACTACTGGAAGCGAGGTTTTCCAACCAGGAATGCTGCGGAAGGAATTTATGCTGCCGAAGATGCTGAAACAATTGAATATGTGGTGATCTCAAACTGGTACGAGCGTTTAAATTCTGACAACTTTAGTCTTAAAGATGAGATTCGTTCGGGACGCCGTTGGAGTTGGATAATGGAGATTTGCAAACCGGGTTGAACATTGCATCTTCATCGAGCATCCAAAAATTGGCTGATGAGCTTGGAGTTGGCAAATCGACAATTCAGCGACACTTGAAGCAACTTGATTTTCCTCACAAAAATCTGCGCCATGATCCGCGTGAACTAACCGAAGCTAAAGCTAACAGAGGAGTTGAAATTTGCAATCAATTGCTCACCAATGCATTAGATAGGCTTTTCCGGAAGTGCATTGTGAAAGCGGACGAGAAATGTGTGTATCTGGTCTAGCACAATCGAGAAAAGTGATGCCTTAAGAAAGGGCAAGAGACACCGTCGGTTCCAAAACAAGATCGATTCGGCAATAAAGCTATGTTGTGTGTTTGGTAGACCTTTGAAGGATTCGTACATTTTAAGTTAGTTCCGAACTTGACAGTAAACAACTGGAACGAGTCTACGAAAAGTTGAAGCAAAAGTACTCGGTTGGGATAAACCAAACGCAAGGTGTGATGAAGCAGGACAATGCTAAGCCATACACCGTTGGGAATACCAAAGACAAGTCTGATGAGCTGAACGTCGTAGAAGTTCTACTACATGCAACTTAAAGTCCTGATGGTGCGCCATCAGATTCCGGCCTTTTTTGCTTAATGCAACACTGTCTGAAGGACAGTCGATTCCACCCGTTTAATGAAGTCGAGAAAGCATGTCAGGAATTCTTCCATCTGTCCGGCTGAATGCTACTTATACCGAATCTGAGAACTTGCAGATTGATGGCAGAAAATCTTGGAAAATCGTAGTTCTTATTTTAAGGATTAATTTTTATTTTTTGTCATTCTAATTTCAATTATTTGCAAGTGTTTGAGAACATTTGCGACAACCTAATATTTTTGTATTTTGTTTTCTTTCTGTAGTTGGTTTTCGTCGTTTCTTTTATTGTTTTATTTTTTATTTTATGTATTTTTTCAATGTCTTTTTCTTTTGTTTTCTTCGCATTTTTTTTTATTTATGTCCTATTTTAAATGTATGCATCACGGTTATATTTTTCCTTTGCATTTTTTAATTTTTTAAATTTTTTTCTAATTTTCTTTCTATTTTCTTCTTTGGAGTTTTATTTGAGCCTTTTTTATCTTTTTCTTCGGTGTCCATCCTTTTATCTTTAGTTCTTTCTTTTCTTTCCTGCTTCTTTTGTTTCCTCCCATTTCATTCTTTCTCATGATCTTCATCGTATTTTTATTTCTTCTTTTTCTATCTTCATCCTTTCTTCATTTCTTTATGTTTACTTTTTGATTTTCTTCTATTCCTTTTCTATTTTCCTTTTTTTTTACTTCGTTTTCACTTTCTTTTTTCCTGTCTTTCTCTTAATTTATTTTCTCTTTCAGTATGCTCCCTTTCATATATTTTCTCTTTAACAATCGGCTATTCTCTGCTTATTTTCCTCTTCTTTTATTTCTGCATCTGTTCATTTTTTTTATCAGGACACGTGTCACGAACTCATCAAAATTTCTGCGTAGATTTATAAAGAATCCAACAAAGATATTTTGTAAGTCTCAGAGGGGAACACACTCAAAAAAACTAGAACGAACAACGAAAAAAAAAAGGAGAAACCACGAGAAAAATTAATACCAAGGGAGTTAAAAGATTGTAAAGATGCTTTCCATTTCGGAAATAAATATGGCACAACTACAGGCATCACATAGCACATTCGTATATCTTCATAACACATACACACATTATATATATATATATATATATATATATATATATATATATATATATATATATTTCTTTTCGGTTTTATTGAGCTTTTTACATCTGGCTGAGTTTATTTTACTTGTAAATATTAACTCTTTAATATATATAATATATTTTAAGTTTACCATTTTGATTACCTTAGTAAACTTATTGTAACTTTTATATATATATATATATATATATATATATATATGTGTGTGTGTGTGTGTGTGTGTGCGCGCACAATATATATCATCGGCGGTCACTCGTGTCCGAGTAAGACTGTCCTCCGTTGTGGCTTCTGTGGGTCCTCAGGTGAGCATAGAGCCCAATCCTAGACCCAATTTGTCTTGTGCAATTTGGGCAGATAAAGGTAGTGGTGGTGGGGTAGGGTTGGGTGTGTCTGGTTAATAATCTGTCCTTTCTGTGCTTGCGCCTATCCTCAGCAGCTTTATTTAGGTCACTACTATAAAGCGCAGCACCTTTGTGGACAGCGCTCCTCCATGCCAACCTGCTCCCAGCCACGTCCTCCCATGTCTTAAGGTCCATGTGAAACCGCTTTAGATTTGCTTTGATGTTGTCCTTATACCTCATCTTTTGGCCACCCTGGGCACGCTTTCCCTCAACAAGCTGAGAGTAGAAAATCTGTTTTGGGAGGCGGAGATCCGGCATTCGGACAACATGACCAGTCCATCTGAGCTGGCGTTGAGCAACAGTAGCGGTGATAGTGGGAATGTCAGCCTCACTCAGGACGCTGGTGTTGGTGCGTCGGTCCTTCCAACTAATTCTGAGGATTTTTCGGAGGCATCTTTGGTGGTACGTCTCCAGGGTTTTTACGTGCCTCCTGTATGTGGTCCAGGTCTCCGATCCATAGAGAAGAGTGGGCAGCAAGACAGCTTTATATACCATGATTTTGGTCTTTGCCAGAAGGTCACGGTTCTCAAATACTCTCTTCCTTAGCCTTGAGAAAGCCCCACTGGCACAGCTGAGACGGTGTTGTATTTCATCATCTATGTTGGCTTTTGATGATAGGATGCTGCCTAGGTATGGGAAGTGGTCCACATTTTCCAGTCTTGCGTTGTCAATGGAGATGTTTGGGGGTGAGACTGGAGTACTGTTTGGTGGTGATTGATGGAGGATTTGGGTTTTTTTTATATTAATTGTTAGTCCTAGCTGTTTGTACGCCCTCGTGAAGGCAACCAGTGTACACTGTAGGTCCTCTTCTGAGAGGGCTACAAGGGCGTTATCGTCTGCATACTGTAGCTCCATAATGGATATGGTGTTCGTTCGACCTTTGGCCCTAAATCTGTTGATGTTAAAAAGTCGGCCGTCGGTTCTGTACATAATCCGAACTCCATGGGGAAGATGTTTGTCCGTAAGATGGAGGATAGCAGTAATGAAGATGGAGAACAGGGTTGGGGCAATGACACATCCCTGTTTCACTCCCGTGTCAACCCTGAAGGGCTCTGTTTCATCTCCACTACTACTGAGGACTGTAGCTGACATATTGTCATGCAGCAGTCTCAGTACCCGAATGTACCTCTCTGGGCATCCAAACCTTGCAAGAACCAGCCAAAGGGCTTGACGGTTCACAGAGTCAAAGGCTTTAGTAAGGTCTATAAAAGCCATGTATAATGGTAAATTTTGCTCCCTGCACTTTTCTTGGAGTTGACGAGCAGTGAAGATCATGTCCATCGTGCCTCTATTTGGTCGAAAGCCACTTTGGGACTCGGGAAGGATGGTTTCTGCAAGGGGTGTAAGCCTGTTGGCCAAAACCCGAGCTAGGGCTTTCCCTGTGGTAGAGAGGAGAGAAATGCCCCGGTAGTTCCCACAGTTTGCCTTGTCTCCCTTCTTAAAGATGGAGACAACTAGGGCATCTCTAAGTTGTGCAGGGATTTTCTCTTGTTCCCATATTTTGAGCAGCAGGGCATGGATGTGTCTGAGAAGATCAGGCCCGCCTTTCTTCAGGATTTCTGCTGGGATGCCGTCAGAACCAGCCGCCTTATTGTTTTTCATCTTCCTAATTGCATCCCGCACCTCTTCCAGACTGGGTGGTTCTCCCATGCTCTCAATTATGGGCTGTTGGGGGAGTTTTTCAAGGGCCTCCATCTCTGGAGTGGTGTCCCTGTTCAGAAGATCCTTGTAATGCTCTTTCCATCTATTTGTTATTTCTCCCTTTCCTTTCAGCAGCGTGAGCCCATCCTTAGACCGAAGGGGGGTCAGAGAACGGTAGCTGGGGCCGTATACCACTTTTGTGGCTTCAAAGAATCTTCTGGTGTCCCCAGAGTCAGCAAACTGCTGGATCTCCTGAGCCTTCTTCATCCACCAGATGTTCTTCAGCTTCCTGACTGTCGATTGGACAGCCGCTTTAGCCTTGGCATGGGCAGCTCTTTTAACCTTGCAATTGATGTTATTCTGCCAGGTGATAAAAGTTTGCCTCTTGGTGTCTATAAGCTGTTGGATTTCGGTATCGTTTTCATCGTACCAATCCTGATGTTTCCGCTTTTTCTGCCCTAGGATGCTTATACTGGAGTCCATGATGGCAGAAGACAGCTTGTCCCAGTGCTCTTCAGCGTCATGCGGATACTGCTTGGGCAGGTCCGCACTAAGAGCCGCCTGGAGGTGTTGTTGGTAGGTGATATCGCCCAGCTGCTCGATGTTGAGCTTTGGTCGGCTCTGTCTTTTTTGCATCCTTTGCTTCCGCATTAAATGGATAGACATGATGGAGCGAATAAGACGGTGGTCGGTCCAACAATTGTCTGTACTGGTCATTGCCCTGGTGTTCAGCACATCACAGCGGTCTTTGGCACGGACAATGACATAGTCAATGAGGTGCCTGATTTTACTTCGAGGGTGCATCCATGATGTTTTGAATGCGTTTTTTTGTCGGAAAAGTGTGTTCGTGATGATCAGGTTATGTTCTGAGCACTTTGTCAGTAGGAGTGTACCATTTGAGTTAATGTTCCCAACTCCTTCTCTTCCAAGCGTTCCTCTCCAGTGCTGATGGTCTCGTCCCACTCTAGCATTGAAATCCCCAAGTAGGATAATCTTGTCCCCCTTGGGGGCCCCGGATAAAATGGTGTCAAGGTCAGCATAAAAGGTCTCCTTTATTTCATCATGTGCATCAAGTGTTGGAGCATACGCACTAATCACAGTGGCCATTTGGTTGCCCGCAAGCATCAGGCGCATGGTCATTAGCCGTTCGTTGATGCCAACAGGGGGCTCATTGAGGTGGCGGATGAGGCTGTTCTTTATAGCAAAGCCCACGCCATGGATACGCGGCTCTTCTGCAGGCCTTCCTTTCCAAAAGAAGGTGTACCCGCCTTTCTCCTCCCTCAGCTGCCCGTCGTCAGCCAGTCGGGTTTCAGAGAGCGCAGCTATGTCAATCTGGAACCTCCTTAGCTCTCTTGAGATAATGGCAGTTCTTCTTTCGGGTCGATCACTTGTTTTGTTGTCCATGAGGGTCCTCACATTCCAGGTTCCAAAATATAGGCATAAATTTTCTTTCTTTTTCCGACCGCGTGGTGGTGATCCCTCTGGATGCGGTAGTCCAGACGGGTTTTTTTGAGGCAGGCTATTTTTAGGGGTACCTTTTCTAACCCCCCTCCCCTACTGGGGTGAGCAGAGTGGATCCTAAACAGGGCTGCTCAGTCATGGATGCAGCTGCCGAAAAACTCTTTCTGCCTCGGTCCGTGAGGTTAGCGACTGAATCTGGCACCCACCGCCTATGTGCCAGGTTGCAGCTAGGAGCTGCCAGACTACACTGTCCTGCTCCCGTCACCACTTCCTGGTCGCCACAGGACTTTTTCTATCCGGGAATTAAGGGAGAGCTCTCTCTGCCTCAGTCCGGGAGCTTAATGACTAAGACTGTCACAAGACTTTTCCATCCATGATGTAGAGTAGGATGTGTTCCCTTTCGGGAGAACGCCTGCGCGTGATGTCTTTTAACGTGGGGAGACTGATGCGCCTGCAGCCACCACACGGCCCCTTGGCAGAGGAGGGCCTGATACCAATGGCATGGAGAACCACGACGACTGGAGACTCTCTTCTGTTGCAGCCTTGTTCTATGTTCTGTTGCAGCCTTGTTCTGTGTTCTCCCTGGATCGCCACCTTGTCGTGGTGGAGAACCTTGTGTGTTCCGATGAACCTGAGAGCGATGCCGTCCGGAGCCTAGGCTCCTGGTAGGGCCACCCATGGCGGTAAGGTTGAAGGGGAGGTTCCAGACAAAGAGTGATCCAAAAGACCTCAACGGCTGATGCGGCGGATGATGACAATAATGACACAATATATATATATATATATATATACATATATATATATATGCGTACATACATATGTGTGTAATATGTATACAGGATGTCCCAAAAGAAGCTGACGGATTAAAAATTTGATTAACTTCCTCGATATTTAAGTTATGTTTACCAATTTTCACCTGGTTGGTAGATGATCCTCTCCGTGTTATTTTTGAGACATAGTAAGATATCATAGTTTTCTTATTCCACACAACTTAATCTAGGGAATGTTTTACACAAGGTCTAATTTTAGTTATGAAAAATGATGTTACTCAAATGTCCACCATTTTCATTTAAACATCTTGTACTCTCTGTATTGTCCAGCACCTCACTTAATGTTTCTGGGCCTAATTTCCTCCTCTATATTGTTTTAAGGGCATTTATTGTGGCTGGTTTGGTTGCGTATTCTCGCTCTTTGATGGTACCCCAAAGGAAGACATCTGCACATGTGAGATCTGGTGAGTGGGATGGCCAATTTATCTCACAGCTCTGAGAAATTATCCAGTTGCCGAATATGTCCTGGGGCAGAATTAATTTTTATCGTGTCGTATGCGCCGTTGCGCCGTCCTGCTGGAACCACATTGATCGAGACACCCCAATTTTACTTGATTTCCTTCTTAATGATGTGTATGCATTCTCGGCCTCAATCTCTGCCAATCCCTGACGATTCTCATCATTTCTTGCCGTACGGGATCTACCAGATTTAAGGAGATCACATACAGACCCTTGCTCATGAAATCGAGATACCATAGGTTTTATTGTATTGGGATTAGGGGAATTTCTTGTGTTGAAGTATCGTTGAAATTCTCTTTGTGTTTCTGATATTTACTTATTCAACTGAAAATAGGTCTCTACAATAAATATCCGCTCCTCGGTAGTGTAACGACTCATGATGACCTTGGAAGGGTTTCTCTAGCTGATCTGAAAAAATAAAAGAAAAATATAAAAAATTAAGAAGTTATTAATTTTATTTTTAATCATCATCTTCTTTTGGGACACGCTGTATATATAAGCGACATTGTCTGTCTGTCTGAGGAACGGTCTTTACTAACCTTCTCTGTCAATTTCTGGTCTACATACGTGAAACTTGATATATAAAAGTGATTTTGACCAGTGGAATAAATTCCATTAAGTCTTTAGCCGATAAAATTGCTAAATATCATATTTAACCATATTTTACGACTGGGAAACGCCTGGCGGACAACTAGTAATTATATAAATTATATCTATGTGTCAGTTTATATATTTTATTCAAACGATTAATCCATGAAGTGATTAAACGATTGTTATGAATTTTAGAATTTAGTGCTAAGCGTAAGATATTGTGATGTGAGCTATATTTAGTTTGAACATTTTATATTTATACTGTATTTTATGCTTCGTCATCATAAATCGATCACGAATTTTTCAATTTATTATTAAGTCTCAAAAACTCTTGATTTTAAAAAAGATCTAGAATGAAGACGAAAATCAACATCGAAATTAAAATAAGGATTGCAGACATAAGGTTTAGTGCCATTCTATCTTGTTTTTTATTTCTTTATAAGAAGAGATAAAATAATTGCAAACCTGGTCTGTTTGTGGAATAAATTTAACCCGTTATGGGAATGTATTGGGGCGTTTTATTTTAAAGGCGGCGAACATTAAATGAACATAAATCGGAGAAAATATTTTTATTTTATTATTAGAATCCTTCAGATAAGTAATTTGTATATTTATTTTTTAATTATTTGCAGACTCTTATCTTCATCTTCATAATTGTTGTTTTATCATATTTTGGCGATCTCATCCTCTGGCCTTCTTCAGATTGTTAACCACGACAGGTTAGGAATGCTGAGTCTCGTAACTGTATCCTCAGCAATCACCACCTTCCATAGTTGCTGTTGTCTCACCACGTTTTAACCAACTAATCCTTTGGCCGGTTTTTGGGTTGCATTGAATCCGCTATATTCATACAACGCTCACCTGCAACTATAAGGATTAAACGCCTCTATCGACTGCGCCATAAAGGCGATCAAGATTGGAATTTTTTAATCATATAAATATAAATAAATTTTTCGTTCAGTTTTTCGTTCTTATCTGGTCTTCACTCGTCGGGTCCGTATCGAATATCTTATTAAATTATCGGAATACTTTGAGATGAGTAATTTGTATATTTCATTTATTTATTTGCGGACTGTTATCCTCATCTTTATAAATGTTGTTTCACGACCTGACGAAGGCTAAAAGAACAGTTGAAAGCCGAAATGTTGTAAAACAGCAACAATGAAGATAAGAGTATCTGTATTATCATCGTTTAATAAATTTAAGTATTGATATAAAACAAATAATTGTAAAAATATTTTTATCATACAAATATGTGCTTCATTCTAAAGAATGGCCTAATCACAAACGTATATATATGGCCAAATATCAAACGTATATATTAGACCTCTTCAAAATTGACCTTTTTCTTCAAACATATGGAAACTGCTATTATTCCCAATCTCCAAGGTCTAAATTAGCTTAATATACCAGTTATTCTGATCTGGGACCTTGGTTATGCCTGCCTCAAGAGCCATGTACTTTTATTGTTGACGTTTATTGTTATTTTCATTGTAGCTTTCCAGAGGTTGATACTATAGATTGAAAGTGGTACCAAATGAAAACTAATAAAGTTTACTTGCATATGGTAGTAAACACATGAACACCTGTGTAAATTTTAATTAATTTTAATGCACAAACATATATATTTTTATGCTTGGAAAGGATGCCATCATATAATACATAACTTTATCTCAAAAATGTTACTCTTAATGCATGTATATAATTTATTATCACTAAGTATGTTCTATCTCTTCATTTCAGATTGTAAGTTAACGCTGATTTGTTAATATTTGTGAACTGCTGACAACATGGCATCTGGAAGACAACTACGCTGTGGGAAAATGGTCAGCGATACAAGTGAACGGGATGAAGAAAAGAGAAGAAAGGTGGCAACTCCTGCCACAAGGTCATTCAGTGATGTGTATCTCATTGGGAAACCCAGCTCCAGCATCAGGGGCTTTCAACTTCCTACTAATCGCCAGGTGTTCCAGTATTTCCTGCATTTGAAGAATGATAATCCCAACAGTGACAATAGGTCTTTATCCCATGATACAGTGGATGTCGTTTTGCCATTTCGGAATATGGCAAGGATTAAAACACTAACTAGACCAAATGCAGTCAACCGTTTCATGATCCTCCATGAAAAGTACAGGAAAATTGTTAAAAACAAGGGAAGAAATAACAAACCAGAGGAAGAGAAACGAGCTAACTTTCTGAAGGACTTAGACAAGTTATTTGATATTGGAGCAAATGATGTTGTGGAGGAGATAAGAAGCAACAGGCTGCTCACAAAGGAGACCAAGGAAGAGGACGTCAATTTCTACTTGGACCAACAGAACACTCGCCTGGCACACATGTTAGGTCATGATAAGGTGTTTGAGAAGAAGTCTAGAGAGAAAAGCGTCCAAGAAGAAAGAGAAGAGAGAATGTTATCATCAGTGACTGCTGCAGCAGCCGAAGTTGGGAAAATTTCAAGTGATGAAGACCCAGAGAACAGTCAAGGCTCTGGTACTAGTGAGGGTTCAGAATACACTGAGACAACACCAAGCTGTTCATCAAAACCAAGTACGATAACCTTACACTTTCCACACTCAGTTATGACCAGTGAAGAGATTTGTAGCACTGCAGATCTGTTGTCACTCTCTGACAACCAGACTACAGCCATGGTGTTTGCAGTGTTGAAGGCAGGAGGCGGAGATCTTGATGACTTTGTTATATCAGCCTCTACTACAAGACGAAATAGGACAAACACTCGTCATAACTTGTGCCAAAGTTACATGAATAACTTCAAGGAAAGTCCGCCAGATTACTGCACACTACACTGGAATGGAAAACTTCTACGGGATGTTCTTGGTGAAAGATACCCAGTGGAATGTTTTGCAGTGCTCGTCTCTGGTACTCCACAGTATGAAGAAGGGAAGCTGCTTGGTGTGCCCTTCAAAGAAAGTTCCACAGGAATCCAACAGTGTAATGCTACATTGGAACTGATAGAAGCATGGGGTCTCACAGACAACATTGTAGGCTTGGTATCTGATACCACAGCAAGCAACAGTGGCATCAACAAGGGTGCAGCGAAGCTTATTGAAGAAAAACAAGGCAAAAAGGTATTCTACTTCGCTTGTCGCCATCACATATCATAGGTAATAATTGGAAGTGTCTGGGAGGTTGTGTTCAGCAAGGTGAAGAGTCCTGACAACCTAATGTTCAGCAATGTGAAAGAGAAGTGGGACAAGTTGGTTAAGGACTTCCCAAGAGTTCTGGGCCTAGTTGAACAAGACTTGAAACAGAAGAAGACAAGCACAATTGCAGCCTTAAGCAATTTCCTTGAGGAAGCAAGTCCGAGGGCAGATTACAGAGAGGTGCCAGAGCTGTGCCTGATCCTGCTTGGTGAGGAACCTCCTCGAGGTATCCACTGGGCCAAGCCAGGTGCCATTCACTAAGCCCGCTGGATGGCCAGGAACATTTACTGTATGAAGATGCTCATGTTTTCCAAGGAACTAAAATACAACACGGACACTATCTTCAAGGTGGAGAGGATGAACAAGTTCCTGGCCTTATTCTACACCAGCAACTGGGTGACCACCACATCTGCAGCTGATGCACCTATCCATGACCTCCAGCTAATGAAGAATATGCTGCAATACAAGCAGTATGACTATGAACTGACAACCTCTGTTCTCAAGAAAATGAACAACCATCGCTGGTATCTGACCCAGAAACTAGTGCCATTCACCTTGTTCAGTTCACATGCCAGCATGACCAAGTCTGCAAAAGAGAAGCTCGCAGTCAAGCTGTCAGAAACAGAGAAACCTGAGAGTTACAGGAAAGGCAAGCCAGTGTTTCCTGTCATCAATGCAGCTACAGTTCTCACAGACCTGGTAGGGCCAGAGTCTCACTTTCTGTTTGATGCTCTTCGAGTGAAATGTGACTGGTTCACTACTCCTGCTGACACCTGGGAAGACAATGATAGCTACAGGAATGCACAGAATTTGTGAGGTCAGTGAAAGTGACCAATGATGTGGCTGAGAGAGGTGTGAAACTAATGAGTGACTTTGCAACTCAGATCACAGGTGACCCAGAGCAAAGAAGCTTCTTACTACAAGTTGTGGAGTACCACAGGAAAAAATTAGACAGTTTCAAAAAAGCCACATTGAACAAGTGATAATACATGTATTAGTAACATCCTATCTGACAGTTTCTTATGCAATATATGTGTCCGTGCAGTGCTATCATACTACTAAACTGATTTTTTGTAGTGTCCCAGCTGTTTGTGCATTAAAATTAGTTAAAATTTACACAGGTGTTCATGTGTTTACTACCATATGCAAGAAAATTTATTAGCTTTCATTTGGTACCACTTTCAATGCTATAGTATCAACCTCTGGAAAGCTACAATGAAAATAAGGACATAATATCCCAAATTTTGCAGCGTTTTTGAAAAACGTCAACAATAAAAGTACATGGCTCTTGAGGCAGGCATAGCCAAGGTCCCAGATCACAATAACTGGTATATTTAGCTAATTTTGACCTTGGAGAACGGGAATAATAGCAGTTTCCATATGTTTGAAGAAAAAGGTCAATTTTGAAGAGGTCTAGTATATATATATATATATATATAGATATATATGTCATAATAAAAAACGTATATATGTATGGGCTAATCACAAACGTATGTATATGGCCTAATCACAAACGTATACCTATGGCCTAAAAAAGTATATACATATATGGCCTAATAACAAACGTATGTATATGGCCTAATTACAAACGTATGTATATGGCCTAATTACAAACGTATATATCTGGCCTAATCACAAACGTATGTATATGGCCTAATCACAAACGCATGTATATGGCCTTATTACAAACGTATGTATATGGCCTAATAACAAACGTATGTATATGGCCTAATTACAAACGTATGTATATGGCCTAATTACAAACGTATGTATATGGCATAATTACAAACGTATATATATATGGCCTAATCACAAACGTATGTATCTTGCCTAATCACAAACGTATGTATATGGCCTAATCACAAATGTATATATATATGGCCTAATCATAAATGTATGTATATGGCCTAATCACAAAACTTTGTATAC